>NW_008824357.1:1032214-1043421 GCF_000699105.1 Pygoscelis adeliae | reverse complement strand
CCTTATCTTCACAGTGCTCCAACATGCTGGGGCTCAAACAGTGACTCATTTTAGCAGAGAGATGAAGGTGAGAAAGGAGGAGCAGTTAAATGAAAAAGAAAAAAAAAAATCTGTTCATTAATTCAGCTAATCAAGTAAAGAATCAGTAATATCTCACCATATGCGTTTCTGCAGATGAACTTCCTTACAAAACCAATACTCAGGATAATAAAAAAAGGCCATGCTGATTTCCCAGTGTTAACACTAACCAAGTAGTATTACCATGGAATACATTTAAAAAAAAAAAAAAATCATGTTAAATAATCCACCTCTCAGAGGCTGGAACAGTGTTCCTTTGCTCACTTCAGCTGAGGTTGATTGCTTCCTGCAGGGCGTTCTTATTCTACCACCGTAAAAACACACCTTAAAAATTAGTTGTGAAAGCTACATTTTCTTTTAAATGATAAGTGCTATATAACTGGATTTTCCTCCTTTTGTTCAGCATGATGTGGGAGACTGTCTTAGTGAACTGAACTATAGATGTTTTGGTGATGGAGAAACCAGAAATGAATTGTAGTTCCTTGCAAATTTTTCCTCTCACTCTCTACAGCATACCAGAACGCAAAACTCTCAAGTCATCAGAATTGGCCAGAACTGCAGCCGTTCTCTCAGAAATTGAGTGTCTGGAGTGATGCATGGTCTTTTAAAAGGGGGAAAAAAAAAAATTGAATACTAGGCAGCAAATACAGGTTTTTTTTTTTCATGATGCCAGTTCCAAACCAGTATGAAGGGTATTTTAAGACACTCCACAGACAAGCAGGAGAAGCAGGAAGCCCTTAAGAAAGGAATCGGTCAATGACCTGGGAAGATGTGCAGCATCCATATGTTACATCAAGGGAAATTCAGCCAGAAAGTCTCTCACTAGAGTGAGTTAACACTTCAGCGAGTCAGTATCAGATAAACCTCACTAACTTCACGGCCATTTGTGCAGTGACCTCTCTCGCAGGAGGAAAGCTATCGACTACCTGTGCTAACTTCCAGCAGCTTCTTTTGTCCAAAAAGTACGTTCTGAATTATTGAAGGCTTTGTGTCGGGACCTGGCAGTATCTAACGGATAGCAGAAGCAGGAATTCTCTCTTTAAAGACTTCAAATGGACCTGTGTGCATATGTATTCCCCTTCCTGACCTCTGTCCAAAAATATTCTTATTAGAGCTGAGCCGGGGAGGATAAATCCGTTTTGTTATAACCAGTGAACTTTCGTATTTAATTTTCATCCCACATTAGAACAGAAGCAAAATCTTTCTCCAAAAATGAATGACTTCAGTCCGTCTACTTTGGGATTACAAAACATGAGTGTTTTCATGCAGGTCTATCCTTGCTCTTCTCCTTTAATGCAGGAGCTTGCTTGGAAATAACAAACAACTAAAAAGCTCTGGACAAAAGCTTCTGCTTGACAAAAACTGTTAAAACTAGCACATCAATGCAAGAGAACTCACTTTCAAAATTTCATTGAGCTGAAAATGTTCTGATCAGCTGTAATTCACAATCCCCTGGTTTCATTCTCCTCTTGTGCATTACTGCTGCACAGTGGATTGCATAAACTCAGAAGCTAATTCTTAGCAGATGGACCTGATTTTAGTTGCTTTTTTTTTTTGCCAGCCCCTCCATTTCTGTGCCAGCAAGAAATCCAGCCGCATTGGGAAACATCCTCCTTTTACTTCTATACAAGGCAAACCAAAGCGCTTCTGCTGTAGCATTTACTTATTGGCCCTTGCAAGCTAAATGGATGCTTTCAACCAACAGCCGCGGCTTTCACTTCAGGTCAGTGTTCAAATGGTTCCCAAGCTTTTATGCCTTCTCTCATTGAGCAAACAGTGGATTCATATTTTCATGCTGTAAAACTTCCCCTGTTTACTGGCACTCAATATGCCTGTAGTATTGAGCTCTTAAGGGCAGACCCGTCTGTACTGGTCATCTGGGAATTACCTAATACACTGAGCTGTGAGGTTAAAGTACAGACAACAGCATGGATCCAAACGTTTGTGCTAGAATGGATGTTTTCTATGGAAATTGCCAGGTTTGACACATTAAAATAACAATAATGCTAACAAAATCAAGAGAATATAATTTTAAAATGGAGGAAAACCTGGCTATTTCAAGTTACTTGGCTGCAGAATTTATTTAATATACCAAAGTAGTTAATATGGTTAAAACAAAAATGAAACTTCCTAGTATAATGAAAGGAAATATTTCAGCTTACACCAGGTGGTTATTTTCTTCCGTGATTGATTCCCAAAATCTCTTGAAATTTGGGCTTTTTAGCCTATGAGATGTGCAAGTTTCATACACTAAGGCAAGATCAAATACCTCCTACTGTTGTCTCTATCCAAGCTAGAAGGGGGTACTTACGCTTGCTACCAAAGCATTGCATCCTTGATACCACTCCTTTTCTCTTTGCTCCTTGAGATTTCTGTAGTACAATCTATTGAGGGCACGTCTGCTGTGTCATTGTTTTAATTATTTTAATTTTCTAACTGTGGTATGAACGCAGAAATCTGCTCCTTTAGTCCAGCAAAGTACGTCCTGTTCTTTGATCTGTGACCTTTCATTTGTGCTCTAGCACCAGGACAGGAGTTAACTTCATCTCATACTTACTGGCTGTTCACTGCTCACATATTTATACTCAGATACTCTTGATGTTCCTTGTTGTTCTCCTTTGCAGAAATGGCAGAGTATCTGGAATAAAATCTTGGAAGCCACTGGTTTATAAGCAGGGGTCCAACTTAAGGGGTTAAAAGATACAGGGAATTGGTGCTGCAATACATGGCCATCCATAGCTGCCTTAATTCTAGCTCACATTTTGAAAGAGTAAAAGTCACACCCATCATTCAGGTGCCTGGTGCCTTACAGGAAAGTAAAATATGTCATCAAAACACTGGAGGCAGCTCCAGCTTTGCAATATCAGAGAGCCTCCTGAAACAGGCTGAACAGCCCCTGTGAAATAGGAAAGTGGTGTTATTTTACTGGGGAGGAACTGGAGACACAGAGATTAAATAATGTCTTCTGGGAGCATTGAATTGATTCCAGACATCCCAAATAACCTTCTGCTCCATCCTCATGGCTTTTCCTTTCTTGTTGGTGCCACATGTCTGCAGCCATGTATAAAACTACTGCTGCTTTGGGTTCTCAGCAAGACTTACAGCAGCTGGTCTGTGCAGACTAATGACCCTGTCACAGTCAAATGTAGTGCCTTTAAATTCAGTGCTGAGGAACGCTGGCAAGGTATAAGGGACACTTGCTGCTAGACTTATTCTTTGGATATGTACTTGTATTTATTTCTCGCCATATGCTATAACATATTTCACAAACATGGCATTTATCAGAGATCAAGATAAAAAATAGTATAGCAGTATAGGAAGAAAAAGATTTATGGTTTAGGTACAGGGCTGAGGATGGGGAGAGCAGAGCTCTCTATTTTGAGTAAGGTCTCTACTTCGGTCGTAAAATGGAGATAAAATTATCTTTCTTTAGGGCTATTCCTCAACTAGACTAAGTATCTGTGTGGCATTATTATAATAACAAAGCAGACAACATAATACTCAGGACTACTTTGTTATTTTTATTTATATCATCCATCTTGTTATTGGCTTCCTCATCCCCACATCCCAGCAGCTGCTTTTATAGCTCTCCTGCCACGCAGGAGCAGTTGCTGCCTGGATCTGAAGGTCCGCGCTCAAGAGGTGGGGCAGGCCGTTTCTGTGAGCGTTCGCTCGCTCAGGCTGAGGATTTGAAATTGCTTATGGTGCAGAGAGGAGGAGCAAGGAATGAAGTAACTGTAATTCTGAAATGTCCGTATTTTTAGCAAGCTGACTTGTTATATGTAAAGTGGTGGATGGGGAATCTTTTTGCTTTAAACAAAGTTACTCTCTTGCAATTAGCTGGCAGGCCATCCCAGGGCTTTCACATTAAAAAAGCTGGTCACTTGTGGTTAGCTAAGATTTCACTGTAACTCCATTAAGAAAAGAACAAAATGGAGAAGAAGAAACAATTAAGATAATTCTAACGTGTTAAAGGAGGGGAGGGTGTGGAATACCAGTGCAAGCTCTTCCAGGTTTCAGATTCACTTTAGTTTTTATTATTTGATACAAATGAGAGGTCTGTCTTGAAAAAATTCATTGGAGCTCCCGGTGGTTCCTGGATTCTCTTGTACAGTGTTTTTGTGACCATATGACTGTAGTCCCTGGCTGCAGGCAGCAGGGAGATATCTGACTCCGCAGGTGTTCCCGGCTGGCAGCAAACCATCAAAACCCCGCTGGAAATGGCAGCCTGAAATTGCTACCTAAGGAAAATCAGTCCTTTTGGCCAAAGAGCAATCCTGATGGCTATATTATCAAAAAGATTACAGCTGCTGGTTTGTTCACAAAAAGCACAGATGGAGAACACCAGCACCATCTCCCAGCTCTGCTCGCAGCATTATTCCCTCCAGTTCATTCTCTATTTCTCTGATGTTTGTAAATCATCTCAAGAGGCAGGGGTTCAACGACTCCCAATGGGAGCCGTTCTCTAAAATAGGACATTTCTCTCTCTTCTCGACTAGGAACGTTAGCCATCCTGGGCATGTAGCCTGCCACAACAAAGTAGCACGTCTGGCTACAAATCTCCTTCTTAGAAAGTCTGCCTCCTTTCCTGGTGATCTAGAAGATTGCATTTCATCTGTAGGAATGTTCCTTGCCTGCTCTGAAACAGTGTTTGGATATTACAGTAAATATCTCTTTAGGTGAAAAACAATCTCAGCAGGGAGCTAAGCAAAATTATTAATGCTCTGCAGTCAAACGGGGGCTGGATCCATTCATTTACCTTGATTTCCTCTGGTTTTGTAATGCAGGTTTTGCTGTAGGAAATGGATTAAATGATGTCCATGAGGCATATAAGAGAGAAAAGTAATGCATTCATTTTCCATTTCATGAATTTATTGCTACTTTAAAGATGGTCTGAGGGCACTGGTATATTTGGGGATTATGGTTTTGCTGGTTAGCAGCCAGGCACAGCCGTAAACTCAGATCAGCCTGACTTACCAGAAAAGCGGTGTTTTATGGTTGTCCCAATTTTCTGTTCTGCATTCAAAGATATTTCCTGACATTGACTCATCTGACTTGGAGTCTGCCCATGACTCAAAGCATCAAGGTCAGGAAAGCACATGATCAAGATGCTTATCAAGACCTCCTGCGTGGGCTGACTTTGGCCAGAAACCCCATAAAGCAAGCAGTGAGATCGCTCGTGAAACAAGGGTAATTTCTACGAGCTCAGGACTGGCTCACGCATTCTGTGATTGACGCCTTGAAGTCAAAATGGGGTTCTGCTGACAGGCATGGGGAGAGTGGATAGTCAAAGCAAAATGCAGTCAACTGTAGTTATCTATTTTTAGACCTAAGGGAAAATAACTGGTTCCAGAGTTTAGCTGAGACATACATTACTGGCCTGACTTTCATTTACCCTGAGAACTCCCACCTTGGATGGAGCCGGGAGTGGTCTGGTTTTTATTAACGTGGGAGAGTAAGAAAGGATAATAGGGCACAGGGTCAGCAAGGACCGTTTAGTTGGCAACTAGAAGAGTTTTGAAAAGCCTGTGGTTTAACCCCGGGTGCATTCAATTTCTCTGACTATTCTTCAAAAGCAAACCTCGTTGCCATGCAGCAGCAATGCTCACAAATCCCATGCTTACACAAGCAGTCTCGTATCAGTGACTGCTGACCAGCTCTGCCTCCAGCCAGATCCTTCCAGCCTACCTTGAGGCAAGGAGGAGAGTCTTTGTTTTGTAAGAAAATGTAAAAATGCAGACAGTCTTGAAAATCCTGGGGCAAGAGGATCAGGCTTGATTGCAAAGAAAGGAGCAATTTACAAAAAATAACTATGGATTTCTAACGCAACACTACTCATCGCTTGCTTGTTTCTGCAGTTCAAATTAATCTTTTTAGAAGTTGCTGTTAAGGGGAACAGAGTTGTGAAAACCTAAAGCTTTTCTGCCTACAATATGATTTGTAGCAAATTTATATAGTAGGTACATTATATCTAGGGATCCTTCCTTTAGTTAATCTGTTGGCAAAGTACACAAATGCAGCTTCAGCAATATTGGACTTCTGTTCTCTGTAAAATAACTTGGCTAGTGTATCAACCTGCTACTCAGTAAAAGCCTTCCTGCCATTCCCCAAAATATTAGAAATAGAAGGATATTGGATTGTGCTGCTAGAGTGGGGTCCAACAAAAAGCTTCAAACCTGAGTAATATTTATCTGAGCTCTCAAGGGAAGGTCTGGCTGGGTCATGTCTCAGATCGTTAAATCTTCCTAGGACTGACTTGGTTCTTCCCTTGCCTTCTCTGATGTGCTCGTGCGCGTGGTGCTAACCAGTGAGCCGTATTTCTGTGCATGGTGCCGCACTGTCGGTTGTAGACCCATATCTAAGGGAGGCTTTACTGTAAGGCCAACAAAACCCTTTTACACCATTTTCCCAGGGGAAGAAAACCTTCCTATCTGAGCTCCAGGTTTGGGAAATGGCCATTCAATGACGCAGACAAAGCCTAAGCTCTCAAAATAACGAAACTGTGCTGTGCTAGCGTGAATTGTCAATATTTTTAAGAGGAGGACAGGAAAGATATGCTGAATTATTTATGTTGGTGGAGAATGGATAAAAATACCTTGAAAAAGGGGGAAAGTGTTTAACTGTATGTGTAAAGTATGTAAATGTGCATATGACATCAGAAATCTGATGAAGGAGAAACTGTGTACACTTGAAATTTGTGCGAATCTTGCTATTATATCTTCCCTGATCCATTTAAAAATAGACTGGACAGGGTACTTGGAGTGGCACAGAAGAGAACAACACCCACTAAATTTCTCCGTGACTGATTTCCTACATGCTCTGAAATGCATTAACTGATCAACTAGGCCCTGACTCAGAAAAGGACTTGAATTGATATTGATGGAAAACAAAACCAGTAATTTTTGTATTTTCCTCAATAATAGGATTTCTGGAATGGGCATCCTTGAAGGGGGCAGGGGTCAGGAACCTGCTCCCATGTAATTAAGTTGCAAAACATCACTTTTTTCAGAACTGAAGGGATGTTCCTTTTGAATCATCTTGTGGTAAACTGCAGTAAGATCCTCTATACCCCATTCCGGCTCTCAGCATCCCCCCCTTTTCCTATTCTGTTGTGATATGATTCCAGACTCCTATTTGCTGGTGGTGCCTGTCTTTGCATCCTAATTGTTATGCTGCCAAACAAGCATATAAATTAATGCTCTTCAGCGTTCTACCCCTGTGGCCTGGCAGGTTTCCACAGATACTTTTAGCCTGGCCTCCCTTTTTAATTTAGCCCATTGCATAGCTAAGAAAAAAATGTGGATTTGTGGTAGAGAACAAAGTTTTGTGGTGCACATAATTATAATTACAGTAGCTTTTTCTTTCCCAAGGTGTCAGATATCAGCAGTCCGTTCAGATTCAGGTTTTAATTAACAATACAATTAGAAGAGGTCTTAAAATGGTTGCTTGGTGACTTCAGCCAACCTATTTAAGGTTGGATCCAGACTCTGCAGAGGTGCAGGAGGGGCAAATTGGCCCAAGTTTCTAATAACTTCTAATAACTTCTTCCTTTGTGAAAGGAAAGAGAACTATTTTTCTTCTAGGCTCTTTCCATCAATAGATATTGATCACTTAACAAAGCCAGTCTTTCAGCTACGAAAGGCCTTTGATTAAAATTTCACTTGGCAGCCTCTTGGATTAGATATTTTATCATCATCATGAACACTAGAGCCCCATAATATGAAAAAGGAAATGAAATGAGGAGGCAGTAACCTGAAGTAAGAAGTGGAAAATTACATATTAAATGCCAGACACATACTCTTAGATACTACTGTGCCACTTTACATATTGTACAGTCAATTAGATTTCATAGGGATGGGTGTAATCACTGCATAAAAAAAATCTCAGGGGCTAAAAAGATTGTATTTAATCAAAGCATTCTGAATAGCGCCTGTAAATCTTACTGGTTTTGTTAAGAGGCCCTAGATTTTCTGCTATGTTCTGGTGGTAATTGGAATTCTCTCTGCATTAGAAAACTGAGTTTGTTTTGAATGGGAAACAAACTGTCCGCTACAAAATCTGCCCTGATATAGCTGAAGTTTCAGCTTTCTCTTTGTTTTTACCAGAAAACTCCATACCACATAGGGAGATAGATAATATTATGAATAAATGCTACTGGAGATGTCAGCTGCAGAGGAGAGGACTGTTCAAGTAACTTTCTGTAGAAAGCAAAAAATATCTTTCAAGATTCAACAAAAAGGAAGAAGGCAGCACCTTATTTAGCTGGAAGGCAGCAGTGATGATCAGAGATGACAAAGGAAGATTTTTTTTTTTTAATGCAAGAGCCAGAGAAAAAAAATGAGTCTACTGCAAGTGATTCATTCTGGCACTTAGAGGCTACTCATAATGTCTAGGTGGGTGGTTTAGCCCCTTCTTTTCCTCAATTTTAAGCTGTTTCAGCAAGGAACTCTTTAGGGGACAATACAGCTAACACTTCATTGAGCTGAATAATGATTTAGTTAAGTTTGTTTCTCCAAAACAACATCCATTTTTAAGTTCATGATAAATAGTTGCAACCACAGTCATTCAGAGAGAATGAAGTAGTAAAACCAGATGATAGAAGACTTGCAGATCTTCTGCCATTTCCCTCAGTAACGGGACATATTTGGGGACCTCCAATATCAAAGCTCTAGAGGCTTGAAAATTACTCGGGAGAAGTGTGATGACCTCTCACAACAGAATCAAGCTGGTGTTGAGGAGGACATGAAAGAAAGCAGACACGACAATGTGTTTAAAGTTATTAACAAACTGTAAATTATTTGGTTTCCTGTGCTGCTTCCAAGTGCTAACACATTAAGTCAGCAAATCCACAGAAAAAGGTGTGGTTCAACAAAAGGTAATAAGAGCCACTTTTTAGTTATTCTGTCCCACGCAAGTAAATTAGTATATTCATCTAAGTCATTGCACCTATCTCTGCAATGCATGTGCTCATATCTGACCTAGTTACTTTGGTAGCCTTTATAATCAATAGGCGAAGATACACACACAGAGGCAAAAAGCAAAGAACTAATTGAAGGTCCTACAGCATATATTATCTCTCCCACTCTGTGGGAAGATAATTAAGCAAAAACAACAGTTTCCTGACTGACTGGGGGGATGTCTTATGACCTCAATTAGAGCATGGGAAAGATGGAAATATTTTTGTTCTATTTTAACCTTACTCTCTCACTAGGCCTCCTCTTCAAAGGCCACAGATCAATTTTTTTTTTAAATGGTTATTAGATCTTTATCTGTGAGTAAGGAAAATAGCACAACATCTGCAAAGGTTAATGCTGACTTGACCAATCCCTCTTTTAAAAGGCAAAGCTATATTTCTGTGACCTGGAGCTGCCAGAACTGCAGATATTGCGCACTTACAGGACACAGAAACTGTCTCACGGAGGTGGGATTCTGGGGAGACAACCACCAGGACAGGAGAGCAAACGATATTAAGAGGAGGAGAACCTCTCATAAGTCCCAGCTCTCACATTTGAGGTTTTGTGGCTGTTGAAACTGAATTTGAATTGTTCTTTAAAACCTGCATGCCCGCCCTTACGCTGCACCCACTACATAACAGAACTAGATAAAATGGAAACACATTTGCTGATCCCTTGAAATGCAGAAATAGTACAAAGTCCTCATAATCCAGGCAAGAAAGTGCCAAGAGGTGTATCACCTTCTTCCTCCTCTTTGTCTTCTAATGTTGTAAGGTCCAGACGTCGCTATGACGAGAAAAATACAGCTTCAAAGGTCACCATTACCAAATGTGCTGCAATGTAGGTTTTCTGTTTGAATAAAAGCCTTTCATGGCTCAGTACTGAGCATCTGATCTCAGCCTTTCTGCCTGCTTGGTTGTGGTGGGCTGGAATATTTTCTTCCTGCATTTTCTCATTCGGTCACCATTTGCAACCAGTTACTGTAAATTATAATTTTGCTTGCTCAGCGGTACTAAAAGCTGATAAATTCAAGGAAAACTATTTGATAAAAACAAATCGGCACTCATTGATTTTAGTTTTTCACCTTGAGTCTTTCGTCTGTCATTTCACTGTATTAATGGGCTCATTAATAGTTCTGGAGAAGACTAAAAGTTATAGTCACTCAACTCAATCCATCACTCACTCACCTGCTGCTGTCAACAGGAAAAGGTAACGCACCACCAGAATCGGATATTGAACTATTGCTGCAATGGAGAGAGCACCGTGGGTCAGTCTTCTACTATTCATAGTAAAATATATTTAGATCTTAACAGCTCTACTCTGCATTGACTCATGGGTGCATGATATACATATTAATGACTTACATTCCACTAATAACAAAAGTATGACGTTGTTTTTCAGGCAACTGCGTCTTTATAAGTATTTCTGGTTGATGTGTCATTGGTATATGTCATCAGCCTTTATCAGCCTAACAAATCATGACACATCAGTCTTGGCAGACTATCATGCACACTTACCTAAACACAAGATATTTGCTACTGTGTTTTAAAACAAAGAGGTTGCATTGCCTTGATGCTGTTGTGACAACAGAAATGCTCCTTTGCCGCTCTTTGGTATTGCTGCACGTGGGCCAGTAAAGGTTATTTACCCTGTACATATGTACAGGCATGAAGGACTTCAGCACCTCAGCGCGATCTCTCTAAGCTCAGCTGCCCGAGTTAGAAGCACTGTCACCCTGGACTCCACCTGCAGGCAACGGGGACATACAGCCATCCCCGGGTTTGGTGGGACGGCTCTGTCTGGAGGCAGCCAATGCTCCATTGCCTGTGAGGGAATCCTTCGGTGACTGCTTCTAGCCTGAGTGACTTCGGTAGGTGACATGAATCTGTGATCTCGTAATTAGATCATAAGCCTCAGACTCCTCTGTTCTCTAAGTTAATTCTACTAATCAAGGTGAATGATTTATGGCTAGAAGGCAGATTACGTTATGTATGTAACTAAAATCACACAAAATAGCTCATATTTATAAGACAGACAGGCTTAAGGCCTTCTGTATTATTAAGGCCTTTTTTCTATCAGATTGGGATGAAATTACTTTCATTTATCAGCATAAAACCCAATGCTCTGGTAGATAGCTACAGTGACTAAGTTTGGACTAACGGCTGAAATGCGGCC
>NW_008824357.1:1004898-1032202 GCF_000699105.1 Pygoscelis adeliae | reverse complement strand
AGGTTGCCACAGCCACTGTGTTTTATAGCCTTGCTTCCAGTCTCTTCCTGCCATGGCATGGTCCCAATCATCCAATTATCCCAAATGCCAATCTCTGTGATAGCCTGTGCTAATAACCTTCAGCATTAACAGAGCTAGTGGCGCTCAAGTATGAGAGGGCTGGTATTTCTCTACATAAAATGATCTTGATAAACTCAGGATTATAAAGGTTTAATAATCAAAAGTTTGAGGTTGGACAACCTCAAAATACTTATTAATAATAGATATTAAACTAGGCCACCTATTTTGGCAGAATAGATTGTAGGTGGGTTGTATTTGATTTACAAAGGCCAGAAGAAAATATTAACGAAGTGTATCCCACAATCTTATGAGCTTTAAGTTATCTTGTATTAGAAATACCTCTCTTGTGTTTTAGCACTCCAGAATAAATCATCCCGTTTTTGTTGCTACTCCCAAATTCCAGTCTAAAGTAAACCTCAGTGAAGAACCTCAAGCAGCCAAGGCGAGAAGGAAGATATTAGATAAGGCACAAAAGTATGGAGATACCAAGGCTAACAGGCAGACAAGCAATAAATAATAATTCAGATTCTTATACCTGGATCCCAAAGCTGATCATTTTTATTCAGCCCAAATACATAATAGATTGAAATGAATTTAGTCTATGATTTTTTCACTTTGTTGTCTTATAAGTTTGGAAACAAAGATATTACTGTTGGGTAGCTACTCAAACCCCTGAACAATTCTCCCTCTGGGCTTTAATAATTAAACCCATTTAATGCAAGTGAATTCATTGCCGTGCTAAGACAAGGTGGTTTCAAAACCACCAGATTTAATGTTGATTAAAATATTTCCCTAGGCAGTGATAAGCAGCCAACAGCTGACTCAGAATTTCTTGTTAAGTAGGATTTGAGTGTCTAATTCTCATATATGTGGAAAAAACCAGTATTATAAAGGAAGAGGTCGAAGGCCACACAAGCCAGCATTCACTATTTAATTCTACCTTAAGGCAAGCTTTAAGTATAGTTGTGTCTGCAAAACAGTTGTAGTTAGGGGCAGGATATTTTTGAAACACAAAGTACCCACTCTTAGCAAAATCTCTCTCACTGAGTTTTAAAGACAGCTGGATGAAGAGAGAGGCTGACAGAACTATACCTTTGAAAGGTTAAGCCTGTCAGAAACCAACCTGAAACACACTGCATTAACTTTGCCCTTTATTGAGGTAAATATTTATTGGCCACTGAAACAGAAACCTGCACATTCATTGCAGGGTGCTCCCAAATCAGTGCAAAAGACTGTGGACAGAAACACAAGCTGCCCAAACTTTCATTTGTTTCTCTCCCCATTTCGATTTGCAGCTTACAATGCCTTTATGATAGCACAGCAACAAATAAGTTGGCTGTTCATCCACTGTGAAATGATTTTTTAAATTTGTATCCATTATCTGAGTAGGAAGAGGCACTGCTCTTGTTTATTGTGCTAGCAAAAGAGCTTCCAGTAACACAAAGATTATTGAAAAGGATAGCTGGATGTCGTCTTGTTTTGCTAACTCTGTTGAGCTAGTTTGCAACATCAATGCCAGCTTCTCAAGAAAGTTTGCTGGCCTCATCTTCTTTCAACTAATTAGTTGGATATAATGGTCTTGCCTGAAGCATCAGATAAGAGTATAGATTTTGTTAATGACTGGCATTCAATTTGATTCTGATTCCCTAGCAAGAAAACTCGAGGTACTATGGGAAACAAATCAGTACTTTCTTCTGTGCCTTCCAAACCTTTGCCTCAATATTTGATGAGACAGCAGATTGTACAGTTCCTCCAGCCACATTCAAACTCAAGTCAAAACTGGCAGATACTTGCACGTTTTACCAAGCTTATGTCTGACGTGTATCTACTGTGTGTCACAGGACAGAGCCTGGGTGACGATGTCATACCAGTGGTGTTCACCTAGTAAAAATTGAGCTATTTCTTAGCCTATCCTATTCACGTGAGTAGTTCCAATCTGCGCTTGTAATAAAGATGGCTCTTCGATTACTGACTACTGCTCATGGAAAGTGTTTAGAAAGTTTTTAGCTCCCGTCGTAGCGTCTTTACAATACCCATGTCTGAATTTCCAGTCCTAACTATAAATCTGGCATACGTGAATAAGTTATAAACTTAGTTTCCAGTAAAAAGATGCTTTACCAAATAATATAGTTAAATAAAAATATGTTTTGAAATGCCAACAATACTGTTTGGTATCATACAGTGCTGCATTATTTCTTAGTAACTGGAGAGTAAGTATATGGGAAAGCAGATGTAAATTGTTCAGCCTAGTGCAATTATTTGCGCTCAGTGAAAGGCTGAAAGTAAGGATCATAAAGCGAACACTTAAATTCCTTCAAATTTAATCACATAAGTCTTTAGTAAACGATTTGACCTTTAACAAAAGTTTTTCAATATTTCTGGAAAATGTAATGATATTCTTTTCCATATAATTGCTACTTGCACTCAGATGAGCTTTTGTTTTATTCTCAGTACGTATGATTGCATTTGAATAATTGTCCTCCATTGGTGTGTGTATGTAGACTTCTCCTTTGAAGTTAAAGCAAATCAGTGAGGCAACTATAACTAATTCTACATTAGTGGTCATTTTAAATTGTAAGTGTAAAAACCCTCTTCTTTTATTGGTAATTTACTTAATGACGAGCTATACATACACTCATCCATATAAAATGTAAATAAAAATAACAAAAGTTTGATTTAATTTACTGAAAAACATTGATATAAACATTACATTTTAATCTCATTTAAAAATAGTAATAATGTATGCCTTGATCCCGCAATGAATTCCTCTTACAAACCTGAGAACAAGTACAAACCTCAGTGTTGATTTTTTTAATAGTCTAGTAAACACGGCGCAGTGCAAGACGTTGATGAAACTGCAAGCATAAGAAGGGATTATCAGCCATCAATAACAGAAATGATAGAGGCTGATGGTTGAGTTGTGAAACAGGTAACTTTCTGATGGGGGGGGAATTGCTCAGAAACCTGTGTGCAACCGCAGGCCTTCTGCAGCAAAGCAGGAAGGAAATTCAACTTCACCCCCAGTGCCACATTTTAATTTCTGCAATCTGTTGTTCCTCGGGATCCTCTGGAGTACTTTGGGACCTCCCAGCTTTTTTTTGAAAAAGCTAAAATCCAGATGGAGCTGTTCATTTATTTTGCTGCTGCTAACAATGAGACCTAACAATGCTTGTCTGCATTATTTATAGAAAGAGCTTTCACAATGGTTTGTATGGGACCAGCAGACGCTTCCAACCACTGTGTAAAGTACTGAATGCCCACAGCTCTCCTGGGTCGCTCAATATTGATCAGCTAATACCGTGCTATGAACAGCTGGTTGTGCTAGATTAGAAGTGTGACCTGTGAGGGTTAGATTCTAATAAACTAGCAGAGCCACAAGCCATAGAGACCGAATGATTCATATCTTCTGAGCTTTCACAGAACAAACGCTGTCACCCTAAGAGCATGCAAAACCAACAAAGAGGTTTTCTTCGGAGGCAAAGAGACATCTGCTGTAATTAGAGTGGGACACAGATGGGACACATTGCATCCAGGTTAACTGTCCCTTATTACAATACATGTTGTTCTCGTTAAATGTAGGTAAGCTGCCTTTTGGTGCTAAATATTCAAAGCCTCGTACAAAGCTTGCCACCTTATTTTGCTGTCTTCATAGGGGTTACATGGTCCCACGAACCTGCAGTTCTAAAATAAGCAGTACTCACCCTTCCAGTGTGTGGCCAGAGAGGCTACGGTCATCTTGCAGTGCAAGATGAAGTACAGAAAGACATCTTAGAGCCAGTCTTGACAGGACAGTGACCAACAGAGATTCACAATATACCGTTATTTGAGATGTACTGTCTCTGCATTAAATATTTGAAAAGCAAATGACAAGGACCTTGCTCTGGTGAGATTGCAACCTAAAACAGAGAAGACAAGAAGAGAGAAGTTAACGCAGATTTCAATTATATTGCCCAGTCTTCTGGACAGTCTGCAGTACTAGGAGTTACACCCTCTTTTTTCTATATGTTGTTAGCAGTATCTGTAAATGTGTGAAAAACGATTGATGTAACTCACTTAACCATTTCCATCTGTATCTTTATACAGCTCTTTAAGAATATGTAAATTAACTATTCCATCCCGCCCAGGGCATATGCAACATTTCTTCCCTTCTACAAATTATTTGGCAAGTCTAAATGTAAACATATGAAGATGCTTTAATCATCTTCTCTGAGACATCCTACAGCTTGTCCTATTCTAGAGAGATGTAGGAAGCCCATTTCAGGAACAATAATAGAACCAATTAATTCCCTTTGGGAACTGCAGTGTCTGGAAGACACGCTGCCTCATACAGAAAACTGGCAGGGAAATTTTTCCTGTTATTTAGAAGGAATTGTCAACTAGATGAATATGAAGGCGTGAGAAATCCATTAGAAGGTTCAAAACTTCATTCTTCTACCTCTGCACTTTGGCATGAGTCAAATAGATTTCTGTCATCATTTAAGAGTCATGGCTAAATGGAGGAAGACTGAACTTGAAAATTGAATCATTTATCTACAGACTTAAATTAAGCAATGTTGAGAAATTATTCCAGTTGCAAAGGAAAAAAACGATGGAAGCTCTTCTCTCTGCAAAAAATGCAAACTTTACAGACAGTAAGAGAGAGCTGGCAGTAATCTATTCCAATAGTATTTGAGAAGGCATATGTT
Organism: Pygoscelis adeliae; assembly: GCF_000699105.1. NCBI lineage: Eukaryota > Metazoa > Chordata > Aves > Sphenisciformes > Spheniscidae > Pygoscelis > Pygoscelis adeliae. The sequence goes on along the minus strand of NW_008824357.1, from coordinate 1,027,457 downwards.
TATGGCAAAGTAACTTCAAGGCATCACAAAAGATAATCATAGGAGCTATTTTAGCCTCTAATATTTCACAATCTACATCACAGCATGGCCCATTAATATATCTAAGTTGTATACTGTTCTTAAAGTTCTTCGTACTCTGTTTCTCTCAAGCCCCTGAGCAGAATAGCTTTGAATGAAATAGACTTAAAAGCCTACTGTCGGGGATTGTATGAGATGAAAGAATAGATCTTTATTTGAAAGAGCGGAAGAAAGAGCTATTGAAGAGATATTTGTGTTACACCAAAGCCTTTTTAGTAGGAAGAGGTTTAAGTAAACATAAATGCACTTTACAGTTCTTTAATACTGCCAGCATGAGAACCCGGCCCTCTTCATTGTACAGCGTCTTAAAAGGTTTTAATATAAGAATTGGAAGAGCTGTATGGAGAGATGGAGTACATTTTGACACATAGAAAAGTAAGTCAACTCCTTTTTTCCCCTACTTCTTCAAACAAAGGTCGCTCATCCATTCTGATCTAATTTCCCCTTTTGTTCTGCCTTAGACAGTAGCGTGTTGCTTCTCTAGCCACTTCCAACCCCCCTTCTAGGCAGGCCTAATTTGCTCTTTTCGAGTCTGACCTGCAAACCTGCCAAAGCTAACAAACATCTTTTCCCATTGACTTCAGCAACTGCTATGTGAGGTCCTTAAAATACAGTTCCGATCTCGATTCTACCAGCTTTGCCTTGATGTAAATTCATTGACTGCAGTGGAGTTTTGATAATTATACTGTTGTAGAATAAGAACTAAATTAAAGCATTAGTGATGAACGATGAAACTGGAAAAATAAACTTTGGTGTCAAAGTCCACTTCAGCTGGGGGTTGTGCAAATATTCTCACAAAAGGCAAAACATAAAGGGAACAAGGAAAATAAACTATCTAGCAGTTGTCCCAGAGCTTTCAGGCACTGGTTCCCGTGATTCCATGAACAACAGAGAACTGAAAATATTTACTAATCCCTTTTTGAATGATTTAACCATATTCAGCTGTGATTCTTAAAGAGAACACTCACTGACATGTAATTTCTCACATAGAGGAAATCTACTGTTTACATCATTAACAGGTATTTTATTTTACTTTCATGAACTCTGTGTCAGCAGCATGAAGGCATTTCTTATCTATAGAAATTCCCAGGAGAAGTTAGTGACACAAACAGCGTGAGTTGGAGCAGCAGCAAGAGCCAGAGAGCAGCGTGCTCTCTTCCCGTGTTCTGTTGGTGGTTCTGATGACAAGTTGGCATCATAGGACACTTGCTGGAGCCAAGAGATCATGGGCAAACTTCACTGTTTCTGTTTTTGTGGTTTGTTGGTTTTTTTAACAATTTCATGCTCCCTTTTCTGATAGAGCAAATCTGCGGCGCCTTTGTAGTCAGACCTTTCCTTGTTGGCTTTCCAGAACATTACATTACTTGGCCGGATCTGTCTAAGTGCTTACAAGGATGTGAGCTACGTTATTTACCATAAAACAAGAGGAAAAGTAAACGTAACACCCCCATTCCCTTGGCTGTTTTGGCATCAAGGGAACCATAGATTAATTATGAGTCCTGTTGGCTGCTTGACAATAAAATCCTCAAGAATTAACTTCTTCAGTAAATTACTGAAATGGGAAAATAATTCAGTACGATCTAGGAATGCCTTGGCATTGCAATGTAAGGTTTAATAGTAATTCCTTGCGCTTTCTGTTCTCCGGATAAGAGGTGCTTTATAAATATAAGAGGACGTTTATTTCAAAAGAGCTCAACTTGATGGGTACAAAGCACCTCTAAGACTATAGCACTCTGGTTGCACATTTCTTTTCCTTCTTGGCATTGCAATGTAAGGTTTAATAGTAATTCCTTGCGCTTTCTGTTCTCCGGATAAGAGGTGCTTTATAAATATAAGAGGACGTTTATTTCAAAAGAGCTCAACTTGATGGGTGCAAAGCACCTCTAAGACTGTAGCACTCTGGCTGCATGTTTCTTTCCCTTCTGTGGCAAATACATTTTCAGAGATTCCCCTGTTCCCGGTTTCACAGTTATCGCTATTTCCATAACACTCTTTTGGTTGTGTTGATTCATCCGATTGTATAACCACGCTTTAAACCTGATTTTGCAAACAGCTCTGTTTTAAATGTTCAGATCTACTTCATGGTGGAGGCACCAAATAGCTGGAGTGGCACTGCTGTGGAAAGAGCATTTTCCCCCCAAGGGGAGGGGGTAACAGGCAGGAGACGTAGAGTGGAAACCACATCTCCTTCCCAAGGAGGAGCAGCATGCAAAAACAGCCAAGGGAGGCAACCAGGTGCACTGTCTGCTTAAAGTCTGTTTTATGTTTAGACGCTTAACTGGCAACAGAGATGGAGGCTTTTAAAGATACAGATCAGCATCTCGGGGATTTTGAAGGGCACCTTGGCATATAAGGTACCTAATTTCTGTTCATTGCAAGGCATTAAACACCTCAGATGACCCCTCTCTTTTGCAAGTATGCATCCCCAGGTTCCAAATGTATCCTCTGCTCTATTTGCCTTATTAGTTTTAGTGATTTTTTTCCCTGTATATGCCTACCACCTCTGTCTCAATCTGTGGTAGCTAGGTGCGTGCTGCTTTTGGGAGACTAGTAGTGTGTGCAACATGACTGCTAAAGAAAATTAATGCATTAGCAACAACTGACAGAGAAAAACGCCAGTATGATGGATGGCACTGGTAGTAGCTTTTATTTGCTTTCCCAACATACTTGCACAAAAGTGTTTTGCCAAGAAAGATAGTAAAAAGGAAAAAGAGAGAGAGAGTGTTAAATATAGAATGTATTTCTACATTGTGCTAATATCATCATGAGGACGCGGGTCATCCAGGCAACAGAAACAATCCATGAAGATCTCTGAGCTGAAGCATGTGATATGAATAACAAGGCCTTAAAGCAATGGCTGCAGTAAATGGTTTGTGACCAGCCAATTGCCAGGGCTGACTTATTCAAGGAATGGGCATTGAAATTATGAATATATAATTTCAAAGCAGCTACATTCCTAAAAATCAAAGCCTGTACGCAGTCATTTGAAAAGAGATAAGGCAGCTACATAGACCCACTTGTTCCCCACAAGCGGCTCAGTGCTCAAGGTGTGTGGCCTTTTCTGTGTTACGCAGCTGGACAGAGGAAGAGCATGGCGATTAAATGATTTGTCCTTGTTATGTAGGCAAAGGACTGAGAAAAGCACACCAAGTACATATTAAAGCAACACATCCATCTACCAATGCAGAATTTGTTCCTTGTGATAGATTTCCCTGTTCAATTCCAGGTAATTTGAGTAATAGGACACTTGAATCCCTGGGAATTGTGAATACAGGGCACCTGACAACCACATTATTTACTTACGCTGGAAGAGATCTGCTATTCTTTTAATACCTGTAACATTTCCTATGTCTCTGTGCAGCAGGTTTTTTTGTAGCAGGGATTTAACCTTGGATCTTCTAATTTAAAGAACAAGGCTTTATGTCTACGGTAAAAGATTGAGCTGTTAGTTTATACCATCTCAAAGATTTCAGTCACTAGAGGGTGACAGAATCGTGTAAGGGAAGCACAGACTACCCACTTAACAGCACTCCTGGTCCTAACTCATAGCTATTGAGTTAGCAGTAGGTTGTGAAAAATTTTCACATCATTACATTAATGAAACAATTTTGTTGACAGTGATTGAGGCAATCTGTTCAGCCCTGACAGTGAGAAATCTCTTCTCTGCCTGCAAGGGCAATTTGTGTAATTATACACGTGTCAATGAAATGAGGTAAGGAATAAATCAGTGTCAGTGTACTAAACCACAGCCCATTTCTTCCATCAACATGAAATATCTTCTTGTATCAACATCCTTTACATTTATTGATATCTTTTAGTCCTCAAATCTTCTGCCTTGTCCATAGAGGGTTAAAATTCTTGGTTTAATAAAAATTATAAAAACCAAACCCCTAATTTTTCCATCTGTTAGAGAAAAATAATCCCTCTGTCCCATCTGAGAATATTGCTGTCTGACGCAACATTGCCAGGCTCCAGGACAGCAGTAGGATGGAGAGATGAGAACCGTTGCACCCTTAACCCACGTCTACCAAAGCACGTGGCAGCTGTCAGATACTTGTATGCTCACATATCCTGTAAGTCCTTATTTCTGCAGGCAAAGAGCAAGTGGGCCCAAGACAATTATTGTTCTTAAATTTAACCAATGTGCAAGGATTAAAGTACTTGGAATAAACAAATACTGTAAAACGCAGGCTTATTGAGACTGCATCTTAGAGAAAGCTTTGTAAATAGCCATCTTCTACTCACCTTCCTTTAGATATCTGTGCCATACTGATAAATGTGTATTGCCAAGACTGAAAAGTCCTTTTAGTTACAAACTAGGCAGGATTCTTGTGTCTTTCTTCTAAGACCTAGCAATGGACCCTGATTTAATTTGGTGCCTCTGGATTATACTATAATGAAAATAACTGCATAACCACCATAACAATCGCAATAATAATGCTCCAGTTACTGTAGAGCTCTAAAGAATCATCACTGCAGGGTTTTAGAGGCAGACCTGGTACAGTCGATAATAATTTTTAAGACATAGTGTTTGATTCTCAGCATATGGTAGTCAATGGAAAGCTTCCCAACTATTTTCATTAGGTCTGATCGAGTCTTTTTCCATCATCATTTGAGCACTGCTTTTGAAAAATATACTGAACAAACACTGCAGTTTACACCTTGAGCTTAATTCCAGTCAAGTGCAGGGTTTCACATCTAACTTGCCTGCAATTAAAACTGCCAGTGGGATCCTCCTATACATCACCAAAAATTAGGTGCTGCTTTTAAACTGACTTTGCACAGCAGAATATTTTATTTTTGGCAAGGTCAGAGTAAGTCCAAAGTGCAAATAAACTCAATTTCTCTGGTTCCGATAAATGAAATAGGTATCTTGTAAATGCCAGTTCCTCCTTTCTATGAACCAAGTGATGGTGGGTTAAGACAAGGCGTTCTCATCTGTCTTTGATTAAAACATTAACTTGCAGGCTGCTTCCAATGCTTTCTTTAGAGGGAGGATACATAATCTCCCCCTGCTGGCTACTAAAGATGTTGCCTGCTCTTGGAAACCACTATTGTTTGTAGGAAAAGGTAAAAAGTATTAGCAGATTTAGGGGAAGTAAAAGAACATAAGCTGAAAATGGATAGCCAGTATTAAAAGCTAAAATAAAACTAGGTTGGACGGCTTAAACCATTTAACTGGGTGATTTAGCAGTAGATGTAGAGAGGACAGTAAACTTTAGTCTGTACAAAACCGTTGAGGAGTGAGTGCCATCCAAACACAGCTGCAAATTGTCTACCATTCCCTTTTCTGTACTCTCACATAGGAGGAAAGCACACAAATGGTAATGGCCCACTTTTTACAATGCTATAGCTCCAACAGATGAGCAATCAAGTAAGCCGTCTAGGAAGTGACATGTAAGAGGTTTATAAGAATGCAATAGCTGTTTCCAGTCTAGGAAGGAGAAAAAAATATTCATGACCCATTGAGGGACTTCAGAGGATAATTTTGTGCCTCATCACAAAAGATCACCAAGGCCATTTAGGGGAATTGAGGGAAAAGAAGGCGGCATTTTGAGAAATAAACATTCTGTATTATAATAATGAGGGTTTGTTGTTGTTTTTTTAAATAAACAAAACAAATAATCAACTGAATTTCAAAACTCAAGAGCTTAGGAAGAGACTTTTTTTCATCCAGTAACAGGATTTCCGTAACTGACCACTGCTGCTCCTCACACCTTCCCCTGCGGTATGCATTCTAGCTGTCGCAGGTTTGGGCAGTATACTGACTTACTTCTCATGGCAGTTTGTAAAGTCCTGCTTACTTGCTGTATGTTAAATTCACCACCATACTAAAGACCAGCAGAAGTGCTCTGCGCTATACTCTTCAGAGTGAGTCCTTGGACTTGCCTTTACTGCTGTATAGTCTGTCTGCATCAAGGGTGAATTCTAGCCTGAGAAGACAGCACACAAAGGGTGGGAATCGAGTTCCTCTGGGTTTCAATTTTAACACATTTGTACCTAGAAACAGGATTTGTGCAGCTTTTCTTGGGTCCATGTCTGATTAGCTGCTGTGAGCGCTTGTGCATGGCCTGACCAGATGCCACCTCATGCCAGAAAGCAGCCCAGAAACACAAAACACAGTGTCCTTCCAGATTTTTGAACATCCTTTTAACAACTGTATCTTAAACTGGGGTGTTTAATGTTTGTAAAGAAAAAAACCTCAAACAAAGCTACGATTTCCTCATTTATCTTTCTCTCTGTACTGTTTTAATACGTGTGAAGAAGAGCTTTGGCAGAGTTTTGAGACTGCAAATGCTCTGATTGTCTACAAATGAGGTACAGTGTGGCACTCACAAGACTTAAATAAAACTCTTCAGTAGTGACACTGAGAGCATTTGACCAAAACAGTCACTAATAGCTCAAGGAGCAAAGCATTGGTATTTATACCTCGAAGCCTATCCAAATTCAGGAACAGACTTAACTCTTCTGCTGAGTGGTGCCCAAGTGTGTAGCATATTCCACTCTTTTTAATGTCTGCATCTCTCCTTAGCAAGTTCAAAATCGGTGAAACAAAACTCTGTTCTGGCTGGTACATTATGGAAACCCCTTAGATCTGATACACAAAAGTAACCTGATCCTGCTTTACTGAACGTAGCCTCAGACTTCACAGCTGATCTGATGAAACTTGCTAAAATAAAGCAGAAATCTTAGGAATTGCTGGAAAGGCAACCTAGCTTAATGAAACAAAGGAATATAGAGTTTAGCAGTAAAGGCGACCAAATTATAAAGAACCTGAATTCATTGAAATGTATGCAATTGATTTCAGTGGGAGCAGAAGTTGGCTCAAAATAGACTTGATTAATTAACAATAATGATATTTTGGCAGACTCCTCCTAAGCCACAGAGGAGCAGTCTATGCAATTACCATTGCAAAATCATCATAAATATTTGGCTGCATTTGCTATATTAAATAAAAAGTCTATAGAGAGCTAATGGATTGAGTGAACTCCTTATGCAGAAGAGGCCCCATGATTAAGTACGGGAGTGCCATGGAGAAGAAACATGACTTCACAGAAGTCCATGGCAAAATTCCCACAGACTTCAGTAGGATGAGATTTCACTTAGTGTGACTGTCTGAAGGTGGGAACATTCGCCTAATGCTAGCTTTGTGCCAGCACGCTACCAGCTCTGTGAACAAACTGGCATCTGCTCCAGCTTGCCCAGACCTTTAGCTGAAAGCATCTGCTACCTTATGAACTGAATTCCCAAATCCCTCCTGTCCCAGGTCTGCTTGACATTCTGTGAGTGCGTGACTCAGAGCTTTAACTTGCAGCCTGGGGAAACAACAAAATAAAAGGGAAAACAAAAGCGAGTACTGGATTTGAAGTGATGGAAGAGGGCAAAACTTCCAGCTACTCTAAGGATGTTTTTGGTTTCCTTTGTTCAACAGCCTGCTAAGTGTTAGTCACTTAGACTCAGCCACAGGTGGAAAGAAAATTATTGCTAGGCTTCTTATAAATATAGACTATTTCTAGGCTTAGAATCAAACACGTATTTAGGACTAGCTAATTAGGTGTGTATCTTGCCATCTACTGTGTTCCCTAGAATGAACATACTGATGTTGTTTCATTGAAGAGGTCGAGATTGATGTTTTTAACCTGGGTAAAGCAGAACTTCTCACCTTACTGCCCTCAACCCAGCTAAATCTGGGAGAATGAGAGCCAAAACGTCCTAGATACATGTAGTAGTTACAGAGGAATGGCCAGGAACACCTTACCCTGCTGTTTCCCAAAATCCAGGTTAGCTCCCCTACCAGAGTCTCCTACATCAGGCTGTGCATCATTCAGTGTCTGGCTCATCTTTTGCAGCAGTAATTTCAGTGGGATGGATGATGCTGTTACTCTGCATTGCTAAGATAAAGTCTCATTTATTTCCTATCTCATTGGCACTGAGGGATGATTGAAACACAGTCTTTCAGTTTGGCTCTTTATAAATAACAGTTGGTAAGAGTGGAGAATTTTGTCTTTTGAATTATAATTATGCTCATCTCTGAACTGTATTTTATTAACCACATTTTATTATCTTCCCGGTGTATTGTAATTGCACTAGCAGGGAACTGCAAACTGTATTGTTTGCTGATTGACATGTGATTTTCTACTGTGTGATTAAATCGGGGAAAATCAGAGTCCAATATTCCCAAGACTAGCACCTTCAAAATGTTCCTGGGATTCCTTTTAGCTAACCATAACCTGCTGACCACTGTGTTCCTCGCTGATATTTTAACTGACTTTCAGGAACAATGCAATATGAATTAATATTTTATCTAAAGCATTTGCACATTTGATGGTGGGACTGCTAGATCATGGCATAAAGTAAGGAAGAGAACCCTGTGACAGGACAAAATTCTTCATGATACCACTCAGGGGGAAAGCCAAAACCAAGGGGTTAAGAAATCAAAGAAATTTAGAGGCTGCTAATGAAGAAAATCATGCAGCCTTTTTGAAGGCTGTAAAGGGCTTTAAGAGAAGGAAGGGTATTGGTGTGGTGGCCATTGATATTATTTTCAGTCTGCATTTAGAGACAGCAATGCCTTGATCACGGTTATTGCTGTGCTATGTAATAAAAGAACTCTCCGTATCATCCTCCAGCATATGTTTACTGTCCAGTACAAGTTATAACTAAACATGCTGAGACAGACAGCAGAAGAGAAGGAGGGAAAGAAGGAAAAGCAGACCAGTATTATAAGAAAGCTGTTTGTTAAAAGTAGTATTGATCCTCTGCCTCTGAATTTCTACCCATAACTTGCTCAAACCCCTACTGAAAATGTTTATCCCGTTAATACATCTTCCTGTAATATATACTACCAGTTTATGACAGCTCGAGACAATGAAAAGCTATGAACAATGTAGTGCGGACCCAGACATTGCAACAAACTAATCCCTTGTGACTGCGATGCAAGCAGTGGTGTTAACTATCTCCAGCATTATTTTTTGACCTCCGTTGTCTGAAAGATTGCAGTAAACCCTGTTCTGCCCTCGCTGCCTTTGACTGAAGAGGAAAGGCTTTTTGAGATTGATTCTTCAGCTGCAGACAAAACTGTTTGAGTGCCTCACGCATTGAAATATCCTCGCTCATAAGCACCGAACTAAAGGACATTTCACCCTATGCCCAGCTGGCCTCTGACTGTTAGGAATGAAAAGCGGGGTAGACCATGCTTTTCAGTGATGTCAGACATGTAGATTTGAGGGAACTTCTGGGATCATACAAGGAACTACAGCTCCAAAGCCAGAAATGCTGCACTCCGAAATCTTCTAACAGGATTCTCAGACCTGAACGCATACAAGATGCGTGGAGCCAAGCTGCTCAGAAGCGTATGACAACTGCGGCTGTACTGACTGCCGTTAATGGATGTTCTCCCTCACTGCCAGATCCCACAAGAGGCCATGAAAGCAAGAGCAGACCTCAATGAAGTTACGAGGCCAGACACAAAGCCAGTCTGTTGTTTATGAACCCCTCATGTACTACTCCAGTGGGCTCTGTGAAAGTAAACCTATACTTTAGAAGAAAGACTTGATTAAATCTTGCTAATAGCGCTCCGAGATTTCACAAAAATGCATATTGGGGAGGATAATGTCATCAAGGTAGTCTTGGTTACCACTGTTATTCTATTATATCTACCCAAGAATGATGAAGACTTCCTAGCAAATCCTGCTGGGACGGTAAGGATTTGATGCCTGGCATTTATATAGCTAAGCCATTCTCTCAGCATTTAGACCTATGTGTATGCTCTCGTCATGGTGATATGTCTTGCTTCTGGATTCTAAAATGAGCAAGATCCTATTAGCAGTGGGAACTGAGCGTGATTGGCTAGAGAATTGGAGATGTTCCAGTTGTGCTAATAATACTTTTTGCTTGGAGACGATAACAATCCAGTTATGTTAATTTTTTGCCCGGCGCATACAGTGTGTGATGTACAATAATGTCCATAAGCGTTTTTATGAGTGCTTAATGCACACACTTAAATTTTGCAAAGCAGCTGTCAGAATTAAATGTGTAACAAATCAGATGGTTAATCAGCATGTGAATACTGATTCGAATGCTTCAATATCCTTGAATACTGAAGGAACTGTGTCTGCGAACGAGGCATGCTATTTTTAAAACCCTGAGGAGCTCTGCCACCAGATGGCCTTTTTTGAGCTATGAGTATTCCTCAAAACAGTTTGGTTTTGGCACTATACAACATCTAGTAACTTTTAAATACCTTTCTGAAATTGCTCATTCTGTCTCCTAGATATACAGTTGACGTGAGCATCCTCACCTCGCTAAGGGGAGCCCTTGTTTCAGGCAACTTAAGCCTTGTTGTCCTATGATATTAATGGCTGCAGGTGATTACATGTGGATGTTTTTGTACACATTTTGTGTTCTTTTCATTCCTATTCCACATTGCCCATGTTGTAACTAAGTCACCTAATTATTTTAGGTAGGGATTAATCAAGACTAAGGAAGTTAAGCCCAAACCTGCAAGTATTTAAAGATGCAAACTATACTGATTTTAGGAGTTAAATGCCTAGATAGGAATTAAGTTCCTACATACCTTTGTGGCCCCGGGCATTAAACAGCCAGTTAATTCATGGAAGCCAGTGTAAATAAACCACTTCACATCCTTAGGCTATTTGGAAAATCCTAAGTGGGGTTTTGTCATATAGAATTTAAACTTGATCAAACCACATACAGGCTTGAGAGCTAGGATTTCACAAGAAAGTCAAAATGCCGTAGGTGATAGCACATGTTACTCCGTTATTTTTCTTCCTGTGTCTCTAACGTGCTAATTCTTCTGTTCCTAAATAAGCAGAGGAGTCAACTTTCACTAACAGGTGCATGAAGTGGATGAGCTAGAACAGAGAGGGTTTTCTGCTTTGAAAAGTAAGTTCCTTAGTCTCTGAAATCACTGACAAAGTGCTCAGTTTTATCATGTTCTACCTTCGTGACAACATTATCTGCTAAGAGTCATGTCTGCAATGACTTTGTTATTAATGGGCAGCGACATGATATGCCTCTAGCAAACTCCCCCTGCATTTCAGGCTCTAGTCTGAACAAGACAATAATATTTACTTGCACTAAAACAATCTTGTCAAGAACTCTGAAGTTTCTTATGACCATTAATTAAGCTTGAAAAATACACACCAGCACTACTATTACCACTTCATGCCTGGCTAAACCTACGCAGAAAGAGGTGAAGAGACCAGTTTGATATGCTTGTGAAAAAAATGTGCAATGAGATGATACAGAAACATTAATATAATCAACAGAAAACTTGTTTTCCTAGTTTGATCAAGGACTTAGAGGCTCATCTCGCATGTTAAATACTCAAAATACACCACAGCATCCTATCAGTTATTTCTCTTTTTGTTGAAATAACTACTGGAACAGGACTTCAGCATCTCATGTAAATATCATTAGCACTCATGTGGATTCTAATTCTGGGATTCTGAAGAATTTTTTTCCCTCCTTTCTGTGTTTTTCTTTGTTTCCCCTTTCTCCCACTGTGACCAGGAATACCATTTTTGTTGCATGCAGTACATATGTTCCCATGAAAATTTGGGTTTTGAGAAGCTGACATTTTCCAACGGAAACCCATTTCCTGAGAAAATCTCCAACCAGCCCCTTCGCCAACTCCATCCAGTATGCCTTTCGTGGGCCCAGATCCAGCACACAAGCATCAACAAAGATCATTCCACGGACTTCACAAGAGAGATCCTGACAGCAGAATCTGGCCCACTAGCGGGATGGTATTGGGTTCTGCAAACATATTGCTACCAGCTGTTTTCAACTGGGCATCAGCTGTGTATATCATACACATCATTGTATTAAGCTCTGATTAAGCAAATACCTCCTGCAAAGGTACCCAAAATCCAGCTTAGGCTTTGGTGGTGGCCGTCACAAGCTATCCCAGCTCAGCCTGCTCCTGTAGAGAGTATTTATTATATAAATTTCTACCTTATTCTGGGGTGCTACAACACTCTCCCTGTGTGGACAGGAAAGACTGCCCGTTTTGTAATAAATGTCCTCTCTCCTGATGGATACAGGTATAAAGAAACCACTCCAGAAACACAACATGGAAAAGGTGTTATTTTGTTTTTACTGACAATTCCTGCTAGCTTTCTTCCCCTGGGGAACATATGGTCCCGGATTTGACTCTCAGCTCAGAGCAAAGAGCAGCAGATTCCTTCAAAGTGCTCCTGGAGGTAATTAGGCTTCCTAAAGAATTAAATCAATTACAGCATTAATAAGGCTGGCGGAACTTTGCCACAGAGAACGGCAACATTACTGCTGAATACAAACCATATACACAACTCGCACTTAGCCAGCTATTACTCCCTCCATTTTTAAGCTCATTTGATGACTTTGAGGAAAGATAAGGGAATCAAGGACTGTAGGCATCTTTGGCTCATTCTTAACAATTTCAAACGGCCAAAAGGGCAGAAGAAAGGGAAGAACGTGTAGCGATAAAAATGCTGCGTGGCTTTGGGAAGACAATATTTCATCTGAATTAAATTAAGTGGGATGAATTTCAATTTGATATTTGTGGCACAGCTTCTGACTTTATCGAGGGCAGTCTGCTCTATAGATTGCATTGATTCTTCAGTTTCCCGGAACATGCTTTACTTTCTAATTGTGGGTGTGCACTGTAGCAAAAACAGATTTCAGTTTGCTCTTCATCAGCAGACACACACATTACAGGAAGAAAATAGAAGAAAAGGCAGAAATTCCCATCAGTGCATAGCAACTGCTTTTCTCTGTATTTGCGAAACAAAAGTCATTGTCTAGAAATTTTCAGCACAAGATTCTGAGAAAGAAAAATGATATATATACAGAAGTCTGCAAAAATGACAGGAGCTTTTGCTAAATTTCTTACTTCTAAATTTTGTCAGAAAAAATCTACACTGCATCACTATTTTATTATGAAATGAAAAACAAATATCAAAGTGGTATTTCTTTTAGAGTTGTAAGGGAAGTATAGTTAAATACATTTAAAAGGCAAACATGGTTTGATTGATCTGTATTATTTTTCCCTAGAGTAATTCACATTTCATTTTCTTCTGATTTTGATCAGGATTCTTTCCTTAATGCCTGACATTCTTAAAGGGAAAAGATGCTCTTATCCACGTATAGCAAGCTGTTCTCTGCAAATCAAAAAGGAGAACACAGTTCCCTTCTGATGAACTCTGATGATCATCCCAGACCTATTCATTTGGGCCATAGTTTTGGCAAATATTCAGATGTGAAGCAGACTTGAAATATTTGGAAGTCAAAGTCAAACACAAGTGTAAGTATTTTGCTGGACAAAGACAGCTTAGGTACATGCAGAAGGCTAGGTTTAACAAAGACTGGGGTGACGCCATGCTACTGCATTAAAAATAGGAATAATCTCCTTCAAACATTTATTTAGTTTTTCATAGTACAGAACTGGAACAAGAAAAGAACAGTATTACCTATCAGTCATATGGCTCTCAACCTTTTGGAACAGCACATGTTGTGCACTATGTATATTTACCCATTAAAATAGTCTGTAGATTCATTTTTTTCTCTGACATGAAAAATGTTGATGGAAGCACTAAAGGATTAGAGTGTCTCCATGATTTGCTTGCTAAAATAAACATGAGCCAATACTGTAACCAGATCACATACTTGTGGTGGAGTAAAGTGACTAATTTAATTTTCAACCACACTGAGAAGAAGCAGAAAGTGCACCAGGAAATAGACTGAGCTTTCTTTAGTGTGGGAATGAAAACACATGTGGGACAAATGGGCCTGATTGGGATTTTTGGCCTCATTTTACCTGTCTTGGCCCTTGGGATATATCAAGATGAATAGTTCAGAATGAGATTATAAGGATTCTGCAGACAAGTAATAAAATGGATTTCTATTTCTTCCTCATAGAGCAGCTCAAGGAAAGCCAAGTCAGCAAATAACTGTAGGAGCGTTACACTGGGAGGTGGGCTTGGTTCAGTTTCCAGGCTTTTCCTCTAGTCATCGTGGTTGATTCGGTTCTCTACTCTCAGACATTGATTTCAACAAAAAAAAGGGAACGAATTATTGAACTGCAGTGCTATTGAGAGGCTGGCTCCAGTGTCCCCACAACTAATCTAAACAGGGAATGAATTATTTATCAGCTGTGACTTAACAATCTTCTCTTGTGTTTGCAGCAAGGCATATAGGATTTTCCGGGGTTGCTCTTATCGTCAATTCAATGTTCAGATCTAGCTTTGACTCAGCTGCCAGGGATGGGAGAAATGTGATGAGTCAGGAGGCTTCCAAGACATCCTACAGCATATTAGGACTGAGCTCCAGTAACAGGACAATCTGGTGCCAGAACAGACTCGAGCAGCAGGGTCCCACACCCTTTCCACACAAGATGTGCCATTTCAGCGTACAATCCCATTCCAATAAATGATTCACAGCATTTTAGCAAAATATGCAGAACCTTTGATGCTGCTGACTGAAGAAGTGACAAGTAGTCTTGAAAGACATCACTTGCTTAACACGATTAGAAGTCAGCAGTAAACACTAATGCTGTGCTTTAAGTCCTGTTTTACAACGCAAATGACTTCTTCATGGATCTGTGAGCAGCAAATTGGATTTTGAGGGGTGGTGTTTTTGGCAAGATTGCGGTCACATTTTATAACCTAATCTCCAATAATTTCCATTTAAAATGACTGTTACTATCTATTTTTACTATGGTAGCGTCTGGGCAACCCACCACCCTGCCATTGCAGGAAGTACTGAACTAAGCTCACAATATGTACTAGAAGAGCACGACCTCCATTTAGTTTAGGAAAGGATGTTTCGATGCCAAAGCATCGTGCCATGGTCACACATAAAAAACCTTTCTATCCTTGGATGCCGTTGTGTCATATGACAAGAGTTTTGTTGAATGGATAGCGTTTATCTGGGAAGACTCCGTAGTGGACATCGTAAAAGAATTTGAGAGGCTCTTACCAACCTGAAACGTTCATGCTACTCACAGAGTTCATTGTAGCCTAGGGGTAGGTTTGGGGGGGAATGCAATCTGTCTGTCTCTGACTCCTGAAATTTGGTCCATTGCCATCAGGGGGATGCTTCAGAAGGAAATTTTTCTGAAAAAAAAATGTCAGGTACTCCAACATAAAGACATTTGACAATAAAGACCTCAGTTTTCATCTCCCTGCTACAAGCAGGAAAGGAAAACCTGGTGCCTAAAGATAAGTTATGTTTTCTGGGTGTGGTTAGACGCAATGCATAAAAGTAAGTTAGAGAAAAAGAGCAGCGCTGTCCTGCAGCAATAATCAATCTTTGCAACTCCCCTTCACTACGCATGTGTATTGTGGCACTTCCAGGCAGGACTGGGGCTCCACTGCAGTGCAAACACATGGCAAGAGACCCTTCCACTCCAAAAAAACTTCAGCAGTTTAAGTGCAGGAAGGGAGAAGAACAGTACTGTCAGTCCCACTGCACTGACTGAAGTGTGAAGAGCAGGTCTGTCACATACCTCGGCTAAGGTCATCCAAGCAGCTTTCAGCAGGCACGTCCCTTGAGTCCAAGCATTTTTACCTTGAAGTCATGGGAGGTCAAGTTATAAAACACGCTCTTTTCCTCACCAGCAGTCCATTCCTTCCTTCAAGCACATTTCTGTGTGTCCTGGTTTCGGCTGAGATAGAGTTAATTTTCATCTTAGTAGCTGGCATAGTGCTGTGTTTTGGATTTAACATGAGAATAACGTGATAACACCCTGATTTAGTTGGTGCTCAGCAGTGTTTATACTAAGTCAAGGGCTTTTCATCTTCCCATACTCTGCCAGTGAGGAGGCGCACAAGAAGCTGGGAGGGGGCACAGCCGGGACAGCTGACCCAAACTGGCCAAAGGGATATTCCATACCATGGGACATCATGCTCAGTATAGAAACTGGGGGGAGTTGGCCGGGGGGTGGCGATCCCTGCTTGCGGACTGGCTGGGCATCGCTTGGCGGGTGGTTAGTTGTTTTATCACTTGTTTTATTCTGGGTTTTGTTCCTCTCTCTCTGTTGTTGTTTTTCTTTTCATTATGTTATTATTATTAATTATTATTATTATATTTTATTTCAATTATTAAACTGTTCTTATCTCAATCCACAAGTTTTCTTATTTTTGCTTTTCCGATTCTCTCCC
The DNA here is from genome assembly GCF_000699105.1 of Pygoscelis adeliae. Classification (NCBI taxonomy): domain Eukaryota; kingdom Metazoa; phylum Chordata; class Aves; order Sphenisciformes; family Spheniscidae; genus Pygoscelis; species Pygoscelis adeliae. The sequence goes on along the minus strand of NW_008824357.1, from coordinate 1,011,213 downwards.
CCATCCCAGCAGGGGGGAAGGTGACTGAGCGGCTGTGTGGAGCTTGGTTGCTGCTTGGAGTTAAACCATGACACTGTGCATACGCTAAAGAGGATTTAACTGTAAAATGCAGACAAGTTCGATAATAATGAGAAATGCAAGCTGAAAATGGCACTTACCAGCTTACTCTGTGTAAAGACAAGCATAACCACAAGTAAACAGGCTTAAAAATACAGGCTAAGAGCACACAATGGATTTAAGGCAGATGGAAGATAAAGTATTCTTCTTTTTACAAAAATAGTAATAACAACACAATAATGAACACTTCCCGCTCCCATAGCCCTCCCACTTGGACATGCATTGCTGCCTACTTTACTTTGTTCTCCCTGCATCACAGACATGGCACAGAGAGGTCAGATATCTGTCCTAAACAGAATCAACAAGAGAATCCAAACTCAGTACAACACCCTTTATTATATGACTCAGACGGACAAAGAACTAGCTAGGAAGATATGGGACTTAAAAACATACACACAGCTCAAGTCTTATTTGCTGGCTAATAAGTGAGACAGGACCTTCCGCACCGGGAAAGTTCCAATATGATCTTTTCTTTGGAAGGTCTGTGGAAACACTCAAAACATTTAATTGCAGCTTCTCTTTTGCACGAGACTGCAATATATTAACTGACGACAAAACCAATCAAAAGCTCCAGAATACTTCAGGTCGAAAATATAAAAATGGGATGCTACCGCGTCATCAGAACTCCCCCAACCACGAAGCAACATTCTACCAAAATAAGTTCATTGTTCTGCCATGTTATTATGAAGAAAGTACATAGTGCAACGGGAGATGGTTCCACCTGTGTTTCTCCAAGAGTCCGTACTTGTCTGTTTTGAACATCCTACTGTTTCTACAATGCAAAATTCCACGTGCGTTGAGTGGGAACTAAATGAGCCACCCAATTTTTGCTGTAATTTTAACACCCTGTTATTTTAATGTGCAAGCGTAAGTACCAATTAGAATAGTCTTCAAATCACAGATGCTCTTCTGGAGCAATGCTTGCAAAACAACTTAGGTGAACAAACAGAAAGTTACAGTGCTTTATTTGACTGCCTGTGCAAAGCCAGCATGGCACTGTATCCAGACAATGAAAAGAGAGAAAGAACCGAATTAATCTGGCTTGTATGGATCCCTGGCTTTTTTATGTGAATTTCTGTTTTAATGTACTGCTTAACAGCAGTGTCTTTTCTGGGAAATCTTCTGCTTTCCAAATAAACATGCTTTAATATAAATAATAATGATGATAATAAAATTATGCAGTTTGCATTGATGTCTTATCATTTTCCCACAGGGCTTCCAAAGAAGCCGAACAGAGAATATTCTCTAGAAGAAAAACAGCTTCTGCCCAGCCAAGCAGATCCCTCCTGCTGCAAGAAGGTGTAAGTCCACTGACTTCAGCATAGCTCCATGACTCACAGAAAGCAGTCAGAATTGGTGCTAGAGAGAAAGGCATGTTACTCTGGCTCATATAAAGAAACAGCACATTCTGCACCAGAACTGGTTATGTGCCCCACCTGAGCTGAATTTCCCCTGGATAATTTCTTTACGTCTTGGAAATCAACCTCTGGAGATAGAGCCAGCCCAAGGCTTTATGTGCTACTTAAATTCAATGGAAACATTCGTTTGGGAGGTCTGATAATGCACTGTGCTGTGTGCTTGTCTACAAGCACAAAGAAATTTTTATACTACAAGCTCAATGCTTTGGTTTTACTTTCCACAGTTCTTAAGGCCTGACAAGACTACTTGAGTTTTGGGTCAAGTTAGAGAGACTGAAGAGGCAGCACACCTATTTTCTGCTCCAGCGGTCATCTGTTTTGGCGTACAGCTTCTGTGCATGATCTAGTAATAGGCTGTGTACACCTCTTCCCACCAGTTCTCTTCCCTTCATGCCAGTTGCCTCTAGTCTACTCTGGTGAAAGTGTGGGAATTTGTAGTTTCTCCCTCTACGTTTGTGACCCATCTACCCCATGCAGAGAGAGTACTTTTGCATCATATTTTGAACAGCTTTTATTGCTACTTTTCTTTTTCTTTGCTACTAACAATTTCTTAGGCACGTACTTGGCTCAGTTTTGTTACCTGTATTTTGCACTAATACAACTTTATTTCTGGTATAAAGGAGTTCTTGATTTTCAATACATCTCACGTTCTTCTGTCACATTGTTAGAGGAAGTTTGTTTCACTGAGTTACCTCAATAATGCAGCTCTTGACAACTGGTAATTTAGATTTATGCTTAAGAAACTGAAACATATAATGGCAGTTTGAAGGAAAACCAGACTGTCTGTGATCTGAAACAAACCACGGCTAAATTGAGATTTCTGGATAAATCAAAGTTAAGGCTTGTCCACCAAGTCCTCGAGTTTGACATGCCAATGTGTGGGAGGGTTTGTGTTCAACCAGTTGGGTAAAGATGGGTTTGGACTTAAGCTGCATTTAAATGCAGGAGAGACATTCTCTGTAGTTACTTGCTGGCTGTAGTCCCCATCACTTTCAATTAAGTTTTAAGTGACCTTGGCTCTCATTCTCGAGATGCATCTGGGCACCCAATTTCTGTTGATTTTGAGCATCTGAGTGTTAGCCCCTTTTGGAACCACCATAAATTCTGACTATATCTTGCATTAATACATAATGAAACCCTTTATTGTACAGTGTTGAAATGCCAAGTGGCAAAGTATGAGGCACACAAGAAACTGGACAGCCTGCTCTAAGCACTAGGTGAAAAATTCCTTCCAGTAATGGCATACTGGGCTCTGCATACTATATTCCTTGTTTGTTGTGCAATAAATAAACCAGTCCAGAATCTCTGATGCCTGTTCTCACACAAGGAGACTGCTCTCTGTGCTCCTTTAATGAATTCCCAGGAGTGGCGTCAGCTGTTACATTCTGATCTCCTAAAGCATAGAGGCTTTCCTCTGAAAGAATTATCTAGTTTAATTGGCTTTAAATTAACGGAAGGAAAGCTTGCTCATTGCAGTCACATCAACTTAAGACTTACAAGAAATTAACAACGTAACTGGAAAACAAAACAAAAGAACAACTAATATTCTTCCTGTGAAAACATCAGTTTGTATTTCCAAATGTAAACTGGATTTCCGAATGGATACATTTCTGTTCCAAGTGAAGGAACAGCCGGCTGGTGTAAATCAAAATTTTCATCTTGAGTGGCAAGCTGACGTACATCAAGGAAGGGCAAGACCCTCCAATCTCAGGGACTTCAGACACAGTCAGCATCTTTGGGTGTGAGATTTTGAGTTTTCTCAAAAAAACAAGAAAATGGTGCAAGTGCAGGTTATCTATTTGGGTCTGGTCTGAATTGTCTTTGTTTCATTTCTGCTGGCCTTTAAAATAAAAAGGAGAAAATAGGAGTGTATTTTAGAAAAGAAGAACGATGTGTGAAAAAGATGAGGTGCAAACCATGGGCCAGATCCCATGCAAACTCACCAAGACTAACAGGAGCTGTGAATGATTAGCATTTCTGTAACTTAAACCATTTTTGTTTAGCAGCCTAACAGTATAAACAAAAGCTATTCATGGATGTAAGTTGAATCCTGCAACGTCTCTCCTCCCATAATCAGGGGGGAGCTGTCTGAAACTATCTAGGATCCAATAAAATGCCTCAAGCCTCCAAAATATGGTGATCTCTACAGATTTTATGGAGTCCTCTCCTTGATAGCTCATAGAGATCTCTTCACTGGTGGATTTTATGCAGTCCTCCCCTGATTACCCACCACAGCAATTCATCCTTCTGCGAGGCAGCACAGAATCAATGTCTTCATTACACAGACAGGGGGCTGTGCACTGGGAGGTGAAGTGGCAATGGGCAAGTTTCCTTCATCACAAAACTAGACATTTTGGGACGTGTTAGAAAAGGTGAATCAACTCCCATATTCACTGAGAAGTACCAATTTATAGAGCAAGTCATCCAGACTGCATATTCAAGATGTAACAGAAAATGATTTTAGAGGCACATGGATGCAAATCACTGTAATAAAAAGGGTTATGGCTTGTTGAACTCCAAAGGGAAGGATGGCTTTTGGCAGGACACACAGATTTGAAAACATAATATCCAAATTCACATGGTGCCTGTCTACTTGGGAGATAAAACTATTTTTTCACAGCTTGAATTTTAAATGCAGCCCAGACAACACTCAGAAACTTCCATGAAACAGTATGTGAATTTTGAAGAATTAGTGCTTGCGTTTTAGGTATCTCCTATCAGCTCAGTTATTCTTTAGTAAAGGAGATGAATTACACATTGCTGTCAACTAGAAGGTTTTGTGACAAGACAGAGAAGTGACTCATGAGTCTATGAGTCAAAAGGGCAAAAAATACTGGTTCTGTGGCTGCTCACTTCCCCAGTATCTCCAAATTGTTTTCCCAGGTGGCTTGCCTGAGACTTAATTCTACCTTTCTCCTCCCAGAGCCCTCCTTGCTAAACTATCGTCAGCTTTTCATGATTTACAACCAACGACACGAAGTGCTCTGCCAAGCCGCAGTGAAATGGCCCGGTGAGTAAGGAACACGTTTCTGACGTTGCTGATAGCAGGTGTTTTAGAAGACAGAATGTGAAATTCAGAGTGCAGGTAATTGAAGAAAGCCTAGGAAGAGGATTTTTTCCCTTTACCTTGTGTACTAACAAGGTAAAAATAACCGGGAGGGCTTAATCATGTATGTGGATATGAAATTGCCTGCAGGTCAAAACTTCTGACCTGCTGAGCGTCCAGCTCATCCTAGGTGCCACGCTGGGCCCATCTTGGGAAGTCTGCCACTGATGCTGGAAGGCCTAGGGTTCCGCCTCCTCAGAGAGAAGCGATAGTCCTGTGATAGTGCCAGAAGTTTCCCTCATGGTCTGGAATCCCACCGTAGCAGGGCTCTACAAACACTGAACAAAAATGATCTAGGCTAAAACATTGAGATTTAAAGATGAAAGTGTTCTTTGGGGTGCTGGGAATCTCAGGTTTCAGTCAAATGCTTTAAAAAACTGTACCATGTTTTTATCCGTGGAGCTAGCAAGATATTGCAGGCGGTATTTGACTGAATGTTAATTTGGCTGGTTCTAATGCTGTGTTAATGAATCTATGCAGTTGAGGATGGGAACTCTCTCATGTCTGGCCAGCTCCGAGCTTGGGTTTCTCCTTAGCCATCTGTGATCCAAATTCTCTTTCTCTGTGTCTCTCTCACGTCCAGCTCATAAGATGGTAAGGAGGGTTTCTAGACCGATCTAATTGTGAAGTTTAGTGATTCTTAGGTTCAAAAGTTAGATTTCTCCTGCTAAAGCTGCAAAGATGCCAACTGTGAAGCATTAATGGAGAAGAAATTTGCTCAGTCATCAGACCAGGAGTTTCTATTTCTATTCGTAACTCCATAAACTGCTATTTGTTACAAGTTTGAAGTAATGCTGAGAAGCTTCATATCTGATTTGACTTGAAAATGGTATTAGCTATTCTGAAAGCAAAATCAACCACTCTCTTGAGAGCTTTATGAGCATAAATCAAAGCCTGTGGCTGCCGTTGCTGCAACAGTGACAGAAACAAAATAGACATCTGGTGTGTTTCGCTACAATAACTTCTACGTTCAGGAGAACTTTGAAGTGCTTTAAGAATTCCTACCCATAGTTACCTCACAACAGGTAAGAATTAGATTTTTAGAAATTATTTTTTCCTGCCTGGCGTAAATTTGAAAAGCACTGCTGAGTTCCAGAAGGGTGGTATTTTTATTTGGCTGTTTCTGCTGTTAAATCACAGTAAGTTGCATAAAAGTGTATTAAATTAAAAGCAAAACTACATCAACATAATCAGAAAATTAGTATCAATCAGATTCTTACTTGAACTGCAAATGTATGAGTTAGGAATAACACCACTGAAATTAATGACATTTTGGAGGTAATAATTTTTTTTTCTATCAAAACCTTAAAAAAACCCCAATGAACCCCAACCCCCAAAACGCACCCTAACAGGAAATCCTAATAATGAAAACATTCAGACGGTCCTAGGATAACTGATAATCTAGAGAGTGAACAAAGGAAAGCGAGCGTCAAACGGAAAAATAAAGCACCATCTGTCTTTCCACCCCCACATACACACAAAACCAAAGCCCTGAGAAAAGCATTGATAAACAAAAGCTTTTTTTTATTAAGCCACACAGCAGGCATGGCAGAGGGAAGGGAATTCTCTCTCTCTCTCTCTCTCAGTTCTGGGAGTATAATGCCAGGCATATTATTTCACTTAGACTTGGTCTTTCTGGCTGCTGTCTCTTTTTTTTTTTGGGGGGGGGGGGTT
>NW_008824357.1:973177-1004752 GCF_000699105.1 Pygoscelis adeliae | reverse complement strand
CCCCGTCCGGCGCCCGCCGTTGCCGGCCCCGTGTCCGTCCGTGGCTTCTGGGCTCCCTCTCCCGGCTCTCCCATTCATCGCCGTTTGAGGCTCCCGCTTGGCTCCTTCGCAGCTTTTCTCGCTCATCTTCCGGATCCGGCCCCGCGGAGTTTAATTCCCCACCGCCATTGCAGAGCTGGAGTTAGATATTACGAATTAGGCAGCTGGCAGACTTGTGAGGGTAGCAACGGAGCCACAGCCCTGCTGCCTGCTTTGCCACCGGCTGGCTGCGGCTGCACACGCTCAAACCCATGAAGTTTCCCTTCTGCCAGCCACCCACCCATCTATTCTTTACCTGAGTTGTTTTTTCTTTTTTCTTTCTTTTTTTCCTTTTTTTTTTAAGACCTTCTATGCTTTATAAAGAGGCAGTAAAGAGCAACCAGAAGCTTTTTTGCTTCTAAAGCATCTCTCAAAACTCTTGATTCTGACTTGCTCTGTAGCATGGAAGAAATCATCTAGAAGGAGAAGTTGACCATGACAGGCTTCAACCATTGCTGACCTGATGTAACTGCCTCGCCCTCTCGCTACCCTCGCTGTTAACCTGCACAGCGCTTAGTCCCAAGAGGCCCATAACTGGGATACCTACCACCTTCTTCTTAGCTATGCAGGGTATAAACCACTGCCTCGCACTTCAGTCACCTTTACAAAGACATCCTGATTACACAAAAATACTGGAGCATGAAAAAAGTCAGGCGTTGAATACTCAGTGTTTTCTGTGTTTTATTTTGGATAAGAAATCTTACCAAAAAGGCACAAGGCAATGCCTGAAATGCTCCGTGTTTTTTCTCTTAGCATTTGAATTAGAAGAGTCTCCATAAACATAATGCATTCTGGTGTAAAAATAAGGAACGCTCCTATTTGCAAGCAGTATGTACTGTTCCCTCCGCTCCCTGAACTAATTGGCACATGTTTTACTGTCCTGAGGTTTTATTAATGAACAATATTTCATTCAAAGCTAATTAAAATCTCTAGGCAGACCATGCTTAGCAATAGAGATGCTAAATATGAAAGCAGAGAACAGGTTAGCAGGCAGCCTAATAACTATAATTATTTTGTTGGGAAGTAGGAAGAAGGGGGAATAAAGCCCACGCATTAGAGACTCATAAATACAAAACACTTAAAGTCATCAGGTATGTTGAGCACCATAAGTAATTCTCTGATGCTGCTTTAAAAACCTTGTTTTAAAGATATTATTCTGCAAAAGACATTTAGAGCCTGTTCTCAGGACATTGCTACTCTGCTGAGGCAGAAGAATCTTACACCAGAAGACTTCTGCTGGGATGAAGGCGCCTCCCATAGAGTGAACTCGGAGAATGAGCGGCAGGACACACGCTTTTTCAGTCTTTGGGTTAGAATATGTTGCTGGGGAACAGGAGGCATGGACCAAAAACCCTGCAGTTTAGCCATTCCTGAATGCTCTTGGAGGCTGTAAGAGCTCATAGGAATTTACAGCAGCTCTGGAACGTCTTAGACTTTTTCTTAGACTGCATAGGGAAAGGGGAAATACAAAATTCATCGTAACTTCTGGCATGGGTCATCTCACCCAGGAGGAATGTGGTGAGGTGGCTAAGAAGCTGTGACAGCTGGGATGTGAGCACCATCTGTGGTCTTTTACAGAAGGCACCAGGCTACTTTGCGGCCTCCACACTTCCCCAGCCTCATCTTGGAAACCGCATTTTACTTACTTTATTGATTTATTCCTCAGCTTTCTTGTGAGAGGTTCCTCTTCTCTTATTTCCCCTCAGGCTTTTCTGTCATGCAGAATTTGATTTCCTCCTAGCTGCTCCTTACCTGCTGCTGGAGTTAACCCCTGCCTTACTTCTTGGAGTTCGTAAAGCCCATCTCAATCACATCTAGAACAAATCAAATCCCGAACAGTTTCTGATACTCCAGCTTGCTGCATTTTACTTATCTAATTACCTCCCTCTGACAGTTGAGAAATCTTACACCTATAGCAGCTTGGGGGAGGGGGGGGGGGGTGGAAGTCTGTCTTTACTTTCACAACAAGAAGAGAAACTGGAGAAATGTGGATTTGAGAGGCCAACCTGTGAAAAAGTTTCATGTAGTGTGAACTGGGACACCTTGAAGCTCCTTATCTGCAGTCTGGCACTCAGAGTGTCAGGAAGTCACCTGAACCTGCAATCAGGAGAAAAGAAAACAATCTGGTTCAAAATATTCAGAGAACTTTGTCCTCTATTGTAGTCCAATACTCCCTACTGTTACCACTTGAAACCAGAGCTGTGTTATTCCTTGAGCCAGAGAGATTAAGAGGAGATACCTGCTTCTTGAAGAACTAAATATAAGAGGCAAAAGGTAAGAAAGGAAACAACAGACAAAAGCAATGAAATGCAGATGTCTGAACACCTTTAAGGATCTGAAGCGAACTGTTCCCCAAACAGCCACGAAGGGAATTTCCATGCCGTCTTTCATGCCCCTCCTCTCTAACCCCACTCCCCAACATATCTACTTTTTGAAGTCTCCTATGCCAGCCTTACGATGTACAGCCAGGCTCCGGGCACCAGCCTGAGGAAGCATGCCGAGCTTGAATATCCACGATGCCGGCTAAGCAAACGAGAATGTCCATGGTCTGCTGCCGCCAGGTTTTCTGACACGTTCGTGTTTGAACTTCAGATAAAAGATGAAAGCAGTAGAAAGGGAAATGTACTGACACTTGAGCAAAGATTTCTCCATTTTGCATTTGCCACTGTATAGTCTTGCATTAGCAGCTGAAATTAGTCAGTACCAGACCATCAACTGTTACTGAAGCGTCTGCGACTAATTTGACAGAAGATTTTAATGGGAATGAGCCCGTTAACCTACGAATTTACACTGACTATTCTTCTCAAATGATGAGCACAAGGCTCATCACAATGGCATTTCTGCTCTCAGAAATGGTTTTAACATCAGCTGTAGCCATCAGCGCTAGAACAATTTGTCGTGCCTTCCTTGCCAGCGAGAGGCAGGAATCCATGGTAGCAGGTCAGTTTATGAAGATCTCTGAACTGATTGCTGGATCTGAGAGAAGGAGCCTTCTGTGTCCCCCGGGAGTCGGGCTGCCCCGTACCTCAGGGATTGGCAGGTGCCCGGGCGTCCCTAGCCTTAAGCTCTCCCGCCAGTGGGCTGAGCCCCCTGTAAAGCAGGGTGAAGTCTCTCCGGTCAGGGCCTTTCACGCCCACCAAAACGTGCCCAGAGTGCCCGCCTCGGACCACCCGGCGTGGTGCAGCCCAAGCTTCAATCGAGATGCCCACGCGGCTCCCCCCTTGCAGGCAGACGTGTCAGCAGTGATTGCTGGTGTGTTGAGCAAGGGGCGGATTTATTTTAAGCTGGGGAGGCTTGAGGGGGCACTTGGGAGGGAGTGGCATGCATATATAAAAGGTGGGAGGTCAGAATAAATTTAATTTGTAGTTTCTGATCTTCTGTAGTCCAGAATAATCTTCCTTGTCAGTAGGGCTTTTGATGTGATTAATCCTGTCTTAAATTTGTATGTTTCTCTTCCAGAAATCAAAAGGTCCAGAATGTTTTACCTGCCATTACAGGTACTGCTGCTTAATCTCTTCCTCAGTGTCCTGGATGTCTGTTTCATTCTGTCTTTAATGTGGTTCTGTACTGTTCTCCTAATAAGAACAATGATTTCTCAATAAAATGCAATTTCAAACTTCAGGGGTTTTACTTAGCAACTTTCCAGCCTGTGTCTGCTTTATTTCACACCAACCAATTGTACTGTGTGTGCAATTTTCCCTGTGAAGTGGTTCATGTTCTTAAAGTAAGTAGTTAATGTTCATTCTCAGATGGGTTTTTGTCACAGTCTTGTTTTCAGATACTATATGCTCCCAGGTCTTCTTTGGAATAGGAGCGCTTGCTACCTCTGCAGAGAAGTCCTTGACTTTTGGTTGTTTCCAGTGTGTTTTCTTCTGTCAATTTTTGTCCCAAGTCAAACAAAATGCAGAATTTCAGAAACACTTGAATGCAACCAATTCCTCTCCAGAACGGGTACTATTGCTTTTAGTTACGGGTTCGGAAATAATACTAGTCTTTCAGCACAATGCACAATTTCAGCACAACTAGAGACAAGGACTCTTGCTGAATGACTGTTAACAGTGCATGCCGATGAGCACCCCTCTCCCCCCAGGCAGGGCAGAGCAGCTTTGTATTATTCATGTTGTCATTATTTCTGTGCTGTCCCGCTCCAGCTGTTTGAGCCCCTTGAGAGCAAGAAGGGAGCAACCCAAGACAAATACGACTTCGACAGAGGCCACAGCTAATCAATTTAGAAGGAGCAATAATGAAAGCTGCTGAGAGCCTGTTTGGGAGGGGGATTGAGGGGAATGACATTTTTCCTGGGTCTGTATGACATGACGGTCAAAACACTTTCATTTCCAGTTGAAGACTTCTTTTACCACTTCCTTTCTCCCCAGCTTCAAGTGGGGGGTTTAAAGGCTAATATTTCAGAGTGCTCCTTTGCTTACAGGTTATCTGGTGAATGTATTTAAAATCCAGTAACCCAATATGTCATTTTTTTTTCTTCTCCAACCCCTTTTTTGTTTTGGATGATGATTTCTCTGCACTATGGCCTGGTCAGCTGTGAAAGCAAGGAGGCATCCTGAGTGAGACTAAAAATGGTATTTTGGTGCCTGAGCTGCAGGTACACACCTTCTGGCGCTTAAAGTCCACGTGTGTAGACACCCGGCTGTTTCGACAAATTCTGCTCGGTATCAGTTGCATTTTAAATACCTATATAACTTTGAGTTCAATCAGCAGTGTTTTCTGGGCACCTCTGGGATGAATTAATAAATGACACTGGTCGTAACAACGAGCTGATTGTCTCGTGAAAGTAGCAAATAAACCCCAGCACGCACCTAACTGCAGGTAAACGCATTGGTTTGCCTTGTTCTCACTCCTACCGTGTCCCTGCTTTTACTACATATAGGCCTTGTTTGCATTTTGAACCTTTTAGAAGGGGGGAATTGCTTGCTTTCCACGTTTCACAGCCTGCAATAATAAAGGTTCTGAGACGGTCGCAAATGGCTTGCCCCGTGCTGGCTGTTTGCCTCGTCATCTCCTAAGCAAGCTTGCCGTCCCATTCACAGCAAAAATGAAGGATCTGGAGGATCGGATACGAGGATGATGGACAAGCATTTGAACAGCCAGGTGGATGGAAGGGGAAATGAGTGCTAGTTACTGTGGGGTTTCTTCTAATTCTATTTAAAGAACAAACATTTATTAACATTTGTGCCGATGTATTACAAAATTGTTGGTATTTTTTTCTTGAGCAGTTTGTGAGAGTTTGTCCAAGAGCAATTGAATTTTACTGAAAGAAACCAAGACAGCTTTAGCAATTAACTTTCTCCATGTTAATTGACTTCCAATTAACCTGCCGGAAATGTCTTTAATGCCAGTGTCATGTTTAAAAATATACCTTGTTGCTTTAATCGATTGCATAATCACAGTATTCATAATCTGCCTTAGCTTTGTGCTCATTACACTGAGACCCGAATTGTCACCCAGAATTATTAAATCTAAAAAGTTCTCCCTTTAACGGTAATTAACATTTAACCGATTCATTTTAAATATGTAGACTGAGATATGATTAAAATCTTACTAACTCTTGCTTTTGTAATGCAATATGTGGCTAATCTAAAGCCTTGTTTTTCAGATGGAAGGCGTTGCCACCAGGGAAGGGGTTGCCTTACAGCCATGCATTTGGTTTGTTCCCGGTGCCTGGGGACATTTCACAGCTCTTGCCGGTGCCACTGTCTCACAGAGCAGTCGTGTTGGCAGAAGACGACGTACGCGTGCGTGGGACCCCAAGGCTTAACAGCTGTCAAAACGTGTGTGGCCGTGGAGCTCATCCCCTCTGACAAATGGTGGTGGCTGCCTGCTACTGTCCTTCAGGAAAGCAGCTTATTCAAGCAACAGAAAAGCCAGGTTTTGCTGATTTGCCTCCACTGTTTATGTAGGCATCTTAGGCATCTTAATCTTTGGGGGCAAAAGTAGTTTTTGTTGACAGATCTTTGAAATGTGTCTCGGAGTGAAGACTTTTGGGGTGTGAATTGTATTAGCTTGTTTGTACTAGCTAACGTACAGTCAGCGTAAGATTAAATACCGTGGTAGCTGACTATTTATATATGTAGATTTCTCTTTATAAGATGTTAGTGTCAGAAGTATTACAATCATCCAGGGGACCACATTTAAAAGTATGTAGATGCCTAACTATTGTGGTCTAGTGCGCTAAATTATAGCTTGTATAGATCTTCAGATGCCTCAGCACATAGCCTTCAGTGACCTGTGGCCGATCGCTTCATCCCTGACTTAAGTCTTATCCCCGTGTCACAGATAAGGTTAAGTCTGCCTCCTTTAAAGGGCATATCATCTTTTCACAAGCAGGTATGAAGAATACGTATATGAGCGACTGTAGGTACGTGAAACCTGGAGGATGACATTGCGAAGAGATGTAGATGTCAAATTTCAATGGCAGTTTCAGTCTGTGAATCTCTGGAGGAGGCCTTCATCCTGCAGCTTACAGAGAACTGTCTGTTTGCCTGGTTTAGTGATTTTGTTGTTGTTGTTGTTGTGGTAGATATTTGCATAGCTTATAGTGTGGTATGAAAGTTTATCACCATGGATTTTTACCTTCAAATTTTGGGAAGTAGTCTCAGAATCACCCTAGCTATGTTATCTGAATCTCAGATGACAAAAATAATGTGCAAAAAATCTGTTTGCTTTTTTAAACAGGTTTATAGCCAGATTTGCCCGTGTGTGTGTATATGTATCCTGAAATGTGTGTGTATGTATGTGTACACATATATATAGTCCAGATGTAAGCAAGGCAGGTTTCACTACCAGGTCCCTACACACGCCGAGCAAAGAGCTCCCTGCTGCACCTCGGGTGGAGGTGACACGATCCCTGCCTCCCTGGTCTGTTCCCACCAATTCACCCATTTCTAACAGTGAAGCACCATGTTCTTTCCAAAGGTGACCTTGGAAAAGCACCTTCTGGAACGTGCTCCTGAAATTTCCATCATTCGTCAAGGAAGTAGTAAAACCAAGTAGCATTCCAGCTGTTCATGTATTTCTGCAGATTACAGATATAATTCTATTATGCTTATTTGAACATTGACTTAATTTTTAATTAGGCTCCTGTGCCTAATTGCTTGGGAAATACACTTCCTAGTAAAAAATGTTGCTCCTTGCTATTTATAAGAAGCTAAATACCTCATCACAAAAACACATTGCATTCTATAAATGTCTATGTTATAGCTCATTAGGCTGATATTTTAAAGTCATTTTAAATAATGTGTTTTTCTCTTTAAAGCTGAACAGAATAAAGTATTTGCTTTAACAGGGAAAATTAAATAATGGAAAATAATAATTTATTACTCTTGCTCTGACAGGCTAGACATCGATTTGATGTTGTTCAGCTAGTACTGCAATGGCGTTAAAAGTTGCCTTCCCCTCCCAAAACAACAAATGAGTTTTGATTTCTCTTCATTAAATGCATCATTAATTCCTCCTCCTAGTTTCTGTTTGTTTTCCCTTCCATACTCTCTTGTTCCTGTAAATTTAATTCAGGCAGCGCATCCATCACATTCTTGTAATTAGCACTTGGAAATATGAAGTCTTCTAGGCATTATCACTCCTGTACGAGTGCTGAGAGATGGACAGGTCTATTTGCCGCACAACTTTGCACTGATTCTCAAAGAGCCTTAATAGTTGGGAGCTTGAATTCAGACTGAGTAGGAAGGCTGTGGGTGCTTTTTTCAAGTTCTAGCCGCTAACCAGGTGTTTCCCACTTTTATCTGGCCTTTGAAATTTCAATTTTGATTCTTTTTTCAGCAATGGAAATAAACGCAGCATTGCAAGGACTTGTTTTAGAAGAGCTATTGCTTTGTTGTGGTTGTTTGGATTAAGTGGGGTCCAGGACAGGACCGTGTTTAGCTCTTTGGAATTTCAGCTTTTAAAGAAATTATGTGCCTGTCAGTCTGCTGTTCACTGAATGGCCAACTGGTGCCTGAGTTAGAAGATGTGAGGATTTTCCCCTATGGCTTTGCAGCTTCGGAGAATTTCTATTCAAAGTATAATATTGTACCTCGATTCGCGTTGATGAGGGCGTGCCCAGCTGTAAATATGTGGCTGTGGAAATAATCACATGCTAAGTGCCAATTGAATTGTGTCCCCTGTCTATAAGGACGTTACTACTGTGAAGACCTTTGACTAATTTTCTTATTGTAAAAAAACCCAAACCAAAACAGCATAATTGGCTTTCTCTGGCCTTTGTTTGAATCCCCTTGGCCTGTCATGTAGTTGGAAGGAGTCACGGTTTCTTTTGGCCTAAAAGCATGTTGTGATTGAACCGGGCATTATTATAAGGCATCATATCTGGGAAATCCAAGGTGGTACTTTACTGAGGAGGAGATGAAAAGGCTAATGAGGGCCAAAGGGGGCAGGCCCTGCACAGGCAAAACCCTTACTGCTTTCAGTGGGAACTTGCCCCATGCAAGCCTGTGTAAGCTTGCGTAGTCTTGTGTTACTCTTTAATCTATTTTGCTTTTCCTCCCAGCACTGAAGATAGCTTTCTGTCTCAGGGCATGAGCACTAAATACCCTCCCAGATGTAATTCTTGCTAAAGGTGAATAAATAAATGCCAGCATATTGAGGACTATAGTACAGAGCAATGAGGCCACTGCGCTGCCTCCATTTATTCCTAGGAGCTCGGGTGAATTTACGTTCTTGATTTAAGAAGCTGCATCCTGTGACTGCATCTGGGTATTGCTGGACAAATAATAAATAACTGCTCTTCACCAAGCCTCAGTTTATCTGTCCAGCTGGGGTAATGATGTTTATCTCCTTTATAAAATCCTTTGAGATGTACATTTATGAGGTTTTATGTAATAAATAGGTTTGATAAATTATATCACTATTTTATACATGGGACTGAGATTCCATCCAACTGCATCACGCAAGGTCAAACAGCGTGTTTGGTAGTTGCAGTAGAGTCCTTAGCTGTCACCTTAGCCATGGGGATTTTTCTTTATGTGCTCTGTACTCCGCTGTCTGTTCTGACCATGGAACAAGCCTTTTCTTTTACTTCCCTCGCAGATTGCTTTAATGGTTGCCCTCATTCTCTTTAATGATTTTAAATCACTGCTTTTGATGTCCAGTTTATCTTCCCAAAATGTAGCACCCCTGACTGCATCAGATTCACTCCTTAATCCCCTTAGCCTCTCTGATCACTCAAGACTAGACTTAGATAAACTATCTCAGGTAGCCTTTGACGTCTTTCAACAAGCAGCTGAATGCCATAAAAGATCCATCATGCTTTCCTTGGTGTCAAAAAGGTTTTGCTATTAAAGATTAGAGAGGCTGGAGGTCACTCCAAATCACAATATTGTTCACTTTATAAGCCTGTTTTATCCTGTCATCTGGTATTACGCTTTCAAGTTGTTTCTGACTGAGGAGTCCATGGCATATATCAATTTCTTGCCCTTCAGTCCTTTTAAACGCTAGGGTTTAAGCACTGATTGATTCATTAAATGTCTCCAAAGTCAAATGATACGTCTTTTTCACTGTATTTTACTGTCTCTGTTGCCCTGTGCCCGACTTAGAAACCTATAGCATAACACTGAGTTCTTATGTTCACTTTAAGAATCTGTGTAAATACAGGATCTTTTTACATACATGAAATGAGGCACCTGCACATGCTTTTATCCAGTATTCAAAATTGCAGTGTGCCTTACGGGAATTCTAGTGCGTTTTTGCTTTGCTTTTATAGTATAATTTGTTTCCAGTTCAGATTTTCGCCCTTGTTCTTTTATTCAGCCCTAATTTCATTGTTTCGCTTCGTGTTTTTAACCCGGTTAAAATATGGGATATGCCTTAATATATTTAGATAGTTAATGTGCCAGAAACGAGAATATCAGAACACACAGTTCTATCTATATGCTAGGAAGAATCAACAAAGTTGCTCAAGGCTTTGAAAATTGGCTTTAATGCAAAGGTCCTGCCGCTGCCACCCACCGTCTGACCCTTTCTATATTGACTCAGAGAGACCACACCAGGCTTGTGAACGGCATAAATACCAATATACAGCATAGGTTGAATTTACATGGGGTGTAAGCCTTTCAGGTGGATTTGAATTCAGTCTTTGCGATATCTTCTTCCAGATTGTTGATGTTCTTTGAGTGGGCATTAAGATACTATGAGACATGAAAGTGGTGCTGCGGCCTGCAAACAGGCAAACACGTCGTCTGATGTCCTGCAAAAGAAAAAGCCTTGGTTGAAGGTTTTCTTTGCTGTTCTTGATACTGGCTTTAACAACTGCTTAAAATAGCATTTTTACTACCCTTAGGAAGCCTGCTTACCTCGATGGCCTTTTCTTGACATACTCTAGCACTTACTCACGCATACACTTGTCTCCTTTCCTGCTAACAGCTATTAAAATTTCAAGCTTTGCTGTGGAAATGATGGTTCTCTCTGTTGAAAAGGCTCTCGGAAAACTTCACTGTCAGGTTTAACATATTAGCTCACTATAACAGAGACCACAGAAGTTGATTTTGCATTAAATGTTATTAAATATTAACATGTTTACACTACAACGTTAGCCTACAGTTATACACAACCCTGGAGTATTCCTTAACTGTCATCTGTTTTTTCTAAGCAGGCTTCCAGCCTGGGCTAATTGGCTTTCTTATGCCTTCTCCCAGCACAGATGCGGTTTCTGACTGCAAATGCTCGTAGTCTGTTTCAGCGCTCTGTCAAACAAGTTCCTTCAAGCAACATTGCAGATGCTTTGAGCAATTTTGTGCTGAAACAAAGCCGCAGCCCTCCTACGGGCAGTAGCCCTGTCTCAGCTGAGCAGTGAAGATACAGTACAGATGCTGCCAGCCCTTGCACAGCTCAGCTGCCAAGATGTGCCTGGCTTTTAGAAAAAAATCTGTGAGTAGGTGTCTAATCCTGTCTGGGGTCTACTGGGAGGAAAGTTTTGGCAAGCAAAGCTACATAGGAATTGCCTGGTTTCATATTAATCCTTAAATCTGTATGTGTTCACGTGGTAAACCTCAAGTCCTGTTTTGGAGTGAACGGTGTGGCAGTGCTGGCTTTTGTGAGCCACAGATCTGGGCACAAGGCTTGATCAAACATGTTGTGATTACACCCCTACACATGTGGCAAATATAAGCTGGAAAGGACCTAAAAATGAAGCTTGAGCTTGCACAGTATCCACGTTTTTTCTACAGGGCAGTTCTCAAAGTGAATCTCACATCTTATTTTCTGTAAGCAGAGTTATAAATGTCAGCTGATCATCTAAACTACTGGAAAGTTTTCTCCATGGTGCTCTGCACAAAGAATCTTGTCATCCCCAAACTCATTTGGGGCAGAATCACCCAAATTAGCATAAAGAGCTAATAAAGTAATCTGACTCTGCCTGGAGAAGATTAGGAGCAATCACATCAATGTTTCTGCTGGTGGAAGGGTGGTGGTGATAGCTTTTAAATAGAGGGCGTGGAGAGGAAGCTTGATCTATTAGCAGCTTGGCCTGGTGAGATCCAAAGTTTATACTGTGACTCCAGTAGAAAGGTAGGGGTTTAATAATGAGAAAATACTCTTTATGCAATTTATGTTTGGTCTAATCTAACTTTCCAGTAGCGTTGCCCTTGATCATCCTCTCTGAACCTACCTTTCTGAGTTCAGGAATATATTAATGATAATAGTGGGCAGCACGCTACCGAATATCTGTCCTTCCTTCTCACATTCATCTGCCTTCGGTCAGTTTGAAAAGATTCATTCGTTCAGTTAGAAAAAGAACTAATTCATTTGATAAAATTCAAGTTGTTTTGCATGTACTTACTCCCTGGGCAGCATGGTCCTTTCTCTTGTGTTAAATAAGGTAACGCACAATATTGTATCACTATCATGCTCCTAAATGAGTGTGTGGTAAAGTGTCTGTTCTTAGGGGATGCTTCTTGCACTGGGTAAATATTTAAGATTCATTATAAAAATCCATTTTTTTAATTAGTGCTTAAATTATGCTGGGAATTATCCAAAGCACAGTACATTTGTTTCCACAGTGAGTAATTGCAAGTCAGCGTGGATATGAAAAGTCTGATATAATAACAGAGTAACATGTAGCCCAAAAGTCTGCAAGACTCAAAGTACGGTTTATTTAAAGCGCAAACACCAAGTAAGGACCCCCCCGACTCTCCCAAATGAAAAGCCCAAATTCATGTGTTGGGAATGTAAATCACAGAAGACTTTTTCCTGAGTTCCCTTGTCGGCTTTGCTGCAGTGGATATTTGCTATGGAAGACTTGACGAATCTGTGTAGCCACAGAGGTTGATAATAGATGATCTACTCTAGCGTTCACGGCAGGAAAATAAAAACCAGGGCTGTTGTAAGGTCGAAAGCAAGCCTTTCTGTTCTCGTGCTAGTCATTGCTCAGTAACGTTTTAGCAAATGTTAGAAAATAAATCTAGATTTTGATCCCAGTTTAATACAATTTAAATGCAATGTATCCATCCTCTTGATCTTTCTTTATTCGCATTTAAGGAAAAGCGATGGGAAAGAGAACAGAAGCTCTGACTTCTAAAAAGGTTTTTTTTTTTCAAATTTTCCATTGAGAAAATAACATTTCTACCAAAAGACACTTTTATTGGGGTGGGGGGGAGAGCACAGGTTTTCCTCCACCATAATTAACAGTGGAGAACTGAAAACCGCAATACTTCCAAGTAATTTGTGTTTAAGGGTTCAAGAATATTTTATATGTCATAAGTTTTGGAGAAGGCAGAGTTAAGAACATGTTTATGTAGGCTTGCCAGATAGTGTTTACTAAACTAGTTTGCCACTAGAAAATAGCTCAGGAAACTCTAAGAAAAGCTATTCATTGTTTGTGAAGTATAGTTTCAAATACATCTTTAAAAATCTGTTGTTTCAGGGAGGATCTCCAGGGAAGTTTTGAAACAAAAACGTTTTGAAATGTTGAAATCGCTGTCAAAAGGGAATAATGAATTTTGATCGTATCTTAGTATAACAGCTTTAAAAGCACAAGGTAGTACCCTCTTCTTACCCCACTGAAAACAGAGCACAGAAAAAGAAGGCAAGCTACAAGAATCAGGCTTTTGTTATGGGAAATATTTTCTCCTATAACAGTTCATCCTTCCACAGTGTGGGTATTATTCAAAGACTGGCTTTCTAAATCCTCCTGCTCGCAAACTGCCTTGAGAAGACCTGATAATCGTGTTTTGCCTCGTGTGTTTTTCTAAGCACAGGCTGCAAAACATTTTGTCTGGGGCATTGGTTTAACAGAAATCCCTATGCAGAGACACATGAGTTGCAGAATTCACCATGAAGCAAAGGAGTCGTGCGGTGGTTTGGACTTTGAAGACTAGTTTTAGGCTGGTGAAAGAACAAGGCTTTTTATTTCGCTTTGGCACTAGATGGGGCTAAGGGACTAAACAAGAAGTGAAAAAGCGATGGCTGAGCCCCGGAATGTGGAAACCCCCAGCAATACCCCAGGAAAACAAGAGGGAAAAGCCTGCAGAGGCTATCGATGCTATTCAAGTCCGCGCGCTCGCTCGGCTTTGTGATAGAAAAGAAGAGAAAACAGAATCTGACTCTTAAGGTATTGGTTTGTCAGCACTTCTGAAAGGCCAGTGACATGTTTTAAGAGGGGGTGAGGTGTGAACCGTGAATAGGACGCGTTGGGCCGTAGCACTCAGCAAGCATAACCCGCATTCAGACAACTCTTAACTGGGCCTTTCCCTGTGTGTTATAAAGGGGCCTTTCAAGGAGCAACATCCAATGCTCCTCAGCCTCCAAACCTGCAGCATCGGGAATGGCACCAAGAGGCAGCGGTGCTCGGAGGAAAGAGCTAATTTTTAGGAAAGGGGAAACAGATTGCTGGGCCCTGTGATTCCAGAGTTTTACTGGGTGGCTTTTTTTTTTTCTTCTTTTAATGTTGCTGCTTATAAACGTAAGAGAAAATTGGCTTTTAAGATATACAGGAAACCTTCTCCTATTTAGATTGTTATTCACCGGACTTTCACCTAATGTCCTATCTAGGTAAAAGACCTGTTGGCTATCAGATAAAACAGGGAAATAGCATACTTTATTCTGAAACACAATATCCCTTGACTGTCACAGTTAAGGATCTTAACTATCCTTATCAATCCTATTGTAAAGATCTGCTGTTGTACCAGCTTTTGCCCATATTAACGTAAGTGTTAGGATCTGTTTGTGTGTGCAAGCAAAGATTTCGGTAAAACTGAGCAACCAGCTGTTTTCTCATTTGCCCTACGAGTGTGGAAACACTTAATGAAATCCCTTAAGGTTTAATCATTTGTATGACACACAGGATGTTTTCCTGCTGTCAGTCCTGGGCCAATCTCAAATTGCTTGAGGATGTAAACATGAGAAAACACACCCAAACAATTTAATTTGAAATGCCTAATGTACCTGGTGAGAGATTATCTACTCTGCTTGTATCATTTCTCGTATTTTAAATCTTCTGGCAGCAGGAGTTTCTGTTTGTTGCTCGCTTGTTTATTGCACAAATGCTTAAGTGTCAAATAATAGCACAGGGGTGAAGAAATGGTTTTTTTGGAGGGAAGCACCAAAGAAATCCAGAAACCCTTTTAAGCCTGCAATTTCATCTTTTGGAAGCAGGTTGGAACAAGCTCCAAGAGAAAAGACGGCACTCTGGGACATGGGCGACAACCAGAACTGTAGACGGCAAGGAAAGACTCGCTCTACAAAGGCAGCTTTGGGGCAAGAAAGACTTTTTAGTACACAAGTATCCTTTCATTCAGGACGGTGCTGAGCCAGCTTCAGCTTGTATGTTCTTGACTTTGCAACTGACCTAGGAGTCATTTTTGGCATGTGACTTTTTTACCTTCCTTCTTTTTTCCATCTTGAGTATAAGAGGGATTGAGATGCTTGTGTGGATCAGGAACTGCCTTTCTCTTGTGTTTATGCAAAAGCTCCAGTCTTTACCTCTCTTCATCCTTTTATTTGCAAACATTAAGGGTTTGAAACCTTTATAAATGGGTAGCAGGCATTGATTCTTTAAGAGGAAACTCAGGATGTAGTTGCAAAAGCTGGCAGCCTTTACCGAATCCTGAAACTCCCCGCTTCGTTGCAAATGAAGCACATGGTGCCAAGGCCTTAAACCATTCCCTCTGGCTCTGCAAAATAGACCTGTCGGATTTATAGCGTAAGTAACATTTTTGTTATCGTTAGGGTAGCAATCAAATTTCCGCTTGGTATATGCAACTTTGAGGAAGGTGGTTAATCACCAATTAGCAGGCGTTCCTTTTTAAAAGGCGAGGGGTGGGAAGGAGAAGGAGCATGCTGTTTAAATCGCACGCTGGCTTTGGCATTAGACAGGCAGGAGCAATATATTAAAGAGAGCGGCAGGAAGTCTGATGCCACCTACCTTCCTCCCATGCAAGTTTTAATTATAGCTCTGGACTTGGCTGAGACTTGTCATTGGGCCTTGTGTTAAGACAGCTTCTTTATAACTAAAATTGGCTTCCAAGGAGGAAGTATGTGTGGCAAGATGTTGAAACTCAAATGCATTTTATAGAAGTAGTTCTGGGTAGAGTTTCAGAATGAAGCTAGACCTCTAGCGGGGCAAGGAAATTAAGCCAACTAGCAATCTCATTTTATGTGTTTCTTTAGTTTTTCCTGGCTTCTGAGGAAAGCTGAGAGGCAGCTCGATTTATGCAATGAACTTGGGAGTGCAAGAGCTTTATAGTTTTTGCCAAAGACAGGCTGTAGTTGATTTCCTTGCACTGGGAAAAGTTATGTTTTGGAGACGGTGTATTACTTGCTACTGACGTAAAGGAAATTTTCAACTGGAGGTCTTTGGCATAGGTGGAAAGTTACAATTTGATCAAGCAAGGGGTGAGACTTTGCAGTGCTCCACCTGGATATTGCTGTGCAAAGGGTTTCTTGGTCTTAAGGCATTCACATGGCAGAAACGTGTAAGAATAAATTTTCTATCTTTTTTAGATGTGAAACTTACCTTAGCCCTTCGGTTCTCGCATGACCAGTCACTGCTTGAGCCCACTGGGTGACAAGGGACGATGTGGCTAGTGACAGAGTTGGAAATAGAGTCTGGGAGTCCCTGTTACCTTATTCCCCTTCTTTCCTAAGCCTTATTGTAAAAAAGCATAGACTCACAGCTGGAATGGAAATGGAAAACTGCAGCTGCAATTAAACCTTCCTTCCCAAAGCCTTTGTAGGTTGTATTTTTACTGTCCCAGGAGGATGTCTTTTAGTCTGGTGAGGCCAAAAGAGCGGAGGTGTGCATTTCTTTAGCCTTTAGAGTATATGTGCAAATGCCTTTAATACTTGCTTCATTAAATTGAGGTTCTGCAACAGCAGCAGGGATGCTGTCAAAATAACAGGCAAGCTTTATTTTAAAGACGTTGGTTTTTAGCTTGAAACATCAGCTGGGGGTGTTTAAAATCATCTGTTTTCAAACTTCTGAAACTTTCTCTCTATTGGGGCTAAATTCTCCACCATCCCAAATCCCTTTTCATGTGCTCTTGTAAAACAAAGTAGCTTCAATACGGGCAGAAATGGCTATACTGAAAGCTGTATGAAAGCTGTACACTGGCAGAGCTCTCAGCATAAGGTGTTTTAGAGGCAGTGTCAGAGTATGCTTTGCAGTACTTATTTCTGGGGATCATGTAAGGAAATGGGAAGCAGAGTGTAAAACAGAGCAGCCTAGAGGGTTAGGTCATAGCCTGGGTCAGTTCTTGGAATGGGATCTGAGGAGATCAGAAATGATTATAAAGCCTGCAGAGAAGTCTCATATCTTTTTCAGCCTTCTTTTCCACACTGGATGGTTTTAGGTCTCTGCCCTTCTCTTACTTTCCTGTGCTACATCAGAAATAAACATTTTCTATTAACTTTTGATGGAAAAAATAGAGCTTGAACAGCTCCTGAAAGGTTGTTTTGAGGATGTAGGTCTACCTGTCCTTTGAAACTTCTGAGCATCCCCAGGTCTCAAAAGCAGACCTTTAATGTTGCTTTACACCTACTGAAACTCGAATCTTTCTGTCTGTGTCCTACCTGAAGTCTGTCTTGGTTTGGTTTTCAACACAGGATGGTTGAACTGGTGTTAAAGCACAGAGGGCTTTGGCTCTGCCTTGGGTCTGAGAGATCCCGTATAAGGATATAGGAAAAAAACTACCTATATGAAACCTAAATCAGTAGTAGGATAGAAATACCGTCAGTTGATTGGCTCTGCCAACATCACCCTCAATCCTAGAGTAGCTGAATACGGTATTTTGAGTGTTTGTTTTGATAATCCCCCATTAAGAAAGTCTTATTTTGTAATTTTTGTTTTACAAGTGAACTCTGTGCTCAGAGACAAAGTGGCTTGCTCAAGGTGACACAAATGCTGTGGCAAAGGGGGGAGCTAAATACTGCCAGTGAAGGACTTCCAATTAATGGAGCATCTTTTTCTCTGGGAAAAAACCCATTCCTAGATAATTTACTGATAGCCACCTGGATGCCATTAAGATTGCTGGAGGCGAGTGTCAGTTCATGTTGTGCGTATGGAAGTAGAAGTAAATGTGACTGTCAAAGCAGAGTATATATTTGTGTATCTGTAATGCAAGACCAGTTTTAACAGACAGAGCCTTTCTAAAAGAAATGAGTCTTGAAATCTAAGTCTTGCTGGGTAACTAAGCCAAATAACATGTTACATTATTTTAGGTTGTATGCAATAAAAAATATTCTTGCTCACAATGGAAAGATTTCTTCATATATACATATTTCTGCTGTAAAGTTGATGGATCTGTAATGTACTGCATAATTAAACATTGCAGAGGTATTACTCTGGAGGGAAAGCAAGTGTTGAAGGGGATATAGTAAATTTTGGTGATTACAGATACAATTGTTTAGCCCAAGTATAGGATGGTCTGCTTTGCTGATTAAAAAAAAATCGGAAAGAACACAATTTTGATTAAGCCCTGCATTGCTCTGCTAGCAATGGATTAGGCTATTAAGCTATATTTTTCCATTAATAAAACAAATGTTAATGCATTGTTTGATGCTAATAATGAAACCATTGTAAGAAGCACAACTACTTCCATTAACATTTATCACCTCATTCACTGCATTTTGTTAAGGCTGGGGATGTATTCAATACTCTCCTTTTTTTTTATAAAGGTGAATTGGGAAGGCACAGCACCACAGGAACCCTGCTGCCTGCTTAGTCTGCTTCATGTTTGCTGTGTTCTCCTGGACGAAGCTGAACCAAGGGCTATAGAGAGCTGAACTTTAAATACAACGCAGTGAACCATCTGCTACACCACGTCACTGGCTTCATTAAATTGTATTAATTCATAGTAGAGTGAGTCAAGGAAAAAAACTGCTAACCTTTTCCTGTTTCTAGAATCTATTAGCAGGCTGTAAAATGCTCCACCAGCTATCATGTTGCCGCACAGATAAAGATCTGCTTGTCCTACGATTTTTGCACCGCAGCTTGTATTCAGCACAGCAGTAAACCTTGCTTTTGAATTTACCCTGTCCAGCAAGTCCAGCATGGTTAGATCTGGCTGTCTTGCACGCACCCTGAGGTAGGCATGTATGCGTTGATCAGGGGATGGAGATGTTCAATATCTTGTCCAGCTTTTCAATAGCTTGGTTTTTAATACCTTGTTCAGGTACTCGAGGGAAGTCCTCTGAGCTCAGGAGGAAGACTTCTGGTGTCTTCAGTGGGCCTCAAATTGGGTATTGCTCACTGCAAGTAGAGGGTCTGAGTCTTTTTCCCATCTCTTTATGTCAGAGGTAGTTGTGCATTAATCCTTTTATCCTTGGCAATACTGTCAGATCGCTGGGGAAAGAACAGGAGATAGAGCACCTGCATGCTGTTTATTCCTACTGTTGTAAAGCTTTGTGCAGATACTTAAACTGTAGATATTATAATGCAAACAACTATAGCTACAGATAAAATCTGAAAATGCTAGCTTAAGAGAATGGCTGGAGTCTTCCCCTCAGTGATTTTGGTAACGCTGCACATGAAATTTCCTCTACAACTGAGTTGCAGGGGGCACAAAGAGCTTTGTGAAGCTGTTAGCACTGGTGTTCGGTGTGAGAGGTTTTCAAGGTCTGCTGGAGTTTTTAGGACTGGGACACACTATACACAGGTGTCTGTCACAAATAGGATGTCAGCAGCTTCAATCAGAAATAAATGAAGTTGAAGTCAAAATATGTTTCTAGATATCTGAGGGCTGCAGCCCACAGCTGTGCCCTCTTTATCCAGAGCAGCAATTTAATTTATTTTAAAGGACTATAAGGGAAGCACAGTGGGTGAGTCAAAGGCATAAATACCCGTAACCAAGCAGTTTCAAAGAAATGCTGCTGTGCTATTAAGGAGAATATTTCTGAGTTCTCTAGCAGCATGGCTGTATCAATTCTAAAATACAGCAATTTACAAATGTGGCTCAAAAAGTAAACTGCGTCATTTACTGTGATGCTTCAGAAGTCTGTACAGACCTTAATTTGTCTTATCAAAGAATAATCTGTTGTGTCAAGACTTGGAAGAAGACTTGATTAAAAAAGCAATTGAAGTATGAATGCTGGCATCTGAATAGTGCAGAAGTAGTATTTATTTATGTAATGAGTGAATTTGGTAACGTGGCCTGTATTTAGGGTTGCGTCAATGACTTTTCTTTCAGCAGGCTTAGACACAAGTTGAGACGGGTTATCTTTTCCTGCCAAGATTGTTCCTCTGCTCTGTGGCAGTCTCCAGTAGGTTCAGCACCCTGAAGCTTTTAGTGAGAGCAGAGAAGTGCAGCAGCCTGGGATCTGGGGGTCCAAAGGGCAGCTCCACCCTCGTGTGCTCCTGTGGCAGGTCACTTGGTATTGCTGTGCCTGGTTCCCCATCAGCAGGGCGCAGGTAACCAGACTGCCTTGCCTTGTGTGAGCTCCTACCAGCCAGGGCACAGCATGGGAGAGTATAGCTTCAATTTTGCCAGTGTTAACAGCTTTTATAAGAAGTATTTCAACTAAAATGACTGATCTTAAAGCTTTGCTTAAATAACAAATGCAACCTTCTCTAACTCAAATGGAAATAAACTATTTTATTTTGGTATGAATAAAATTTTCCATTAGGCTGCAAACGATTATTCCTAGTGGAAAAAATAAAACCCCATTCCTATCTAGAGCTTTGATACCTTCAATACGTAGTCCTGCCCTTCTGGAGTTACACTGAATGCAGACGTAATGGTTACCCATTCATACCTGCAAATCTTCTTTATGATCACCCATGGCTGCTGGTCATGCAGAGTCATGGTAAAACACTGCTGTCATTTGGAATAATACTGTAGCAGGGGACTCCTAATCTGTTTTCTCCCGACAACACTGTTTTGTGTGTTGGGCCACATTAATGTTATCTAGAATTAAGTGAAGCAAATACAGTGTATTTGAGTTTCTACCCTATAATTATGTATGACACAGTTCAGTAGCTGGAAATAAACTGAGTTTTGACTAAAATATGAGGGTTTCTGCTAACAGTAACTGTAGTGTTTGGGCTTATAATTTCCCTCTTGAGCAGAATATTTTTTTTCTGAAACACTTAAGTGATACTGTTTAGGTTTTATTAGTTTTTCTTGGTTTGCCTATATTCTCCAAAGTATTCAAAGTGTCCCCTGTTCAACTCATGTAACTTTGATTAAATTCAATAGAACATTTCTCCTTTTTGCATTCATAGATCGGTATTGGTTCTTATAATACTGTCCCAAATATTGTGATTTTTGAAATTCAGCTCTTTTATGGAAGAGAGGAACATAAAGGGAATACAGCTGTTGAAACCAACTGTTGGAGCAGCACACTGATGAATACAGGCTCCTGCTCAGGTCTGCCTTGCTTAGGTACAGAGCATAAAATTTTGTTCTACAGACAATTTCTTTCACATTGAACGAGACGTGAAAACTAATTAATTGTTGAAGAGGTTTTGTATTTTTAAAAACACTCTATATGGTAACATTTGCCAAAGATCACATTAAGACCTTGAGCAGCACTTGCTATATTTAGGATTCAGCACTGGATCAGGCCTGCAAGAGCAGGTGGTAGAAGTGACAATGGATTTCTCACCCACACTGGCATCTTGTGCTATAAACAAGCCTTGCCTTTTCTCTAAATGTGAATGAAGGCGTAAGAATTTCATAATAGAAAGCATGTGAAAAGCACCTGTTCTGCAGGATCTGGGGTGAATGCTTAAATACTTGTGTTACTCTTGGAATGAGGCCAGTGAAACTGGATGCACAAACCATGTGTGGGTGGTGGTAGCTTGCTGAGAGCTACAAGTCCTGCCATGTAGGCCTGGGTTAGCTGGCTGTCGCGTCTTTCGGCATAAGGGAAGAGCTACGGATGTCGTCTATCTGGAATTCTGTAAGGCCTTTGACATGGTCCCCCACAACAGCCTTCTCTCTAAATTGGAGAGAGATGGATTTGATGGGTGGACTGTCTGGTCCCTTCCTGGTGGGCGAGGAATTGGTTGGATGGTCTCATCCAGAGGGTAGTGGTCAATGGCTCAATGTCCAGATGGAGACTGGTGACAAGTGGTGTCCCACAGGGACCGGTACTGTTTAATATCTTCATCAGTGACATGGATAGTGGGGTTGAGTGCACCCTCAGCAAGTTTGCAGATGACACCAAGCTGAGTGGTGTGGCTGACACAGGGCAACCCCTGGTATCAATACAGGCTGGGGGATGAAGGGACTGAGAGCAGCCCTGTGGAGAAGGACTTGGGGGTACTGGTGGACGAAAAGGTGGACATGAGCCAGCAATGTGCGCTCGCAGCCCAGAAGGCCAAATGTATCCTGGGCTGCAGCCAAAGCAGCGTGGCCAGCAGGACGAGGGAGGGGATTCTGCCCCTCTGCTCTGCTCTGGTGAGACCCCCCCTGGAGCACTGCGTCCAGCTCTGGAGCCCTCAGCACAGGAAAGACATGGACCTGTTGGAGCGGGTCCAGAGGAGGCCACGAAAATGATCAGGGGGATGGAACAGCTCTAGACTAGATAGAAGGAAGAAATTTTTTACGCTGAGGGTGGTGAAGCACTGGCGCAGGTTGCCCAGAGAGGTGTTGGATGCCCCATCCCTGGAACCATTCAAGGTCAGGTTGGACGGGGCTCTGAGCACCCTGATCTATTTGAAGATGTCCCTGCTAATGGCAGGGGGGGTTGGACCTTAAAAGGTCCCTTCCAACCCAAACTATTCTATGATTCTATATCTGGGATGTCACAGGCAACATCGTTGTCCTTGAATGTTCACAGCAGATGAGTGCTGCCTGTGAATACTGTGGGCTGGACAGGTTGCTCTGCCACTTCTCAGTGTTGCTGGAGTGGTAGATGGGTTTGGGTTGCCCGAGAGAGGGAATGGATGGAGAAGGATGGATCACCAGCTGATGATTTATGTCAACTTATTAGAGCAGCCTTTCTGCTGCTGTAGCCAGAAAAGGGATGCCCTTTCTTACTGCTGGTGAGAAAACACCTTTTAAAATAAGGCGTTCTTGGTCTGCATACTTCTAGTTGTGGTTGGCTCATTGGTCCTGAGCTCCCTGGAACTGCATTTCAGCCACTGCTTCCCATATGCTCGCTTGGCTTTTGCGACTGTTTTATAAAGCTTTTGAAAGGGCTCGATGGGCAGTCATTCAAGAGGAGCCATATCTTTCTTTGCAGATAATGTTGTCTCTGTTAACAGCAGAAAATAATCAAATATTTAAGGAGGGTTGGTTAAAGGCCTTCCAAAGAACAATTAATTTGATGCACTGAAGGTTTGCAGATCAATTTTCAGCCTTGGGCAGCCTTACTTGACAAGCCTAAATGATACTGTCACAAAAAGGCCAGGACTAAGATGTCTGTGTTACTTGCAAATTTTTTGATTGTTCCTTGCTTGCTATATGTGCATTGGTATGGGAGACTCCTCTATCACCGTACATACAGGTGATCATTTGAAGCACACTGATTGATGTAAACCAAGCTTTCCCCCCAGCATTCACTTCCCACCTCTTCACCGGCTTGCTTTGTGGGGTGCAATATCAACATGTTATCTGTCACGCTGTAATTGTTCCTCCATGCTTGATGGTTTCTATGATTACTCCAGCCTTTGGCACATCACGGCCTATATCTTTTTTCCACCTTGACAGCCAGTGTGGTTTTTCACTCCCTTTGTCTGGTAAGCATAGACAATTTGATTTTGTTCTCCTGCTCAAACAGCTCTGTTGAGCAGCCTTGTGTGACAGGCAAGGAAATGATACAGCATCTGAGCTGAGTTTTAATCAGGCCCAAGAGATGTGCTGATTTTTTTAAAGACAAGTAGGACCTCTCGTCACTCCTGGCTGGGTTACCTTCTGCTCTGCAGTGCTCTCTTGGTTGTGGATCGGGAGTGAAACTGTGTTTCTGTTCCTTAAATACTGTCTTGGTTGCCTGTTGCGGTTTTCTGAATTAACTGAAGTCCTTGCTTCAGAAATGTTGTGGCTGTGCTGGTACCTATGTACTCACTCCAACAGCTGCTGCAAACCTCGTACCAAAAGTGGCTGGAACATGTCTTCCGTACCCAGTGTTAGCTGGGTGCGTCTTCCTTCTCCTAGCTCACATTTTATCATGACAAACAAGATGAGCGTCAAGATGCACTGTGTAGAATAGAAGAAACTGCCAATGATTACACCTCCACTGGAAAATAGCAAATAGCTTTTAACAAACAAGTACTGAAAAATAAAGTTAAATCCCGTTGAGAACTCAGATTTATTTTTTTTTAAATTCAGTATTCTAAAGTGAATTTTTTTGACACTTAAAATGCTGTAGTCTTGTCTTTCTATTATTTTTACCTCTAGAAATATAAAACTAATTTGCCTACGAATGCTCGCAATAGCTGTCACAAGGACTTCAATGTGATTGTGAAAGACAAGGTAGTTGTTAACAAGACCCTGAACGCTTAGAGATGTTGATGTGACAAGCAAGCTCATGAACACTGCAGGCAGTGGTTAGGAGCTGCTTTGTGCTGTTAAATAACTGCCCTTAGGTCTATTGACCAAGTCCTCAGTTGTGTTATTTCCATGAAACTTTCACACTTGCTCCCTGAGAACCTAGGGAGTGCAGTTTACATGATCTCTACTGCTGTTCATAAAATTGTCGAGGATAACTGAATTAAAACCACACAGTGTGGTTTCATAGCATTCCTGGGACATTCTGGTCTTCTCTGCTACTTTGTTTAGCGTCGAAGCCATGCTGATTCTCTTTGAGCAAATATTGTTGCAAGTTTAGCGTTCAAGTTTATGATTTTACAGTGCAAGAAATAGCAGGGGCTAAAACCTGGTGTGGCCATTCTGTGTGGTGGTCCTACAGGCTTTCAAGGTAAGAGTAGGTGTTCAAGAGAAAATGTTTACTTGCTTTACTGCTGGAACAGTGTTTTGTGGGGCACACAGGGAGGAATATCTGGTAGACCTGACCACCAAAGCTGCCGTGTCTCCTAACTTCCATTCCCTGCTTGTATGAATGGATCATCCTTTCTCTTCCCTCTAATATTCTTTTTCTGTCTAGCACTGTGGCAAAACCAGCTGGGTTGATATGCAGAGTGGACCTGTGAACCTAGCAAAAAAGGCATTTGTGGCCCATCCTCTCATCGTTTTTTTTTCCTCCAGGCTCAGAAGATGTAGTTAAACCTGTTCACATAATTGTCAAAGTATTTGCCTTTTATTTTCTCTCTACTTCTTCACTACAACTTCCTGTACCCTGTCTAGGATGACAAACTCCTAATTTTGCATTGTTTTCATGCTTGATAGAGAAAAAATCTCTTGTATTCTCTGTGTGCTCTACTTTTCTGGAAGAAACTAGATTTGGGCAGTTTCCATACAAACAGTGCAGTTCCTCTCTTAGAGGTCACTTTACTTGCTATTGCAGAAACCTCCGGAATCTAACTAGAACACAGCGGAATACAGCAATTTATTTCTTGTAGTTAGGATCGTGCATCTGTATGTTAGTTGATGAAGTTACTTGCAGCTCAGCTGTTTTCACGTGGTTGCCTTCTGTTTGTTCTTTAGTAGTATACAGGGAAGGAAGATACAAAGTCTTTCTTCTCCTTTAAATCTGTATTCCACTGCTGTCTCATCTGTTTAATACATTTCTTTTACAAATCTAGACTTATGTTTTAGCTTAATGCCAGCAAGAGCTCTGGAAGGATTTATTCTTCTGGACCCTAAAGTAAAATGAGTAATGCTAGAACTGGCTCCCTTGGTAGCAGCAACACATTTTACTACTGATTGTCAGAAACGATAAAAAAGAGAGTATGTTGGTAGTTTCTGTGCTATTTGCTTCCTGGGATTTTTGTCCTGAATTAACCTCCACAAATATATTGCATGAGGAAGTTTGGCGAAGTTCTCGGCATGTGTGTAGGAGGGAAACAGGGAAAGGAAATCAAGTTGTTGCTATAGTTTTTAGTAATAAGCATCAAGGCAATGAGGCATTCATCCCAAGACTATATGTGACCCGTTGCGCAGTGTCAGGCGTCCCATTGTATTCTCAGAGGATGGGAGTCATCGGCTGCCAGCACATACGTTGCGTACGCATAGCTGTAATAACTCGCTTTACAACTCTGCCTTTAAGCTGGCGCAATCTGGGTGTGTGCTGCGGGTAAGCCTTGACTCAAAGCCTCTTGAAGTCCAATTCTCTTAAAAAAGCTGAGATTTGTCATATTCTCTGGGTCCTAGCACAGTCCAAGGTCCCAGGGATAAAGGTGTTCTTTTAAAGCAATCGTTAGTCACTTGGCTCAGCACCAGTACTCATCAGAAGCAGGATTTGTTTTATTCGTTTTGCTGGGAAATGCAAGTACTTTCTGCTCTAGTTATAAAATAGATGAGCATGTCCTTATTTTATAGATAAAAATACTATGAAAACTAATTTGTTAACAACCATTCAAGGTTTGATTGAGTGGACAGAGAAATCTGAAGTGCTGAGTGTACTTTTATAGCTTTTTAAGTAAGAAGTTATAGAAAGTTATAAAAGGAAAACTAATGTTTGTATTTCAAATTGAAAGAAAAACAAGCTTGATATTTGGAAGTTGGTATAAAGCCCCACCTTAAAGCATGTCAGGAGTGCTTTCAGACTGCCCCACCTACAGCTTGATAAAGTTCCTGAGATTTAAAGAGTTGTGTAGACACTATATTGCTGTCTCCAAACAACATTTTCAGGTTTAATTCACTTTTTTTGTTGCAAACATTTCCTTGATGCCATAGATTCACAGCTTTTTCTGCTCCAAAAGGAATTGCAATGAGTTACCTCTAGATTTGTTGACATGACAAAATATCCCATGGGGTAGAAACTTCCTTTGCAAAGGAAGCTAATGGCTAAAGATTTCTCCAAGTTTCCAACTTTTATGAAGACATTGTCTGGGGGGGGGACGGACAACAAAACCTTTCTTTTCAAACTTATGTCTCTGCATTCCCTGAAGTAGTTTGATTGTTTACAAGCCTCTTCTGATCCGTACCCCTTTTCAGAGGAATTGTGTACAGTAGAATGATTTGCCCACCCCTCCCCAAGTTTTGGGTGTTTTTTTTTTTTTGGCTTTTTGATTACACATGCATCTGTTTAGACAGAGTTGGGGGTAGCGACTTGGAATAAAAGCCTGTGTGGTGTGGGATACGTTTGTGGGAATTGGCTCTTCACATTCAATATGTGAACCCACCAAATCCCTTTGAACTTTCCAAATGATGCTAAAACATCTGAAGTCCTTCCCTTTCAAGAACACTTAAGTTTGTGGTAAACAGGCTGAAAACTGGCAACACGAGCTGCTGAGGAATGTTAAAAAATCTGCTGTGAGAGTTAACAGCTCTCTTGCACATCATTTAGTCTTAAAACACGTTGTACCTGGTGTTTAGTGTTTTAATAATGTACTACTAAAAGCTCAGCTACTACCTTTCTTTTCCAGAGTGAGGAGGGATGGTTGAGGGGAATTGATTCCAAGAACCAGTGCCTTTGGCCTGCTGGGCTGTTGGGATAAAACATCCCAGGACCCTGTGTAATTCAGGAGAGACGGGGGCAGTGAGAGCCTCTTCCAGAATATCTGCGAAGGCCCCAAGGCAGGACACGAATCTCACTGAAGTTGATGGGAGCCTTTCCATTAACTTGATCAGGCTGCAAATCCTGAAAGGGGAAACAGGTTTTATTTGGTTTAGCTACAGATCTTTCAGGTTTCATTGCTCACAGCTCTCCTCCCAGGCGCTGTGCATGTGTCTGTCCTTGCAAGTCATGTCCGTTAGCTGTTGGAGCTTGCATTCATGCCATGGTTTAGGGTAACAGGCTGCATGAACCAATAGCACTGGAGAAACCACTGAACTCAAGTGGAAACACATTCTTTCCAAGCAAAAACTGGGAAGGTTTAGTGCTAAAAGGGCAGATGCAAATCCTACTGCATTACAGCTATGCTGCGACACGGTCACATGAGTGACCGACCACCCAAGGCGATCGACCAATACAAAGGATTTACAAAATGCTACCAGCAAATCTAAAGTTAATCTTGGGTTTTGTGAAGCTTAAAGAATGCATCACCTCAGAGCAGCAAGTGCCCTTTTTATTAAGAAGCATTTAAATTCTTTCTTTAGAGGTTTTGAATATAGTTGGAAACTTGTTGGAAAATATTGATGTTATAGATGGTGGAAACAATTGAAAACTGAGGTTATGAAAACTGTTAATTTAAATCGTTTTAAGAATCTTCCTTCTGTTCTCCCTTTTGTTTAATAATTAAAAGAATCAAAAGTTATAACATTTTCCTCAGCTATAAAGGAAATGATAAAAAACAATTAGAGGAAAATGTCCTAAAGATCTTGAGGCGGAGCCTTAGCAAGGAGAAGCCTTGCAGAGTCTAGCACACCCCATTTTGTTATTCAAAATACTTTCATTACCTGTGACTGCCAGGTCACTTCTGGAGAGGAAAGGGGTAAACTGAAGTCGGTGTGAGAAGAGGGTCTAGGGAAAGGGCTCTTTCCTTTTCTCTGTGGAGCTAGGATGAGGGAAGAATCACTTTTCTCCTTGGCCAAAAGAGGTTTTCCAGAGTTTTAAGGTAGGGACATGTCGCCTTCTGATTGCTGTAGAGTGGTGTTTAATTTAATGCTGATTCATGTTGTCCTTAATGACCTAATGAGATGCAGTTTGCGCCTTCGTTCCACCTCCAGGTCTCTGCTTCCATTTGGGTCTTAGCGGGGAATATTGTTCTCCCACAGCAATATCTACTGTTTTATCCTTTGCCATTCCCTGTCTTATGTGATGGCATTTTGTGATAGATGTGTTAAGCTACACAAATACGTTTTTTAGAGCAGTTTCTTTGGCTCATGTTTTACAACAGTGCAAGTGGTTAAGGTTTGGGAAGCAGAACAGCCCCAACTGTGTTATAATTTCAATGGGTTTTGGACAAAACTGTCCCATTAAAAGTTTTCCTCTTGGCCCTGTGTTTGTGAAGTTGCTCTTCAACACCTTCACTGTGCTGCAAAGGATACGATAAGGATTTTACATTTGTTTTATGTTTGTTGGACTAAACTTCCAGAGGTTTAAAATCTAATATTCCACCTGTCCTTTTTATCCTTCACTTGAGAAGGACGAAAGGCAATTAAAATCACCAGCGGTGTCAGGAACATGACAAGAGCTGACATTTTCGGGTTGTTGAGCATTCCTTGCGATGGATGGTTCTGCAGTAATTGTCACATCTCATCTTTGTCTCCTGCAACGAAGCTTGCTTTTTTGAAAATGCTGTCGGGCTTTTCAAATTGCAGTACTTTAGAAACAACTACCGTTTTTTCTTCTTTTTTTTTTTTAAATTTCATCTGGACAGAGGTGCACTGCAGTGCTCACTGTAGTGTCATCAAAATAGTCAGCCACCAGTGCAACGCAGGAAGGTAAAGGAGTGTGTGTGTCAGCCCGGAGTTGCTTCCAACAATGATTGTGTGTTTACATAGTCATAGCCCAGAAGGAAAATCACACATTTTCAGTTTGCTGTGATTGGAAAGCAAACTTTGCATTGTAGTTCATCCATGGCAGCCACCACTGTGTCGAGAAGTTGGCTGTAATGAGACACACAGAATGAAACACATAATTTTTTTCTTGCTATTTAGCCATTTTACTCTGGTAGAATTTCCATGTTTGTCACATCTGGGCACGGCCGGATAAGGGATTATAAAATGCGGCATGGCTTTTGCCTCAGAGTTTGTGACCTAAATAGTTTGCACCACAAGGAGCTTTGGGTTGAAGCTTGCATCTCAAAAACTGCCCAGGGAACAGTGATGTAGAGATACCTGGGCAAGCTGGATACTGAAATCAGCCCATTTGTAGATGGGAGTTCATGGCGTGGAGTAAATATTAAGTGTGACGTGAACGTGAAAGTGTGACATGTGAAATCCCTTAGATTTTTTTCCCTGGCTCATGTTGTTGTAGCAAGGTGGGGGTCGGTCTCTTTTCCCAAGTAACTAGTGATAGGACGAGAGGAAACGGCCTCAAGTTGTGCCAGGGGAGGTTTAGATTGGACATGAGGAAAAATTTCTTTACTGAAAGAGTGGTTAAGCATTGGAACAGGCTGCCCAGGGACGTGGTTGAGTCCCCATCCCTGGAAATATTTAAAAGACGGGTAGATGCGGCACTTAGGGACATGGGTTAGTGGGCATGGGGGTGTTGCACTGACGGTTGGACTCGATGATCTTAGACATCTTTTCCAACCTTAATGATTCTATGATTCTATGTTCGTTCCTGGCCTACCACTTTAAACCTTATTTCTGGAGACCTTTAGTGAGGACTTGTAATAGAGTTTGCAGCTGTGAGTGTCAGCTCTAAAAAGGAGAAATAAACACTGGGTTTGAACACCTGTGAGTTTGGGACTTGGCTCTAAGCTCTGCGCTGCTTCCTCATCTCTTGTTGGTGTATATATAACCGTGCTTATGATCTGTAAGAGATATGTTTAAAATATAATTTAGGTGGAGTGTGACTCTCCATTTGGTAAATAACAGAAGGAAATACAGAGGAGGGAAAGGAAGTCTGAGATTTTTCAGAAACACAAATGGGATGTTGGGGCTGGATGTCTGAGTCCAATTTGTTTAAAGCTTTGGTTTATTTTGAAAAACTGAGCTGCAAACTTTAAAAAAATTACTTCCTAAATTGGAATAATTTTGTGCTCAAAACCAGCTGAAGAATGGAGCTTGTAACAGTAAATGATGCCTCTGGGAAACCTGATATTGCTCTTAGCAAAAGAGATTTATAGAGAGAACAATGAGTGGAGATAGATTCAGTGAACTTAGCCTTTGGGATCTAAGACTGATTTATAAGTTTTGTTTTTGCAGTTTGTACTACCATCAGTACCCAAAGATTGATTTATAGTTTCCTATAGTAAATTCATCATCTCTTAGACAATATTTTTTTTTCTTTTTTGCAGAGGGTTAGATCTCACAGAAAAATCAAGCAGCTTTTTTAGCTCAGAATTTTTTTCCCTTAAATAATCAAAACAGGTAAGGAAACCCCACTTACAGGTGTTTGCAGGCCAGCAGGGTTGACTTGTAGCAAATTATGTCCTCTTGTAGAGGAGCGTTTCTGCTTGAGTGGCTGTGCCAAAGGTCCCAACTGATCCTCTTCACTGGAGAGGGAGACTGCAGGTCCCAGCTTGACACCCCTCAGTACTGTCCCACTTACCCGTAATTATCAGTGAGGATGGAAGTTCACCCTGTGCAGTAGGAGGAAAAAGCTCAGTTCCTCTGAATCTGATATTTCATGCTGCTCTTCAGCAGTTTTGATAATCATCTTTATCACTTATCTGAACCCTTGTGAAGCAGCTTCCAAATTTATTAATGGGTTTAGACTAGAAGGTGCTGAATGACTGACTTCGATGCTAAGAAGAGTAGTTGTAAGAGCTTTTCTGTATGCGTCCCTGCGACATACCTTAACACGTGTAACAGCTCTCGAAATTTTGTTCTAAAGAGTAGGAAGTTAAAGGCCTAGTAAAGAATTGATTTCAGATCAAATCTGGAAATATAAATCCAAGTTGGTACAGTCAGAGTTTATATGTTTGACTTTTGGAGCTAAGGTCTAGCTTAGGGACTTTGAAACCTGTGGCAGATGCGAAGGAATGTAACACTAGACAAGCCTTGAAGTTGTTTTATTTCGTCTAGTGAGGAAAGTTACATAAAAACCAGAGCACGAATTTTTACACTTTTATTGGCTTAATATAATTAGAAATGTCTAGGGGAGTTACTACTAATACAATATTGTGCTGTAGGGAGTGTAGGTTGATGATTAAAAGCCGTGCTTTGCCATCCTGGCGTCAAGTACCTTGCCGCTCTCCAAGCAGTGCCATTGAAATCTATTTGCTGTAACTGGCCTGGAATTTCTCAGTGGCACAATGTTATCCCAAAATAGGCAAATTGTAGTCTGAACTCTCGAGCTTTTGTTCACCTTTGTCACAGATACTAGATGGGTCCGTCCACCTTGCCAATGTCTGAGCTTATTCCAGCACACAAAGCCAAATACCTGCCTGAAGGACCATTAGGAGCCTTAACGAACGCG
>NW_008824357.1:953943-973145 GCF_000699105.1 Pygoscelis adeliae | reverse complement strand
AGGCACTGTTCAAATGGGCACAATCATCATCCTCCTCCTGGCATTACTTCGATGTCTCAGAAATTCCAGATAACGTTCATATAAAGCAACTTGTGAAAGCTGCTTCTCATAGTCATCTGTTGGTGCAGACACCTTTCTGAATAGCATTTCTCACTAGAGCTTGAAACCCCAGCATAAGTTTTTGTGCACGTTGTGGACGGTGCTGTATAGTAAGAAACAACTCTTGCCAATTAAACTGGAGGTGAGATGTGAACCAGCAGCACAAAGGTGAAGTAGCTCTCTGAATTTGCCAGTGACAAAGCTACACGCAGGACCTTATTCCTTGTTTAATGCCCCGCTTGCTGGACTGCTGCTTAGGTCAAGCTGACAACAGCATGGTAAACTTCAGCCTGTGTAACGTGCTGTATGCTGCCTGACATGCTTACTGTAAAATAATTGATAGGCTCTGTTACATAAAACCATTAATTTTTATTTTGTTAGCTCATTAATGGGCTTGTTTCATTTTTGCCTTTGCTGTACAAAGCAGCATTATATTTAATTAGCATTGGCTGACCTTTTTTTTTTTTTTGTTTAGCTGGTAAAAAGATTATTTAAGTCCTTAAGAAGAAATACTACATCTATAGTTGACCTGATAATTGGTGTATTGTTGCTGGGGGCAATTGTGCTGGCTGATATTCAGGCTCATGAAGTCTGTGCGCAGGTGAACCTACACAACACACAGGTATGTAGGGTGCATAGAGAAGACAGGTATGAACTAGTATCATTCTCTAGCAAGGGCCAAGACGTTAAGTAAGGAAATAATAAAAGCAGTGACAAACTCCTTAATGGCTGGTAGGTGCTTACGAGAGAGATTGGCTCTGTCAAAGGCATGTCCTTTGCAACTTTCTCAGCAAACATTCAAGTTTTTCTTCTAAACATAATTAAGGATGTAGTATAGTGAATACTTCGGGTTCCTCCTGATGATGCCTGGCTAGGTAATTGTAGTGATTAATTGGGAAAATACCAGCAAGCTCGACTGTTAAAAAATTGATGTCACTTTGGGTACAATTATTTCCCGTAGAGGTAAGACCAACAGTATTTGCAGAAGCTAACAGAGACAGTAGCAGGCAACTGTGTTTTCTGTAGCTGAGTCAGTTTAATCATGTGTATTCATTCTTATATGTCAAGTTCATTCTTTTATTATCTTCAGTTTGCATCTCTTAAAAACAAATACTGATGCTTGCTGCACTTGGAATTGCCTGCTGGCCCCAAAGCCTGGCAGAGCCTGCTCTGAAAAATGAGAATAGCAGACATTCATTAAAACTTGATTCAGAGACCAGTTCATACACTGAGCTTGTTTTTTGCAAGGTTCCTTGATGAAAGCCACGGGAAAACACATGCTTTAAAGGCTTCTTGAATCAGGGTCTAAACCACAGATCTCTTAAATTTCTTATATGGTCTCTTTTGCATCAGGCTACGAACAGTGGAGGTGTCTTACTGCCTTGTCCTGTTCAAAACAACTTTCTGACTTCTTTGAAGGTACTAATAGGCACCTGTCCATTAGCGCGTGTTCTGTAGAAATGCTGCAGGTTGCCTATATGTTATCTTGCTGGATCCGCACATAGCTGATAAACTTACCAGAAACTTGAATTATAGTTATGTAAAACCTCCAATTATAATTACCCGAAACATACCTTTTGAATTACTGTAATAAAGACTAAGTATTATCACTCTGCCCTTTAGGGTTAAGTGTGCTCAGACTATCAATCTGTTTTACTGATCACAGATTATAACTTAATCAAGCATCTGTATTTGCAGTAGCATAAATCCGCCAGCGGTTATGTTCAGGTCTCCACCTACAAGGGGAGTTAATAGCCTTTTATGTTAGACATCCGCAAGAATATGGTGATAATGGGGTTTGAGAGTGCCATTGAGGATCTGTGGAATAAAATGGCTGTGAACTGGCTGGCTTTATGTTGATGAATTTCTTTTCATTATTTTACTCACTGTTGATAGATCGGTGTGAAAAAGGTGCGTAACCTCCTCAACTTTCTGGAATTAAAAGCAGCTCCCCCAGCCTGGCCCCTGCGCCTTAATGTTTGTTAGCCAACTCCTTTGTTGAGGTTTTGTGACAGTTGTGAAAAACAAGGTGGGGCGTTAAATCCCTCTCTTTCTTTCTTCCATTCTCCCCCCACATCTTCACTGGCCCATTAATTCCCTTGCCATTCCAGAAAGTTACTTTCATAAGGCTTGGACAACAGAAGACAAATGTCACCTTACACATGAGCTGGTCGCAGTTCTGCAGGTTACTTTTATAAATGTTTTCTTCAGCAATTTGAAGGAGAATTTCTGGCAGTGCAAGCAACCAAGGGAGCTCAATTAATTTGTCTGTTAAACGTAACAAAACCAACAAAAAAATGCTAAGAGTTTATTTAAAAAACCAAACCAGACCTGAACAGAGGGATTAATGACTTCGGTTGATGGTACCCAGGTACTTGCCTGCCATCTACTGACAGTGTTCCTAACAATTACTGGCAATACGCTGGCGTGCAGCGGGGTAGTTTCCAACAGTTTCTGAAGTTTTGGGTTTGGTATTGGCTGCTGGCAGACCATGCTCTCAATGCAGGAAGTATGGGTGGATGTACACACCGGTTTGTACAGGATCTGTACGAAATACAGGGATGTTTTCCAGGTAGAGTTTCCCAGTAAAGTCGTGTTGTAGGTGCAGATGATCCAAACTTGTCTCATGCTAGTTCTGTTTGTTTGAATTGCAGAAGCAGAAACAGCTATAGACGTTGTATTTGTGTTACAGGGTGGGATGGGATCTTTAACAAGGCTACTCATGAGAAAGCAAGTTGCTTTTTAAAATTTTAAGTCAAAAGTCAAAATACTATGCTGAATGGAGTGGAGGCAAGCCAGGAAAATTACCATTCCTGTTAACAGATGCTTTCTTTGAATGATCCAGGCATCCGTGAATGTCGAGTGTGCTGCTAATTCAGGGCACTGGTTTTATTTTGATTTTAGCTGTTTATGGAGAAACAAAATCTATACACTGTAGATATATGAGCTGAAGGTAACAAAAATGCAGAGGCAGAACTCCTGTTGTTTGCCAAGGCACATGCATATTTGGCATCCTTGTTGTCTGAAAGTTTAATCTTGAGAAAGAAACTTGGTTCAATCAATTCTTAAAATCTCTACGAGGCAAAAAATATTGCAGTGGAAAATACATTTTCCTGTCCACAGTGTTTGGTTCAGCATAATTAACATGAATAATGCAAGACAATTTTCTGATAGTTATTATATTAGAGAGCTTAGCTGACTCATAACTGCCCCCATGACATAGCCAGAATGCAAATTACTTGGATAGAAATAGCACAGAGCTAGTTTGATTAAAATGTGATACATATTTTGAATTAAAAATATTCAAGGTCTTACAAAATGACCTTAATGTCATTTCCCCCCTCCCTCCAAGCCACCAAGGAAATTTGCATAATCATTTTGAGACAGCTTTTTTCTTCTCCCTCTGTGAATTGACAGGAGCTGCCATTCATGGAAAAACGGGGTGTCTTATTTTATTCCTTTGCTGAGCAGAACTACAGCAGAGTAATGGTGTAGCATTTTGCCATCGTGCTCTTTGAGAACCTGGCTTCTTTATCATAATTACAAAGATAATGTGTCTCAGGCACGAATCTAACAAGAAACCGTAAGACCGCAATCCTCGTTAAGAACCAGACCTATCTCCATGTCTTTCTCCCTGCAGCCCCTCAAATCTGACTGCGTTGAGTCATTCCCAAGTTCCTGCAAATGGCTGTGATGATGCACGGAATGAAACATTTGTTGAACTTGTTTCAAGGATTTTGTGTGCTCTTAACTTTGGCTGAAGAGTCTGTAAACTTTGGGCACTTGGGTCTATTGGGAATCTCTCTGAAAACCCTCTCCCAGGGGTGTTTTGCTTATGCAGCCATCAAACATTTCATGTAACACCAACAATTGCATGTAACAGACAGTGATCTTGGGAAAGACTAGTGCACTGGATGGAAAAG
Organism: Pygoscelis adeliae; assembly: GCF_000699105.1. Taxonomy (NCBI): domain Eukaryota; kingdom Metazoa; phylum Chordata; class Aves; order Sphenisciformes; family Spheniscidae; genus Pygoscelis; species Pygoscelis adeliae. Next base: position 969,123 of record NW_008824357.1, on the reverse strand, counting down.
GTAGTTGACAACTAGAGAGAAGCAGTTATTACACAGACTTGCCCAAAAATATGTGATTTCAAAGTCAGCTTTTGCTTGGCACCTCTCTTCAAAAATAAAATGAAATGGTGTAATGAGATTCTTGTTATCACCTATAGCACATTTGATCTGGAAGTCAGACACGTTTACAGGTAAAAGGATTATTTTGCCCGTAAACTGGCAGCCCTGCAAATTCCCCTTACGGCTCTGAGCGAAGCAGCTGGTTTTGTGTGTATTCTTATGAGTAGAGTTTACACAGGGTACAAACCTGTGTGTGGTTGGCACCTGAGGCCGTTTAGTGCTTCTATGGCATAAGTAACAATTTGTATGGATTTAGGGCATAAAGCTGTCTAAACCTCAATGCCCTTTCTGTTTCCAAGCAAGCTGGATCCAGGTTCACTCAGATTTCAAAACCAGTTTGAAGGACTTGAGGTCCAACCTTGGTGGACCTCCTAGCAAATCTCTTTAGGGGCTATTTATTTGAAAACACATCAGACCGGTTAACTTACTCCTTAAATCTGGTTTATGCAGCCAGAGCCCATGCCAAATTTCTAGCGTGGTTTAGCTCCTGCTCCCACACTCTCTTCCTCTGCTGTATGAGATTGTTTTGATGCAGTATGGGGAACAGATATGTGATAAAAGCTCTTTTGCCAAAACTTTCCGTTTTATGGCCCAGAGACTTATTTTTTGTCTCCCTATCCCCTGCCATTCATTCATTACACACACTTTTCTTTTGACCCCTTTGTTTTTTTGTTTCTCCATTTTTTGATACCTGGAGATGTGTGTGATAAGGACTTAACGGTTATCACTAATCCACATTTATCTGCAGGGATGCTGCCTCACTCATCTATTAATCTGTGCACCAGAGTCTGTCTATTATTCTTCCACCTACTACTGTTTGCTATTGCTCATCTCTTGTATGGTTTTCTGAGAAAATTAGCTGAAAATTAACATCAGTATTTCTCACAATGTTTTTCAGGCTAAGGATTAAAATGGGGAAAACTTACAACTCTGGGCTGAATTAAAAAAATAAAGGGAGGAGGGGGAGGCCTGGCTTTGAAATAGGTGATGGAACATGACCATTGCTGAATAAAGAGGTGGTTCCCCCCAAGGTCATTCAAGGAGTTGTCAGCACAACTGGGACTGAGGCGGCCCTTGTGCCCTGGAACTGCTTCCCCTTGGGCTGGTGCCATGTGCTGAGCCCTGCTTTCTTAGGTCCAGCTACTGTCTGAGAGCTGCTAACTCAAGTTAGACAACTCCTTTTGGTTGTCACTGCCACTGCGCTGCTTGCAGTGAACTCCACATTTAGTTTTCTCGTGGTTATAATACGTAACTCCATCTGAATTTCATTAAGCGTTGGAATTAATGTCTTCGTTTACGTGCCACTGCTGTTGTTCTTTGTGCCTCTGGCACATAGATTTGTTTTCAGTACCAGCAGATGCAGTAATTGAGCTGTTCCCTCACTTTACTACCACTATTCGTAAAGGTCTTGATTCTCTCTCCTATGGAATGAACAGCTTCTAAAGATCCTGCTTTTTCCTCCTGTAACCTAATAAAGCTCACTCAGTATAATATTCAGTACTGGAAATTACAATCAGTAGCGCTGAGGGAGTAGATCACCAATTTGCCTGAAGGTGGCATGATCCCATTTTATACTGCCCTGCTCAGTAGTGGGAAGCATGGCCTTCACTCACGTCAAATTGTTGAATAATTTGTCAATCTTGTTACCAGTTTATTAATTAAATTGGTTTAAGACATCTGAGGAAGTAGGAAGGACAGGTTGTTTCTGGCTTTAACTTGGGTTACTTTAATCGAGAGTTCATGTCCATATTACAGCTTCTTCTTTCTATATGACTGAAATCACTGGACTTGCCTCAATTTCATGTATTGTATTTGGTTGCAGACCCTCAAGACATGAGGAAGCAGATGTTAGCCAAATTCATGATTCTTGTATGATTTTTAAACACATAGTACACTTCTTCCAAGTCAAGGTTCCCCAAAACAGTCTTCGGACCACATAAGGGACTTCCCAGCTGTTTCAGATTATCACACACGTAATTATTTGTTCTACTTGCATTCTTTATTTGTTTTCTTGTGTGTCAGTTGATTCGCAATTGCAGATATTCGCATAGTTGGAAGAAAATCTGTTTGGGAGGTCTCACCCTCTCAACAGCAACGATGTCCAGTTATGCCCATAGCAGCCTATACTTCTGGGTTAGTATCCTGCTGCTTTTATAGAACATGGTGTGTTTTTTACCTAAATGTGTTCCAGTGTTTAACACGGGTCTTGGGTTCACAGGTGATTCAAAGCACCAAAATAAATTCTTTCTCTATGGCCACAAGCAATGCCAGCTAAATTTGTCATGATATTTGCTCATGGCCGGGTTGATATTCCCACTGACCCGTGCTGCCTCTTACTCGTGTCTAAAGCGATAGGTGTTAGATTCTGGCTCCTCGGTGTTGTAAAGCTGCATGCGGTGTCGTACAGCTGAGGGGTCCATCCTTGCCAGAGCTGCTCCTGACCGGAGGGTATGCCAAACACTCTGCAAGCTCAGAAGAAATATTTTGGCTTGTATAATGAAACCAAAATGTTAGTGACACTATTTAGTTTCCCAGTTACCAATTGATTGGATGGAGTCTAAAACATTGACTGTTCATATATGCGAAAGCTGCATCTTGAGCTAAATCTACTAAACAAATTACACTAAACAGATAGTGAAAGCCAGAATTTCATGTGTCATAAAACTGTATTTTTTCCCCCATGGTTTTGTCTGAGGAGATATTTTCCTATAATGAATGTTCATTAAAAAACTTTAGCTCCAGCATTCATAGTGGGTGATTTACTGTAATTGTAAAGATTTCTCATGTAACGTTAACAAATACAAGAGTATAATTGGGTACATGAGGAAGCATTAGCAGAGCAGCATGCTGAGCTAGGGCTGGTACACGTTGTATCAGCCAACCGGTCCTGAAATTGAGAATACCTGTTATGCAGCCTGACCTGTTCTGGAGGAATTCTGCTGAGAGTTGCTTTGACTTTGAATTTTTAGTGCTGCTGAAAGCTATCTGATTGATGGCTGCAAATAATAATAATAACAATAAAATATACATAACACTTTTCACTTGCACAACTCGGGGCACTCTTAGGCACTCTTATCTGTTTTATGGATGGGAGAATTATGACCGATTTTCTACAAAGTCATGAAAACATGGTTCATGGTTCCTTCGTCACCTGTGGTTATCTTACTCACATGCCTCCTCCCAGAGCGAGCCTGTTGCTGCTCTAGGATGCTAGTCCCCCGGTGCGTTTAATTTTTCTGTTCTGGTTTAGTTGCAGCCCAGAAGATGGGAAGACATCCCCTCTGTCCTGATCAGCAGTGATTTGATTGACCCATAGTCTGCCCCACAAGCCCTTTTCAAGTTGCAGCCTGAGAGGACATAGTTTGAGAAATCAAACTCCTCGGCCAATTTAGACCTTGGTTAATTGTCACAGAGCATCGATCAAGAGAAACTGTTGAAACTGTCTTCTGCCTCTCGCAGGGCAGTGAACAGACTTGGCGCAAGTGCCATTTTTTCATTGTTCAAGGCTGTTTCCTTAGAGATTTTTTTAATTGCTATCATGCTTAATCTGGGGCTTTTCTACACGTCTCTGCTGTGCTAGGATGGCTCCGTATGGTGGAGGAGAGCTCGCGTTCCACTTGCCATGCAGTGGAAGACAGCAGAGACTGACCTTCCTTTTGCCTGAGCTCACACACCCAGAGGGCATGGGTGCCGTGCAGAGAGATTTTTCTTGGGCCTGAAAGCAATGTAGCATCACAGGTTATTAGCTGCAGTGAAAGGCTGTGCTGACATAGCTGCGCAATTTGTTTCTGGATCTAAAGTGACTGAGACAATAGTAATCTGTCTTGTTGCTCATGTATCCTGCTACATCTTCAAAGCTGTTTGATTTTCTTCCTTAATTTTATTGGATTCTTTTTTTCCAAGATGGTAAAATTGTTTTAGGAGTTGTCATCCACTTGCAGAAGGGCAGATAAGTTCAAATTAAAATAAATAACGCTGCAGGAAGCAGTGTTATAGCTTGAAATACGAGGGCTTTTTCTTCAGCACTTTTCAATACCTGGAAAATAGCTGTACGCTTCTTTGTGTCCTCCTTAGCAGAAGGGAGTGTCTTCCTGCCCCTTTGGGATTTTGCAAATAAACACCAGAGGGGCTGCAAAGCACTTAAAATACATTACTGTTATCAGTATAAATACCTGAGACTGTTAGCCCAGCAGTGTCCGAGTCCTGCAGAAGCAGCATGCCTGGCGCTTCTGGAAAAAGATGATGAAAAAACGTATCATTTCAGTGTACGTGACTAGCGCTAGACTTTTTAAAATGCTATAGCAAGACTACTCTTACCTTGGCTTATTCCTTAGACATTGCAGTGATGAATATTTATGGCTAGGTTAGCTGCCTTCATGAGAAAGATCCCCGTGGCAATTGCTGCTCTAGGTTCCCTCTGGACTGTTATATTCTTTCCCAAGTGATCCAAAGGGAATTCTTCACATGAAGACGTAATAAAATTGAGGGAGTGAAATTAGGCAAAAAAAGGCATTTATTGAAACGGAATGGAAAATAAGAGGTCTGGAAAACTGAGCTGCCTCTGAAAGGGATTGAGTCAAATGCCTGCAGATGCAGGCACAATAGATTATGGAAATTAGTCAGAATAAATAGGCCTGGATGGCCTTAGCAGCACTGTTGTATCAACAGGTCTCATTCAATATGCTCAGAAGCATGTAACTGTTTGTTTCTCTGCCACATTCATTTTTCCACAAGATGAGGAATGAACTTTAAAATGATACCTGAATTAATTTGTGGTTTCCCCTAGACTCTTGGTGTCCCATGGAAACAGAGCATCGGTAAAGCAGATCACATCACACTGCTGTTCTGCTTTAAATGGGTCCTCAATGGTGAGTCTTTTCTGCTTGTAATCTGTGTTTTACTGATGATTTGCCATTGGACTATGGTAAAAAGGTTTAAAAAAACCCAAATGGCAGAAATCTGTCATTTGTAGAGATGCTATCAAGGGTTGGATGTCCAAAATTTGATTAAGGAAATGAAACCCTAGAATGGATCAAATCCTACACTGTTGTGACCTTCATCATGTTTGCCATCACTTTGTACTCACTTTGTATTCATATTTCATGGTTATGAGCTTCTTAAGAAATGTTTGATAATATTTTCAACTGTTTGCTTTGGCAGAAAAGTTAGGCTTAACAGTTTTCAGTCTTCAGCCTGAAAACAAACACTTTAAACTTCCTCCTCTGACTCCTCCAGGTGCACTGTAGTTCCGTTACTTTTTGGATATATTCTCCTCTGATGGCCCAGTTCTCTGGCTAAGAACTGCAACTCGTGATATATCACACCGTCCTTTCTGCTGAGCTGCTGCGGTGTAATGCTGTTATATTTTGCCATAGTAAATCAAGAGAGATTTAATTTGGAAATTTAATTTAGACGTGCCTTAGGGAATTTAAGTCCGGAGATGCTGCAGTGATGCTTTTGAATGTGTGTGTGTAGACAAATGTATCTTTCAGCTTACCAGTCTGATTCCCCCCAGTGAAAATTCAAATTCCTCTGCCAAAAGTAGACTCTTTTTTTGGGAATAGAAACCCAATATTGTGTTGAAAAACAGTGCTTCAACAGTAATGCAAATGCTTGCGCACGGTGCAGAGCAGATGAAGAGCCAGCCCCCATCTTTCTTTCACAGGAACTCTGTTGTTCACTGGAATTTACTTGGCGGGAGGGATATAATACAGGAAGATAATGACTAAGGTATTTCTTTAGCTATTGTTCAAGCCAACATATTTTAGCTGCTGGCAAATGCATTTTTTTGAATTATTTAAGTTCACATTCTTTGTGGGAAGAAAAATGCTAATAATATATGTGTGCAGGTTCAGTAGCAACAATCAGTAAATACAGAGCTCTGCTCTTAATCTTAAAAACAAATGCATAACAGGGTTAAATAGCCGAAAAGTGAAAGGTAGATAAATTCATACTGAAAATATGATGCAAATCTTAGTAGCCGGTGTATTTAGCCGTTACCCAAAGAAGAGTGGGCTGCTTAAACCAAGACCGATTCCCTTCTAATGAAAATGTGCCAGTTGAAGTCCAAATGATTGCACTCAGCAATATCTGTATTTTGGGGTCATTCAGATGTGTGCTTTATCTGCGTGACTTCAGTGTCTTGTATTCATGTGGCTTGTGAAAGCTAGCGTGATATCTGAGGGTCGCATCCAAACGTTGGGCTGGGGCTGGCCTTCCTTTACTACACTGCTGCATAATTTAGACTACAGATGGAGGAGGTGGTTCTTACGTAGCTTGTGTGTCTGTGCACAGCCGTGTCAATGGCATTGCAAACTGGCTGTGCTTTTCCCTCAGATCTGGTTTATTTGAAACGTTTAAAACTACAGCTAGAACTTAATGATCAATAGATCATTCATAATTCTTGAAATGCTGCTTTAGAAGAAAAATGGCTTGGGTTTTAAGGACTTTTTTTTTTCCTTTGAAAATCCAGGAGTGCAGCAGGGGTAGAAAACAACTCAAAAAAGTTGAATCGCTCCTATTGGGTTGAAAAAACCAAAGGGCCAACTCTCAACCTGTCCATGGGCTTCAGTGAAGCACTGGAGACTTGCATGGATGCTGGCCTTGTCCCCACAATATTTAAGCTTCATTTAAAGAGGCTCCAATACTTGGGCTGCTGGCTCAGATGCCAATGAGCTAAGACAGCTGTATGAATATATCTAGTTTTGTCAGAGGGAGCTGTAGAAAAAAGGAAGTCTCTTGCTGTGGACACAGTATGATATAAACCTGTAGATCTGTACACTCCTTTGGAATCACACTATATTTTTTTGGTCTTTTTTGCTAGTTGATCTCCTTGGTTAATAGTAAAGCAACTGCTCAAGGAGGAAGAACAAGGTAGCTCCATGATTCCTTTGAAAGCACTAGAGCAGGGGAGTATTAAATCTGCTTAGTGAATGTGCATTAACACTTAACACTCCTGTCGATAAATTCAACTAATGTCAGGCATGCAGCTGTGGATAACAGGGCAGAGACAGAAATCAGCCTTTTTAAAAGGTTCTGCCAATGTGCTATAGAGTGATTTCTGGTTTAAAAAAAAAGAGGGGGGGAGGTAATATGTAAAGTCAGTGTAATGATACTGTCCTCATTTGTGTAGTGTCTTGAAATTAATTAGTATATAAAACTATCTGTGTTTTTTGCAGTGGTACTTCCATTTGCATGACAAGTAACTGACAGGTATCCATAAAATGCTTGAGCTATAGCTTAATCTTCAGACAAGCTTTGGAGGAGATGAAATGATGTTTCCTTCTGTTTTCCTCCGTCCAGTCTTATGTTTGCTAGTGAGACTAGCTTGAAGTACAGACGTCAGAGCTGAACTTGACCTATATTCAGGAGACATCCACATAGGAACTTACTCTGATTTTTAGTTACTCTGAATTTTAACTGAGTTTTAAATTGATTAGGGCAAGGAGTAAGCCTGAGGTGAAGAAATGCAGATGTACTCACAAGCTACAACCCCTCGTAGGGGGCCTTGTAAGGCACTAATGGTGAACAAAGGAGTTGTGGAGAAATGAACAGGTATGCTTTTCTGTTGGTTTAAATAAAATGATGAAACTCTCATAATTAGTAGAGGGTTCCACAAAATGCTGTGGACTAGGCATAGGAAATTGGTGATTGCTTTGAAAATGCCATCCAAGAGGCTTTTTCCCAAATTATTTCTAAATTTTGTTCTCTAAATGGCAATCTAAACTCTGAATTTCTCAATCTGTTCCTGACATCTGTAGAGCTATAATCATTTGATAATCATAGTAAAAAAAACATTGTTTGACCTGGGTTTTAATATGCAGAGTCTGACTCTGCTGTGGTAATCTGTCCTCAGGTTTCATAATCTGAAGAACAAAGCAAAATATGTTGATTTGACATTAAGTAGGTGATGAGCATGTCAAGTGAGACTTGACTGATGTTTTCTCTTGTTCCTCCAATGGAATTTAAATGATTTATTGTTCAGTTAAAGTGCAGGCTAAAAACAAAATCCCTCCAAGAATTTTTTTTTTTTCTTATTGCTGTGGTGGACAAGGTTTTATGAAGAACTGTGGAGCTGCAGCGCACGTTCTCACTGGTATCAAACAGTAGCGAGTGGAGGTTTGCTCTGCACATGAAACTTTTTTTGCTTTGTATTCAGTGTGAAAGCACAAGTATTTTCGAAAGGGATACGATTAATTTTTACTTTTTGGAATTGAACTAATTGTTCTGGTATCGGCATAGATGTATAAATGGTGTTACCACGAAACTGAGACCAAGATAATAAGCCTTGCTGAGAAACAAGTTGGTTTGCTGCGAAAGTGGATGTTGCCGGCACAGCTCATTCTCCACCCTGTGTGGGAAGAGAGCCAGGTCAGCATGTCAAACGTTTGCTGAGGGAAGCCATATGTACACAAGGTGCTTGCTATCATGAAAAACAAAACAAAAAAATCTTCTAGTACAACTTTGCTTAGAGGAATGGTGAGGGTTAGGCTTCTCTAGGGGAGTGCACTGCACCTATACTTGCAAGTGTTGCTAACATGGTATGATGACATACGTCACTGTAGCTGGTGAAAGACAGAGGAATATAGCAATATTTTTCTTATTTCACCTCTACCCACAAGAAGCAGTTGAGAAGAAATTGAGCATTGTCGAAGACCACAGTTTTAATTCCTTTTTGGGTAATGAACCTTTTTGGTTCTTAAAGTACAGATTTTTTCTTTTCTGGAACGAATCCTTTTTCTTTTCAGTTTCATGTTCTTTGGGTATTGGGGCTAAACAACTAATTTTTTACAAACGTCTTAAGAGATCTGTGCATCAGAATATGGTCAGGATGAAACCTTCTACCTCAGAGAACCTGTAACCCAAAAAAGAAACCTAAAATCTGATAAACTGGGGTTTTTCTCCTGCCAGCCTTGAAGTCTTTGATGGTACCTGCATATCCTTCTTGACAAGGAACATGCAGTGAAGAGACAGCCCATGCTCTGTTTTTTCCCTGTTGGACTAAATTGCCACTTTTCCAGTTTAGGTAAGAGCTGAAGCAGTTAGGAATAAATCTACTGGTATGTCTGCGTCTTCTCTAGAGGCAGGATTTTTTCTTTCTTGTCTTTATTCTGTGGTTGTAAAACATCAGATGTTTGCTTTTTAGTAAAACTCTGCCTTATTTTCTGGATGTATTATTAGTTAGTAGACCTAGTTTCCTTCCTCAGTCCCTGTAGCGAGATGTTTCTCTCAGGAAAGTACATCTCTGTGCCAGTATTTTTCTCTTAAAGGCCATATTTAAGTTTCAGAAGTTGAATCTGAGAATTGTTACGAATTGCAGTCAGTGCTGAGCTACCTCCACCTCTGATGGAGGGAGTGTGAGATGATGTGGGAATCTCTGTTGCTTCTAATGAGGATCAGCATCCTTTTGCATCTCATCTGGACTGTTTTATGCACCCGTATATGCCTTTGCAAACCTGGCCCTTATTCTGTTATGAGCCATGATAATTCCTGAAAATTTTACTGTAAATATAGTCTTAATCTGCGCTTAAATGAAAGAGGTTTAAAAATTAGTTTTGCTCCCTTCATTTTAAAGCAAGGAAGTTGCTGGGTGAACAACACTTCCAAGAAGTTTTACATATGTCATTTCTCATCATGATACTTGAAGGGTATAGTAATTAGTTGGAACAGCTTAATTATCTTGAAAAGAGGGCAGCACAGCTATTGTGTGCCTCCACATTTCAGTCAAAGCATGTGCAAGGTTGAGAAATCCTTACAGCGGTGCTAGTTGTCCCTTCCTAGCCAAAATTTAAAACTGGGCATATTTTTGGTAGTGCTCCTTAAAAATGTGCTGGAAGTCTTAATGTGACAGGATATGTTAAAATCAAATGTAAGTTGTACATACGAAATGACTGACTTTTTGTCCTTGTCAGTCAGGGCTCTTGGAAGTAGCTTGATGGGAGGGTATGGACTTCTTGTCGGGGTTTGTCAGTTTAAGAATAATATAGACCAATGTAGCTCTTGTGTACATTTAAAATCTATCTTGGAACCAAATTGCAGTTTTCGGAGGGCACAAGTTCATGCAGAAGAGTTAGCATTGAGCTGCTACTCTGGATGCAAGTCTGTCTCGGTGTGGTTCTGGCTGTGGAAATATTCTAGAAGTAAAGCACAGTGCAAATGACTGACACCTTTTCATACATTCCCTGAAATAAGAGGGCATTCCAAAAGAGTATATGTTTTTAAATTTTTATTCTGAAAAGATACATGCATGCGTATGCACTTCTGAAAGAGCTTTTTGTACAGTTCTTTGGCTTGCCTGGAGATGGCAATGTGGCAGTATAATTGTTACACTGTGGCCTACTCCCAGGAATACATAGAAATTACATTAAATTAATAATAAAAAACAAAGCTCAGTTTGAGCCAGCTCTGCAAAAATATAGGGAATAAACACATTAGAAACATACAGATAATGTGACTGAAACACAGCTGATTTAACTAAATGAGAAGCTTTGTGAATGGTAAATTAATTTTTTATTGCACCCGGACACCCAACATACTTTTAATGTCGTGTAACATCCATTTTAGTGAATGACTGACAATAAACATAAGCAATGGCCCTTTGCTGCCGCTCATCGGCTGTGTAACGTGGGCCAGCACCGACGGCTGCTGCAGCAATAAAGACGGTGAGTTACCTGAGCTCTCAAGGTAGTCATTGCCTTTATGCTCGTGTGCCTGAGTCAGGCAACCGAGGTTCCTTGTTTATCAACTTAAGCCTGGAAGCTTAAATAAGTTTTTCAGAACATTTTGCTTGCTTGTAGCTGAGAGAAATTTTTGAAAAGGGGAAATGAAAAGGTCTTGTGCTTAATTACAGCACTAACTGTAAGAAAAATGCCTGCTCTAGTAGAATATATTTCCCTTCCACTTGTTTCTAAGAGTTCTGCTATAAGTATCAGTGTTATCCTTGATTCACAAATGGAGAGACTGACGTGCAGGGCGATGGACCTACTCGCTGCCAGCTCAGCCTACAGGCTTAGCAGCAAAGCTGGGGAGATAAGCCAGGTCTATTGAACCTCGGTTTATTAGACCACGCTCTCAGCAAAAGGAACTCAGACAAGATCTCCTACGTCTCTATTTGAGTAGACTTAAGTGCAGAAAATCCCCTTGGGTTCTTTGGATCATTAAGAATACAAGGGAAACGGTAGATGATATAATTTGGGAACCCACTTTTATATGAAGCTCTAGGGTTGTTAGAAATCTGATTGCAAAATTTTTTCACAGGAGACAATGTCTGCAAACTAAACGCAATGGGTTTGTTCACTAAAATGTTCTGGCTCAAAGTTATTTCCTTAAATTCCCCTTTGGGGTCAAGACATCTGAGTTTGGTAAACTGTTTTCCTTGCAGTTCCAGGTTGGATATCTCTTCCACTGTGTTATTTCTGTTGCTCAAGCACCCACCGTTCTGTTCTAATACCTTTGCTGACGGGAGGTAAATACAGTATAAATTGTCACTTTGACATGTTACACTTTGTAGTGTGTTGAATAATGCATTTAACATGCTGTCATGATGTACCTGCACCTTGCCAAACGTTTGAAATCATGTCTGCTTGTTTTGTACTTTAAGATGTGGTTATTTGTTTACAAAGCACTTCTTGTTCCAAGAAATCTTGTTTTGCACAGTTGCCATCACTGCAGATATTCAGGGAAAGTACAGAGGAGACATTCTAGCAGATGGGTTGAATGGCCCCACAAAATGAAGGAGGATGGCTTTTCTCTTTTGGGTTTTTCTTCTGTCATTCCCCTGGCATGTTATTTTCTTACCTCGGAAGCTGTTTGGAGAAGAAAGGAAGATTAGCTCTGATCCTCACAAGCTCTGCATTATATGTTTAGTTCTGTCACAGATGCTTTATGTTACCTGGCGTGCCACCCCATCACGCTCAGTTCCCCAACTCCTCAAATGGTGGCTTCAATACCTTAAACATTTCCCTGTCTCCAGGCATGCTTAGCTGCACTCTTTTAGACCTGTGTTGTTTGAAGACCTAACTGTCCCAGGCTGCTTGCACGGAATGTACACAATCTCTGGCAGTATCTCACTGATGTGATTTCAGATGCAATATGAAAGAAGCAGCATTTATTGCATAGAAATGCTTTAAAAAGACTTGGTGTCTCATAAAACTTGGCCCCATGAAGTCAGGTCCAGAAGCACCCTTTACCTTTTCTTTCCCAAATATAAACTGAGCATTTCAGAGTAGCTTTCATCCACAAGAAGGCAAAAAATTAAGTTCTTCCAGAGTGTGGCTATGCAGGGCTATATGGGAAAAGGAAAACTGATATTCAGTTATCAAGTGTCTCATTTGGACACACTTAGTTAATTTGAAAAGCAAATGAAGGAAGGACCTCAACCATCTGCCTAATGCTGTGCTTCTATTTTTGAGTCTTTTTCTGATTATAATATTCTGGCAGCACTGTGGCATGCAAGGCTATGCTCCAGACGGAGCAAAGAATATAGAGAGTGTAGGAGCAATTAAGCTGCTGTTGGGCCTGGGCTGTGTGTCGTTGGAGGTGTTAGTAGAATTAACTGTAGTCAGTCATAGGAGAATAAAAGCTGGATAAACTGTTGTTAATCTTTTTACACTTGGATTAACTGCAGCAATTGTAATCTCCCAGTTGACTTCCAAACGCTTAGTTCAGGATGTGAGTCAATTCTTAGCTTGGACAAGTGCTAAACTGTATGTCCAGTGCCTGGGGAACTTGCAAATACGGGTTGCTAGAGCTGTGGTCTGACCACTCGTGCCATGCTCTGCTTGGTATTCCTTAGCCCAGGCTGCTAAGAAAGCATGTGCAGAATAAGAAGGCTGATTGGAGTCATGGCTTTCAGTTTAGATTAAATGACAGAAATGAAAAATCAAGATGGATAAGGAGAAGAGACAGAGGGAATGATTACTGTGGGATGCTATTTTTCATGATACAAGAAGCAGAGGGTCACTAGAAATTAGAAAGCAGTGGGTTTCAAAAATAAAATGGAAGTAATGTTTAAGAATAAACAAGTGGTTAAATTGTGGGACCCTTGCAATTGGTGTTGCAGCAACTTGACATATAGATTAATTCAGAAACGATTAAGGGATGTCCTGGAGGACATATTACCGGTGTTCCAGATACCACTTTCGGCTCTGAAAAAATGCAACTCTCTGATTGTTTGGAGTCCAGGTGACAAATCATCATGCGCTTGTCTTTGATTACGCTGTTCTTTAACATCCACTACCAGACAAACTGAGCTAGGCAGACTATTGGTTTGACCTTCAGCTGGACTCACGTTTTTCTGGGGAGAAGTGGCTGATAACTATATTGTTCTTGTCTTCTTGTGGAGTTGATGGCTCTATCTGCATGAAATGGAGGGGGTTTTTCACATGGTCTAATGTTTGAAAAGCTTTTGAATCATTGCAAAGCATTTGATACAAGAGGGCTTTTAAAATGCAGGTCATTATTGTTCTGTGTTGAGCTCTGGGTAGTGAATGTGGATGTATTTCCTCTTCAGAAAGTTCTATTTGTGCTGCAATGATGCTGCAGGCCAATTTCTCTATCATTTCTGTGCATTTATCTTTGTTGACGATGGTTTATTTGAAGAGGTCTGTCTTTATATTGTCAGTGACTTAATGATGAGAATCAGGGCTTTAGGATTTGCAGGAGAAAGGAAGTGCTTGACAGGCGCTGCTGAAATGGTTTAGCCAATCTTTCATTTTAACAATAGGGAAATAAAATAACCCAAGTGCAGAAATAGATATTTTTGAAGCAGAACGTAATGCTCATCAGCATAGATAAACACATAAAGGATTGATGTGTTTTAAAACTATGTCAAAGATTCATGTTCAAAAGCCATGTTAAAAACAATTGGAGAGGGCTCGTTCTGCACCTCTTATGTTCCAGAATGGATTAAAAGGGATTTAGTAGGAAAAGGAGTATTGCCTGGAGGTAGGAGTCTGGAATGGCTTTTCACTGCTTGCTTCCCTGCTCTGCCAACCCCGTGCTCTGACCCTTTGGTTAAGACTCCTGTGAATGAAGGTGATTTACTAGTTGCAATAAATTTTGTTTCTAAACTCTGAAATGGTGGAGTATCAGGAAACAGGAGTGTCACCGCTGCCAAACCAGTGCTCCCCGACTCCGGGATAAGTCATGTTGCATTGAACAAAGCCTTGTTTCTCTGGGGTGAGCTACAGCTTTAGGAGAAATTCCTGGTGAGGATCACAAAGGTGAAAAGCCCATCTGTACCTCAGTTTCCCTGTCTGATTACAATCAATACATCATTTGCAGCTGTATCGCTTCATGGACTAATGTGTACATAATGCCTTATGAGCTCCTCCAGGAGCTCCAGCAAAGACATCAGAAGGGTGTTTAATATCAACCCGTTCAAGCGCGTTAACAAAACAGAGCGTAAGAGCATTGATTTCAATGAGAGGATTCCTTTTTTCCACACTGAAAGCATAGCAAATGTTGCCAACCTTGCTTGTGAAAGCAGTGTTGCTGCCCAATGCTGCAGTAACACTGCCTGAAACTGCAATCGCTGCGCCTCTGGGCTTTGTTTCTTCCCAGTGGAGAGATACAAGCCTTGTGCTGGGGACTATCATGAAAAGGTGTTGAATTCCCATGAATACCTTGTAGAGTCCCAGCCTGGTCACGTGTTCTGTGATGAGGATTTCTAAGGAGTTTTCCCTGGTACACGTAGTCCTTTCCTTCATTAATGACAACCTAGCTGCTGTGACATCCTCCTTTTTACAGCTTCAATAATAGTGTGAAGTTCAAATCCACTGAGTCAACACCTTCCCCTAAATCAGGCTGTCCTTGTTTGCAGCCAGTAGCAAAAGCCTTTCTAGGGCTGCTCTGCCAGCTTGAAATATCTATGGCAAAGTCATGACTTAACTATTCATGACCTTCTTTCCAGGATGTCTGCAGTGAACTTGGAAAGCTCTTCCTCTGCAGGATAACTGTCCGTGTTTAAGCTACACCTCCTGCGTCAACTTCTAAGCGTTGCTGTCTTCGTCCTTGAAGATCTGATGGAAGGCCAAGAGCCTGAGAGAAAATTCAGCATCAAAAACCAAACCTGATTTTTCT
>NW_008824357.1:915732-953895 GCF_000699105.1 Pygoscelis adeliae | reverse complement strand
ATGGGCAGTGTTCAAGATGGGATTCAAATTCCTACTTTTGTAGGATATTCTACAGGAATTGAGCTCTCTTAAGTCCACATTGTAAGAATAACCTAAGATATCTTTGTAGCCAGGCATTTGAAAGGCTTTTCAGTTCCACTGGTGGAAGAAATTAAGAATCTATGGTTGTGTTTCACAGAGGCTCTCCTGAAGATAATTAGTTGGTTGCATAATTGCACAATTGTTCCTGTTGGATTCTGGAGTGTTTTCCTTCCTCCTTTTCTCCCTCTGTGGTTAATTAAACAGACAAAATTATAGTTTAAAAAATTGTTTTTAAGGCAAATGCTTGTTAGGGATCAGAGGAACTTTGTGGGCTGCTGAATGCTATTTGTCTAATTGAGAGACTCATCCTTGATAAACATGTGCTTCAACCTTGTCTGAGGTCCACAGAAGTTAAGCAGATGTTCTGATACTGTTGCGAACCAATATCGCTATGAATAGAGTTTACACACTACATCTGGTAGGAACTGACTAAACAAATCTGGTTTTTGTGAACCTCAGTAGGAAACTATAGAAAATATGGGTGCTTTTGAAAATGAGATTACAGATGGTGCTAACACTGACCTACTCAAAAAGCAGTTTGTCTAGTTGTAAGTATTTCAAGAATATCTGTCATTAAGATATGCTTTTGGTAATGGTAAAGAGCTGAGCCGAGTACTTTCTAGACAGCAGTTTTTACTTGGAAAATACAAATCTACCGAAATATTTCCCATGGTGATTTGCCGGTTTTTAAATGGGATGTTTTGAGAAGGCCAGAAAACATAATTGAAACTTTTGTTATATAAATTAACGGGGAAGATATGAGGTTGATTTGATGTGTCTGAAATGAAGTACTTCAGGGTTGTTTGTTTTGCTTGTTTCATGGAGAATGTATTTGTTTGCGTTGTACTTGGTAAGAGAGGATGTTTTGAAGTCTGGATGTTTTGCCGTTTCCAGTGGAATGGCAACTTCTGTTTTTAAAACAAACAACCAACCCCCTCTGCTTGGAGGAGGTGAGTTTGCTGGTTCTTAGGGACATGGTTTAGTCCATGGTTTAGTCCATGGTTTCTTAGGGACATGGTTTAGTGGGCATGGTGGTGTTGGGTTGACGATTGGACTCGATGATCTTGGAGGTCTCTTCCAACCTTAATGATTCTATGATTCTATGATTCTTTGCCTCGTGCTCCACACTTGCAACCGAAGAAGAAATAAAATGCTGTTACTGTTCATGGTTCTTGTCACACAGCAAAGTCTGAATGTTTTTAGAGGAAGAGCAAGGGAAAGCCTTGGCTGGATTTGTCTAGCTTTCAGAAACTGTTGATAAAAATGTTTTGTGATGTGGTAAACTGAAAGACACGAGTCCACAGCAATATTTGTTAAAATGAAAGTTTTGAAGAGTGGAAGCGCTCTCAATATAAAATAGCTTTGAGTGATAAAGGTGAAGTCCAGATAATGCTTGCTAAGTCTCTCGATAGCTGTGGTAGGAAAAATTAGCCAAAATTTGAAATGTAATTGTAATGAACAGCAAGAAATTCTTCAAAAGAAAAACTGGCATTTAGATGGCTGACTTAAAGGGAACTCAAAAGGGACTAAAGGCCATCTGTGCTCCTGCAGATCTCCCAAGTAAAAGATGATCTTTCACCACTTAGTGTAAGTTTGTCTGCCAACTTAAATATTGCACGCTTGAATCCTTATTGCCTATATTCCAGATGCCATCCCAGTGCGATCAGCCTGGCAGAGGGAATTTTACCTGGTGATGAGAGTTAGGTCAGCTGCATCGCTGCAAACGAGCGTGTAAGTACTGTCAGTGTGAGGGGTTACACGCGGGGCCAAAATATACCCCTGGATTCTGGAAATGCCAACACCAAAAATAATTGTAACAGATATTTCCAAGAACTGCTGGTGACCTCTGGAGTCCTGACCATTGAATCCTGTGAAGATATTTGCAGCTGGGTTCCCCAAATCCCCAGTCATGCAGTTCTGTCACTTCCTAGAGAAATCCATCCTTACATGATGTGCATATTTATGTTCCTCGCCAAGAAAAGCAGCTTCCAAAAGCTTCCTTGGTGTTTAAAAAAAATAATCAATCTGTTAAGTTGCTGAAGGTCAGTGTATAACGGCATGACATCGGATGTGACACCACTGCTAATCTAATAAGAGGAAAACAGATGTGGGAAGCTCCTATGATTTCCTGCTTATTAAGATCAGATTTGTCCTGTGATTATGAATCTTTTTTGCCTTCTGGAGATGTGGATGCTTAGACAATATACTTAAAGATGCATTTGAGAGTTATTAAGAGCTGGTTTGTCATAGTGTCTTCCCTATCTGCTGTTGGCACTAATTTAGTAATGAGATAAATGTTATCCCTTTCAGAAGTAATTAGGACAACTGTTTTGTGTGTGTGTGCATCTCAGACAAGTATGAAAATGCTACAGATTTCATAATCTTTGCCATTTTTTCTAAAGACAATTATCTGGGTTTAGCAAACTCTTCCTGGCTCAGTGGCCAGGCTTTCGAACGATGCCTGCCTTAGTTTCCTTATTATTTATTACTTAATATCAGTTAAGTGTTTCTATTTCCAGTGTCTTATTTTTCAAAGTTGATTGGATTTTTCTTTGAATGTTTCCCAGTACCAAATACCTATTTATACATCTACAGTTAGGAGAGCTGATATTTCTTGTGGTGTAACTCTGCAGAGACCAGTTTAATTAGTACTCATGGGGTGGCTGCAAACCCTAAAACTCAGTCACATGGTGGGTGGGAGAATGGACTTGAAATCGCTCTTATTTTTCCTGTAAATTTATGTTATGCAGTCATACATTCCTTCCCTAAAGCTACGACAGGCAGTGTATTTATCCTTTCTCGGTGTCTAATAGCATTGCCAATTATCGTGAACCTGTAAACAAGAAATGCCAAAGGTTCATTAATTTTAAAACCAAAGTGAAAACGTGGTCTGAGGTAATGCTCTAAAGGATGCCATAAGGGTGGCCAGGTGAGCGTGAAAGCGCATCAGGGGTGATTAGCTGAATCCCCATAACTCCAGTCTGCCCAAATGAGTACACTGCAAGCAGATGTTTTACTGCCTTCACTCAGTGTGGTGCAGCTGCCGTTCAAGCCTTGGAAATACCAGCTCCTTAGATTAACAAAGAAATCCAAGGCTGAAGGTAATGATGTCTGAAAATAAACTAGAAATGGCAGGCTGGTGAAAATTAGGCAGGGTTGATTAAAAAGAACATAAGGATCTCTAGCAGTGTTTAAATACACGTGCCACCATGAGATCATTTGAAACCTGTGTTGGAGTTTGACGGTGTGCCCGCTTCCAGTGTGTCCCAGATCCTTCCCTGAGAATTTAAGTGACGTGGTGTGGATGGGGTGGAGCAAGGAGGGAGGAGGGATGTAAAGTTACTTGTAAGAATTATAGCCTAATTCCCCACTGTCTTTGTAGTTCCCTTGTGAACCTGCTCCAATGTCCATCAAATCAATGAAAAGCCTGCTCTTAACTGAGTTAAGGTTGGAACCCAAAAGAACAGAGCTGTTCAAGGTTTGTCTGGATGATCACGAGTCAAGAATCGAACGATGCTCTTGTAGTCCCAGAGCTTGCCTTTGGCTGCAGCATCTTTGTGTTCATTGAGATGGCAGCACAAAGCGCTTCTTCAGGCTGTGACTCTTTTCATCGGAGACTGATGGGGCACAGATGGCAAATACCGCAGTCCTTGCTTGTTCCAGTGTCTGCAGGGAAACCGTTCTTATGGAAAAAGGGCTGCAGGGTCAGACCCGTGCACTTTTGTAAGATTGAATCCTCAGCTGGAATCGCATCCGCTGCACTCCATTGGTTTTACTTTTGCTTAACAGACCATAAACAATTTGTTTACATAGACAGTTTTTCATCTTCCACAGTGAATCATAAGTGAGTTCTCTAGGGATCAATCCCTGGTCCGGTTGTTGCTTTTCATTTATCTACCAGGCTTGGATGATTCAGATCATCAGTGTTTCCATTTGAATTCAAAGGCAGCTGGTTTATGTCCTTTTCCTTGCACAAAGGATCTTCCTAAAAATCTACATTACGGATCTGGCAGATTAAGCTTTGCTTTGAAATGCTTTGCTACAGACTAGAAAAGAGATGTTATGACCCATTTGCCACAGAGAAGAGAACCCCAGTCCATCAATGCTAAAAATACAGGTCCCTCTCTCCAAGTAGTCATACCTTAGTTGTCCTTTGGCGATAATTATGAGCTCTTACTCTGTATGTGCTATTGACTAAAGGGAGTGAGAATGTGTGTTACAGAGGGACAGCGTCTTACAGGCGCAGCTAGAAAAAGATCTGAAATGACAAAATGGGCTGAGGTGATGCCCTAAAGGTGATCAGGTGGGCATGAAAGTATATCCAAGAGCTCTTAGCTAATAACTGGACTTTTTGTAACAGAGTCTGAATATCTGTGCTCTAGTGCCACAGGATGAGCTACAGTTGTAAGCCTCCCGAGGAGGGCAGCCTGGGGTTTAAGAGTGTCTGGAACCAGAGAGAACTGAAGAGAGACCCTCTTTTACCTGCAAAGTTTCATGCCCAGGGTATGACCTATTTTTAGTTATCTGTGTAGTAACCTACAGAGCAAGCTTGGCACGAGGTTCTGGTCAGTCTCAGGTCAAAATAGCTGTCTGTGTTTTGAGGAGTTTGAATTTAGGTTTAAGTTTTAGATTTTTTTTTAAAAATATATATAATTTAGCTTTTAGAATTTTATACTTCTGATTCAATGTACTTGTGTTTGTGTAGTTATGCCTCCAATGGCTGAAGGTTTCCAAAATGACTACCAGCTGTCCATGTTTCACATATCATTAGTTATTTAAAAACTAACCTCTCCTTCTTCTGGAGCCCTAATAACATATGAATCTTGATTAAAAACATTTTCCTTGAAATGTCAGTGTTGGGGTGATTTCCCTCGCTCAGTTGCAGAGAGGTAACAAAGATTAATAGACCATGGTGTTAGTATTAACCTTAGAGGAAAGCAGATGTTGCAGCTACTTAGTTGTGAAAAATACTGGATAAAGTAGTGTGATTATTCTTTGCAACTGCACCAAACGTACTTAATTCAAATTAAGTCTTAGAAGGTACTGCTTTTTCCTGTCGAGTTGTTTATTTAAAAAATTACCCTGAGGCAAATAATTCATTGCCTTCTCACCTTGCATTTGGTGATTGCTTATAATAAGAGTCCACTTGGAGAAGCAGTTGGCTTTTTCCTTCATTACGTATACATAGACCCAAAGAATTTTTTATACTCCAGTAAACATAATTTGTATTTCATGATGTGTTATGAGTTTCTCGTTGTATGAATGTCTTAAAATGAATTTATAAATATTTTTTATGGTTCAGTGAGAAAAGCCATTAAGGTGTTTAAAATGTTTGGAAGTGCAGGAGTTGAAAGAGTAGTTTGATATATATGGTGCAATGGGAG
Organism: Pygoscelis adeliae; assembly: GCF_000699105.1. NCBI lineage: Eukaryota > Metazoa > Chordata > Aves > Sphenisciformes > Spheniscidae > Pygoscelis > Pygoscelis adeliae. The sequence goes on along the minus strand of NW_008824357.1, from coordinate 948,430 downwards.
TTGGGAGCTGTAAAGGAATGCTGTTGTAGTTTAGCAAAGAAATCTAGAGGGGTTCAACTACAAATTGTTAAAATTATTAGCTGTAGAAATAGTACAGAAGAGAATTTAGAGACGAAAGAACCTGACCAATATTTAGTAATAATAGCACAGTGTTTGTTTACTTATTGTAATCTATTTAGATCAAGGTAAATGTGAAATGTGTTTTTAAATGTTCAAATAAATATGTGCAGGTCTGCAAATAATCTAGCTGGTAAGGCATTATCAACAACTCCTTCCCCCCCACACTCCCGCAACCGTTTAGTCTAAGAAATGCCACTTGTGATCCTGCAAAAATCTGGTGTTGGGACTCCAGGCTGCCCTGGCAACTCTTAATTGCTCTGGACAACAGAACATCTAAGAAAACCACTGCATTATGTGAATCCTGGAATCTCAGAGATGAATTTCTGTTCACGCATTTCCTTTTTCTCCTCTAACATGAAGAACGTAGTGCTAAATTAATGGGTAATATGTAAGTTGAGTGAAGTATGAGTCTGTGCTGACCTATATAAACTTTTCTCAATGAATTGTTCAATCACCTTCATTTGGAAGAAGAACAATTAATATCAGATCTAATTGGCTTACATGTCCCAGGGTAAGGTTTCTTAACTCTATTTTTGTATGGCACTTCTAATTAACTTAGAATGAGCATTTGCGCATATAAATATCAATGCAAACGTGTGCAAGCATTTTTATACTTGCATCCAGCTGCCACACTCTTCAGAAAGGGATTTTGTTGCATTCTGGTTGCCCTTGCCAACTTTTCCTGGGGAAAGTGCCGGCATCAGTCAACAGTCAGAAGAAGGACCAGGGCTGCAGCACACACACGCAAATGCCCAGGTTCAAAATGATCTCTACCCATTGAATCCCACAATAATAGATTATATTTCTAGGTACTATTTATTTACTCATCTGAAGTAAATTACTCCATCCCTTAACATTATTTTAGCCACCAGCTAAATGATTACACTGCTAATTAGCAGCCTCGGAGTATCATGTAGTTTTAAGGCAACTAGTTTTGATAAAGTATGAGCGTTGAGGCTGGCAGGAGAGGTGCTGTCATCAAGCATAGTGATGTTTATTCTCACCAAAGGCCTTTTTCAGCACGGCAATTTATATAGCGTATTGTGTCCAGATTTGCTTCCTGGCCTTGGAAGACAAGACCTTCTGCATTTAAAAAAAAAGTACATAAAGCATAAAACCTAGATATTTCTTATTTCAAATACTGGTTGTGGAGGAAGTCTGTGACCGATAGAAAATAAACTGGGTATTTCTAGGCTACTGCTAATAAACTGATAGGGGAACTTTAATCCTCTTGGGGATTAAAATGTCATAGTTGATAAGGAATTTTCTTTATGTAACTGTATAAGTGAAGCTGTTTAATTTAAATAAACAAACAAAACCCCCAAACACACAGAGAAAACCAACAACCTAAAACCAAAAGCATTTTCTGCAGAATATTTCCCCACTAGAAAATGATGCAAGAAATACATCAGTTTCGACAGACTTTTGTTGTAAAGCAGAGAATCAAAAAGTGGCTAATGGTTCTGGTCTAGTCTCTTGACCTCCCTCTTTTCGAATCTCAGGTTTTGAGATGACTTGAGTGTGCAGATATTTAGAAGTACAGGTTAGCTTATGGTCTCTCACTGAAGCTGTCGATGAGTGTCTGGGTAGGCTTTTTCTTTAAGGAGACACTTCACTAAATAATACATCTCACATAGCATGTAGGGATTGCCATGGCAACAGTTCATTTTGAATTACAAAACAATTAGATATTAACCCCCCACATAATCCATCGCCATGTAAATTACTGCCAAGAGGCAGGTAGTGACTTAAACGTCTTCATTTTGGGGGGTTAAAAAAATAATTTAGTTCATCTTTTAATCTTGAATTGTTCCTTTCCTTTTTTTTTCCTGAAATTACATCACTTACAGTGGGCTGAGTACAGTGAGTAAATGGCTATATTTGGGAATGGAAATAATTGCTTTTGGATTTGCGGGCTGCAACCACAAATTATTTCCTGCACCTCTGTTGTCAAAAGAAACTGTTCACTTATTTCCAGCTGAGAGATGCTTTGTGTAGCTGGTGCTGTCTGCCATGATTAGATGGAGTATTGCACTGAAAAACTCCTTAAAGTCTTATTCAGGTAGAAACGGCCAATTCCCTTTTGACCGAATTGGTGTCCTGTAATGATAGTGGCTTTACTTTAATTAAAACAAACAAAAAAAGACAATAAACACCCCCCCCATGCACACCCAACGTATTGCTAGTGACTAACCTTTAGTAGGAAATGATCACTTTGTCTTTCAAAAACTTTCATTGGGCAGCTTCTTAAATATTTTATTTTCATTAATGAAAACACTGGTGGCTTTGTGTAGGAAGTTAGTTGGTTTTGCAAATTCCTTGCAGGGGTTGACAGCTTCTACCTCATTTTCTAGGACGTTTCTCTGTGAGCAAGGCTTGAAAATGAGAGGTTTTCTCAGTTGCTGGAATTCCACAGTAAATGTCAGTATGAATAGAATTAGAATTTTTATATATCACCACCCCTCTCTTCTGCTGTAGGTAGGCAGCAAAATACATGTCCTGGCTAATGGTAAAATGTCATTGCTCTGTTATAAGCACTTGTGGGTATAATCCAGATGTGGGGGTGATTTTCTGTCTGATAGAGGTCAGTGTAGAAAAGGGCATGGAGAAAGAAGGGGAAGGAAAAGGGCGTTCTGTGAGCTGGAAATGACGGTAAAATTTTGTCTGCACTGGAAAACTGCTGTTGAAGCGATGTTGGTGTAATTGAACAGCATGTTTCCACTTCAGAATTAGATAAATTGGTATAGAAATGCTTTTTTACAGGCAGTGTGTCCCTGTGGGAACAGGGGCTGGTACCTTGGTAGAAGGGATCTTCATGACTTGAAGTGCGTGTGCATTGAAGCTCTGTTTTTACAGATAAAGGTTAATAAAGGTTAACGTAGCAGTGCAGAACCATTGAAATGACAATAATGGCTCGAACTCAGAATAACAGCAGAACAACTTCTGGTTTTTACTCGAAGACAGTACAGAGGCAATGTATATATGGCGAATTCCCTCTCCTCCCATGGCAGGAGGCACTTGTCACTTCTCACTGTCGCATCCCTAAGAGGGGGTCCCTTCTGTTGAGGAGTGGTTGGATTGCAGTGGCATCTCTACTAGCCTTAGAATCATAGAATCGTAGAATCATTAAGGTTGGAAAAGACCTCCAAGAACATCGAGTCCAACCGTCGACCCCACACCCCCATGCCCACTAAACCATGTCTCTGAGCGCCTCATCTACACGTCTTTTAAATACTTCCAGGGATGGTGACTCAACCACTTCCCTGGGCAGCCTGTTCCAATGTTTAACATTGGCAGCCTTCTTTCAAGGACAGAGGAGTTGTAACTAAGCTAAAAAGCTGGTGGTGGTGACATGCCTGCATTAAACATGAGGGGGTGTGCTGCTGCCTGTGATCTGTGTAAAGCAGATGATAACATACTCCCGCCTCTTCCTCAAAACTCATATTGATAAGGATAATGAAAGGTCATCCACTAAATCTGATGTTCCTTAAAACAAGAGCTTCCATTCACAGAATAAAACCTTGCTAAATGTGTAATTGTTCTATTTTGACTGGTGATCCTGTGTTGGTGTGTTTGGTGTTTGTTTTTTGGGTTTTTTTTAAGAGAGCAGAAATACGGAAGTGGCATTATTGATAAAGGTTCCTACATCTCTCTCTCCCCTCTCCTTTCCTCCACCCAGTGTCTGGTAGCAGTGCTTGCCAAATTAGGTTTCCATCTTAATTATTCCTGACATTTTCTCCAGGATGCTATGATCTACTTCAGGGATTTGCAGTTTAACATGCTAGTCATTTTTCTTCCATGGAAATGTGAACTGAATAAATTGATATGGGCTATTTTTGTTGTGAACTGTTTAATTTTGGATGATTGCATCAATGTGCAGGAAAGTTTTACCAAGTTAATAAAGTTTAAATTGAATTCTCCTATAAACATTGCACTTGAAGGATGTCAGCAAGCGTGGTAGGCTGAGGGTCTGTTATTCTTAATTGGGATAGCCTGAAAAGGAAAAATTGTATTCCGAGTATTGATTTAAAAAGATACTCTTGGTGAAATGGAGAAACTCAAATTATATCAGGAGGTAATCTGAAAGAGTACAACAAGCTTTTCTACCCTCAAGTCAGCCTTTTCTGTTCCAAAGTATAGATAAAAATCTATAAATAATAATATGAGATTGTATTAGCTAGCAACATTTTTGGTTTTTTTTTAGGGCAGTTCCTGCACAAATGATGCTTAGGACTGTATTCTGTATTCTTAAAGAATATCTTACGAATAACGGTATATCCGGCTTAAGGAAATTCTGGCATGCAGGAGGTATCTGAGTCAGTATTAAATAGTCAAGTCTGGTGATTGGATAGTCTGTAGTAGTTTTTCAGAAAAATTAAAATGATGCTATTAAATGTTGATGTTCCTATATGTTAAGTTAATAAGTAAATGAGTTAAGTTGTTAAGTTTCAAAAGTCTGACATGTTTGGAATGTAATGAAGCAAAATGTTCTGTTTTCGTTTAAAAAATAAAATAAAGCAATAAACAATGGAATGATTGAAACCAGGCCCGTAATTCAGCTTGTGTCACGCTGCCCCATGCTTCAGTTCTGGGTAACTGGGAATGCCTGCTAATTGTACATTAAATAATGTCGGTTGGCCTGGTGATTGCTGCTGCTGGACCAAATGTGTATAGTGCTCTGCTTGTTTCCTTCAGTGGAGATCTTCAGTGTGGATCTTTTTCTTTCTACCTTTCCAGGAGCTTTGTTCCTGAGACTGGTTTTCATTATTTCAGGGGGAAAAAAAAAAATCCCATCTTTAAAAATGGATTACACCACCTCTTCCCAGGATTTCTTTTCATGAGCTGCTACCATTAATTAATGGCTATAGAAGCAATCTAATTGAGGAATAGAAATAATGTCATTTGCTTGATATAGTGAAGCAACAAAGTACACATGTTGAAGAACAGATATAGAAGTTTTATAGCTGACTTAAAAAGGGCGGAAAACCTAAAGCCTTCAGGAATATTACAATTGCCTCATGTACAAAGAACGTGCAATTAAATAAGCAATTAGTTATGGATTATTCACTCAGCTTGACTGTTGGATATTTGAGTAGCACGTTAACCTTGAAATGACTGCTTTTATAGCCCTTATTGTTCACCAATAAATTAGATCTGCATTAAAAAAACCCCCACCCTTCCTGGGCTTGATCTTGCAAAGAAATTTTGCTGCTGCTTACTGTATCGCAGCTGGGAGACTGAGGCATCACAGTGGTATGAGCTGGATGCACATATGGAAGAAGATCTTCCCTGCCTAAAATACTTTTAGATAACCAGGAGGAGGGGAGAAGAGGCAGGGCGCTTTTCTTTAAAAAGGGCAAAGTTTTGCAAAGAACTTTAAGGTCAATTGTTTTTTAACCAGTCAGTCTCTGTAAAAGCATAAAACCTTCCTCTGGATCTCACCGAGTCCAGCACCCAAATGCAGGTGTCCCTTCCCTGTCTCAAACTCCTCTGATTATTAAGGGTGTTCAAAACTGGACAGGAATTAGCCTCTTGCAGTGACAGGCACCCTCAGGTCACGCTCCCAGGAACACGTAGTAGAAAGGATTTTTATACAGATATTCTCACCTACCTGTTGCAGCAGGGGAAGAGAGAGAAAATATGGCATGAGACTATTCCACATGATCGATTGGCAAAGTGCACTCACTTGAACATACACAGCAGTACCTGTCTTTGCAGCAAAGGACTGAAATGTGTGCTGAACACGTTCAACTTGTCTGGGTTTTCAGTGGCACGCTACCCTGGCTATAAGTGTGCTCCCAAACTGGCACCATATGCCTGTGTAAATTGGCAATAACTGGAAGGTATTTTATAAAATGAGTGTAATTAGATCAGAATTGAGCTAACTTTTTTCTGAACAGTGTATGTACTCCACCCACTTTGTGTTGTCCAACAGCAAAAGCGATGATCAGCTTCAGTGTGTTGGCACCTCATTTTTCTTCCAGTCTTGTCCAACCGGGTAATGCATTTTTTTATTTCTTGTTCTCACCTACCTTTCACTGACTGATACATATCTACTTGGCCTCCCTTTTCTTGTTTCAAGTTAAATAAATAGGAAAAGAAGGAGGTAGTTCAGAGATATTGGTTGCTGTCACAAACACACATGTGCCTATGCCCTGTTGCCTAAATCCATTATTGCATTACCCTGGTATAGACCAGTATGTTTCTGTCTGGCTGCACAAGCTAAGCAATCTAACGTGATTGCTATTAAATGCCTCCTTACATTTCTCAATGCAATCCATCACCAAATAAATTCCAGGTGCAGTCAAAGAAAATCTAAAGCGAGCACATCCGAAGGCAATGAACTGTGCAAAACAACTGATACAACACGTATCTGAAAACCCTAGAACCTTCCGTGTGAGATTGGCTCACGAGGCGGTGTCTGAAGGGAAGCTGATGGAAACAGTAGCGTCTGGCGTTGTCTGCCGTTTGCCTTGGTGCTGACCCCCTGTCCTCCTCAGCAGCTGATATAACTTTTGATCATGCTCATTCTTCTCCTTTTACCAGGTATGATCCCAATGGTAGCAGTCATATTTCTTTTGGGTTATTCATTGATAGAAAGAGGGAACAAGACAGACAAGAACGCCCCATCTTTTGAAGACTCATCATCGTTTGAAGTGCTGATGGAATGATACTCATTATTGTATTTGTTACCGCATCAAAACGAGAAGAGAGAAGCAGCTAACCAAAACCTAGGAGAAAGATGATTTTTCTTCTGGTTTCACCTTCAGGTTCTTTTTCAGTCTAATGACAGAGAGCAGTGTATTACACCAAGCAGTAGAGACTTAACAACACGGTCACTTAGCAGAAGGAAAAGCTGAAGAAAACCCCACCCTTATCATGAAAAAGAGTTGGTTTCATCTTTCCATTACAATGCTTATAGAAAAAAGTCATTTCTCATCAGACACCGCGTTCTCTTGAGGGATCTGATACAGGGGCAAATGCTTCTCTTGGCAATACTTAAAACCCAGGACAAGCTCCTGGGCTGTTGCATATTGGCAAAGTGTTGTTTCTCCTAGGGATTAATGAAGTGATGGCTTGGTCAGAGACCTATCCATAGTGACTATGTGGATCTCCAATCGAAATACACAGTACGCGTTATGTTTAGGGATAGAGGGCACATTAGGTCTCTCCTGCTACCTTTTACTTTCTCTTTAATGTCATCATAAGGAAAGAGCAGGTCTATGACTGAATTTAGCACTTTTCGTGCTTTAATAAAGAGAAACGGGGCTAGGCAGACAGATTCCCTATATACACCATCACCAGATCCCATTAGAAATGTAGAATGAAATTTTCATTGCTTAAAGGGGGAAAACTGGTATTTGAATTCAAAATAAATCAGAAATATTAATGTATTCATGAAATGAGTTTAATGATGTATTTTAAAACTATTAATTTAATGCTTCTTATTAGTGGCACAGCCTAATGATTCTTTGCAAGCAAGGGGAAGAAAGTAAAGCAATATCGTAAAAGATCAAATAGTGATTCAAAATTAATTAATCCAGCATTATATAAATCAGGTAGCTTCAATAAAAATACTAGTTCAGTATTCAGTTCTTATGGGCAAAATTAAAAATAAAAAATGCCTTGATTAGTGCCTTTTCATTCAATCCAGCTGACCTATTTTTGTAAATTGAGCTACAGGGTGCTAAACATTCTGTGAAAGTGATAATTGCAGTAGTAAACTTTTTAACATTTCCCCCTGGCCTTAACACCTTGTTTTCTGGAGAATACCTCAGAATAGTGGAGAAAATGGGTACCTTGCTGTGCCGGGAGTTGCCGTTCTGTTTCTCCTCTGGTTGCTGACCTGCTTCACGTTATGTAAATACCCCGTGGCTCCTGTTACCGCATCTTTGCGTTGAATATGCTAACATTTATTTTGCAGGACATGGTATGCAAGCTAGTTAAAAGAACTGTTTGAATAGACGGCAGTGTAACGGGCGGTGGAGTTAGCTTCAATAATTTGTAAAATTAAAAATATGGTGTGCTTGACAACTCTTTTAATGTACTATTACTTTTATATTATATTTATACCAATATACCTATTTGCACTGAAGCTTGCTTGCAATCCTAGAAGGAGACGTGTTGTCCTGCAACAGTTTCATTCTTAATAGCTATACAAGAGAGGAAAACCAGATCAGAGAGAGAGTGAAGAAGGGACCAAGATCTTTTCATGAACCTCATGATATGCACTGAACGATGTTATCGTGGCCAATGATGTGAACTGGAGCTGAACGACTGGTATTGTTGTTAAACTGGTATTTCCAATTGCTGTTTTACTACCCTTCTTTCTGGAGATTCAGATTTTACTGAATTTTCCAAACACTAATCCCCAGAAATGATTTGCAGCATTGCAGCCTGAAGAATAGCTCCCTCAGAATAGGCTCTTCTCAAGCTTTCACATGAAGAATTAAAGCTAATCTGAATGCCCAATGTTGAGGCCTCGAGTGTTAGCATCATTTTGGCAGCTCTTAGGTGAGGTTGTGAAAGCAGCTTTGTTACAGACTGTCTGAGAAAATATTAAAAGCCCAGATAAGCTTTATGCAGTCCCCCCGGTGGTTTTTAATGAAGATAAGTTAGGCATCTAAGCCTCACGTCGATTCTGATTCTGGGGAAGGTAAGAACATCCTGAGCCTGCCTGACTCCTCCAGTGCTTAAGTATGTGTTTAGCTGCTAGCGTGCAACAAGTCACTTTGTATTATTCACTCGATTTAAAGGCTCGGCATCTTATAGAATTGAACCCATAGATCTAGTTCATTCTGCCACAGATATTTACTGCCGGGTCATAAATGTGATTCCATCTGGCTGACGACATTTGTAGGCTCCCTGAAATGCCTGTACGCTCATACACATGACAAACAACTTCTGCAGGTAGAATGACCTGTAACAGCAAGAATAAAAGCAGCAAACAAACATGAATTGGATTTTGGATTCCGTCTGGTTATTTTCTGCCTCCCTTTCTGACCAGCTGATGCAGTGAGAAGAAATGTTATAAAAGGCCGAGGTCTGGAAATCTTCAGCCTCATGTTAGAATTTTAAATTTGTATCTTGAGCACCTAGGTAACCATTACCAGTCCCAAATATTCGAAAATCACGAACCAGGATCTCTCAAAATAATGAGAGAGAAATTACTTATGAAATACGTAAGTAATTGTCTTCTGCTTCATCAGTGTTAAAGGCACACCGGCATCATATTTTTCAAGTTTTGGCCACTGTCTTAAAATATCTTTTAATTGAACAAAACTTACATTCTCATACATTCCAAGAGCAATGGCTTGAGGATCACTTTCAAATGATATAAATCACAAAAGTTGGCAATACCAAAGATGAGGGTTGACATTCCTGAATATGCAGAGCAATCCAATTGTCCCTGTCACATTTTAAAGTAGATGTATGCATGCACATTTTGTAGCCCAAGTGTCCAAAATGAGACCTGAGTTTACATATTACCTGATTTTTGGTGAAAGCAATGGGAACATATAGTGAGTATAAACCCCCTGGAGACTTATGATGGAGCTGCTGTTGTCCTGAAGTTGTCGTGCACAATCACTAGGTAGGTGACAGCGTGCTGTTGGCAGTCGCTGGTCTCTGAAAAATAATGTGGTCCCATGCAGAAGGCGGCGACTGTTGAATTGTGTCACGTGTATGTGCAGAACAAGTCCTGCTCTCCTCCTGATCATCCCTTTCCCCCCTCAGACTGTCCCACAAAGCTGCTGGTTGCCTGTAAAGCAAACCCAGACCGTGAAGCTCTGAAGTCACCACTCCGTGCCAGCTTTACTGCAGTTATTCTTCGTGTAAAGCATCATTAAGGAGTTATTCAAACAGCTGTAGTGGAGATAATTTTTCTGTAGCTGAAGGAGCTACGGACCACTAGAGCTCTCCAAGCAAACTGAGAGCACCACCCCTTAGTTCATAAATGATACACAAAGAAAGGGTTAGGTGCATCTAGAACAGCAGTGTACCCTCTCCGGTATACTTGGGGATGGAAACAAATGAGTACAAACAAGAAACGGCTTGAATAGAAGAAGCTGCAGATCTCAATTCTGACATCTCAGTGAACCCTGCATACTAGAAGATGGTCAAATGCTGCAGAAGGTTAAAGCTCAGCACATCCTCACTTGGCCTTGGCTTGTGCAGAGCATTCAGTTCAGGTTTGTGTGGCATTCCTGGAAGTGTGCGTGAGCAGCTAACAGGGACATTTTGGAAATTCAAAATGAAGATTAGCTGCAATCACAAGTCAGCACCTATGTTTCAGCGTGACTTGAGAGAAGGCTGTTTAATTCTCAGACTTGCCATGCCAAGTGAATTTGCAATAAAGAACTTCATTGTTTATTGATTTTAGAGATGGATGTGGACATAAATACTGCTCTAATTGTTTTAAATTTCCAGAATTGCATCTGAGTTTCAAAAGCAACCCAAGACCTCTGAAAGCCTTGTATTCAACACCATGAACCTGAATATCACTCCAAACTTCATAGCAAGGACCTGTCTCAGTTTGAATGGTCAGATTTTGATCTTTAAACCTCTCTACTGTTTATAATGCTTTATAAGCAGAGGATTAAGTGATCTCACACTAGATAAAAGCGTATCAAGGAACTGAGATGGAGACAGCTCACATTGTGCGCTGTGTGATCCTACAGAGCTTATAGGGGTAGCACCTTTGAAGTGGATGGAGTCAATCCAGGTCTTCATCACTGTAACACAGATCAATATGTGGTCTGAATGTTCAGCGTGTAACACACTAAGATCTGAGGTTCTTCTCCTGGCACCGGTTGCTTCTAAAGTCCTTATAATTTGCTTTACAAAGGTAATATAAATGAATTTAGGTATGGATTCAATTTTCAAATGCTCCCAAGCTTTGAGCGTCCACTCAGTACTCTACTGTAGGATTTTGGTTGGACTTCTTATAGTCTGACTGAAAAGCCCCGTTGAGCCCGATTTAATTTTTTTCCACCATTTGAAAATGAAAAAGAACAGATAATTGCACTTCCTTAAAGAAATCTATGTGATGAGTTAAATCTGCATGTTTGGCATGAGCTTTGTGAAGCCCTGAAACTCCCTCACTAATTCTTTCTTATGGTATAGATGTCTCCTTACCAAAGTAGCTGAATATATTTTCAGCGTTGAGGTAGTTTCCTTCCCAACACTCCTGGGAAGCAAGGGCTAAAGAAACCAAGTGGGTCACGCAGAGTTGTGCTTTTGCTTTTCCAAAAGTGTCTTAAGTCCATGGGAAGTGGACGCTTTTGAAAAATCTCTACTCGCATGGCTTGCTCAGTGACACTTTAGGGCTTTGTTGGAGAGTTGAGAAGGGGGGGTCCTGATTCCTTAGGTACCCTTAAGTACAGGGCCAAGCCTCCAGACCTATGAGACTCTGCCATAAGGCTATTCATCTTGCAAGACTACTTTAAAAAACACAGGAAGACTTCTCCTTACTGCAGACATGCTTGTAATTTAAATAAAAGGAATAAATCATCCAAGAATGAAATGCTGTTAGTTCCTTGTGAAAGCTTAAGAGATTACCGCCTGTCTCTGTTATTTCTCCTGTGTAATTTCTGTATTTCTGGAGTTTCTGTAAATTTCTTTCATTCTTCTCTGCTGAGGGATTTCTTACAAAGCTTCAGTCTTAGCAGTGCGTTATTTATGATGCTCTAAAGGCATTTTGTTGTGGACAACTCGTTCTTAAATGATAATACAAATAAATTGAAATCTCTGGTTGCAGGGGCTTCATACTGAAGGGTTGCTATAACAGATCATAAAAACCTAATTTCCAAAGCTCTCCTGAATGTGTGAATAAACAAGGGGGCAGTTCAGCCAACAGTTCTGAGAAGTTTGCCCTCTACCCAGAGCGTGCAATTATTAACTAGAGAAAGATGATTTGACTCTGGGACTCGGAGTGTAGCTTCAGGCTGACACCCGTCCCCCCTCGGCTCGGCTCCGCAAGGCAGAACACCCCTCCCTCTCTCTGAGCTTAATTACAGGTTGTGGCCACGCTCGTTATCCAGGGAATTCTAAGAAATGGCTTTTGAAGGGCTCAGATATGGTTTCAGTGTGTTAATAAAGAGCTAATCACCTGTTTAGGATTAGTGATTAAAGAAAGTGTATTAAACTAAATAAAGCACTTTTATTCTAGAATAGCTGTCTCTGTATGGTTATTAAAGAATAGCTATTTCTCTTTAAATTCATGCCCAACTGTAACCTTGAATTAACTTTCAAGCTCAGATAAGCCCCTAAATTAAGGTGTTTTCTGTCTGGAAGGGGTGGAGGGAAGAGAATGAGATCTATAGATAGGGATGAGGAGCTGTCATCAATGTAGTCTTCCCATAACGTTAAACAGGAGGGAGACTGGAGCCTGGCCAGAGGAGTGGGAATACTGGGACAGCTCAGCATCTAGAAAATCCTCATTACAGTATTGTAGGTACAACAGCTTCCACGATGGTTTGAAACCAGTTTTGCTCCTCATGTCGCTCTGAAGCTTCAAGTAGCTGCAGATTTACAGCAGCATCACACGTTACTATACATTATTGCATTAGGTAGAGAACGGTACCTACATACAGTCTGTTAGGTCCAGGCACAGCTAAGGATTAATGAGTGGCCAGGCAATCTGCCATTTCGACGAATCTCAGCACTGCATGTACACAACTAAAGTGCTCCCCAAAGGCTGGCAGAAAATGGCCGGTGTCTCCCATAACCCATTACTGGACTTTCTCACCCCACTCCAAAGTAAGAAACGAATTGCATTTCATTTCTAGCAATCACACATCATTTCACATCAAACAACGTGCCAGATCTTTAATACCATAATTACAGGGTATGCAAAATATCAATCACTGTCTAACTCAATTTGATTACACACCTACTGCTGTAAGTGATAGGGCCCAGACATGGGTGCCCACCTGGAGGCAGTAAAGTAGAAGTCAGGCTTAATTTGACTGCTGTTCAAAAGGAAAGTAAATCGCAGTAGATAGTGGGATTTAGTGTTTTCAGCATTAGAATTTAACACAAACCAGAGCCTAGATAGGAATTCAGCAGGCATTTGGCCGAAGACGTGAGTGCAGGCACAAGCAGGAATAGGCAGAATATGTTTTAGGAACAGCTGCAGAGGGCAATCTGTCTCAGATGACCCCGTGAAAATCAGTTGATCCCCACTGGATTTATACAAAGGCGACTGCATGGCATTGGTTTGCTGCTTGGGAGGAACCAGGAGTTGAAGGTCTGTGCAACTTGGTGGTGCGACAGGCTTTAGGATGTATCTGCTACGATAACAAATGGATGAGAGGAAGTCTTGCCTGGTTAGCCTTTATTCCAATTAGTGCTTCCTTTTTTTTTTTTCCCCACCAGCATTACAACAGCTCTGAGCAGTTCTGGTGTTGGCAGCAAAGATGCTGAAGCTCGCTCTTAGCACAGGCAAATATTTCTGAGCATCAGCAGCTTCCGCGGAGCCCGCAGCAAAGGGTGAGATGGGACTACATGGGAGAGAGCGTGAGCGTAAAAGCGGAGATGATCGGAGAGTATGAAGGCTGATGGATTTAGCTTGGGGTCCTAGCTAATGAGGCAGGGGTGGGAAAATGCTGTTAAATTTGTTAGCATAATTGGTTAGTCCTAGAGCACAGAAAGCTTTCCTACACTGACTTCAGGCCTTTGAAATCTCTGCGCGAAGGTTCCCAAGAATAAAAGGCAAAAGGCCTGTTGTAAATATGTCTCTTTTGATGTTGTGATGAAAATGAAGAGCTATGAGGGAAAAATACTGTTTTGGTGCCCTCATAAACATTTTGGTTTGGTCTTAGGATGTAAACAAGCAGACAAGTTGCAAAGTGTGAAACTGTCAGTGGAAAAACGCACTTCTGAGCGGGCCGTAATCATCTCAGAGGTAACTCTGTGTTAAAAGCTTGTGTCAGGATAAGCCTGGCCTATTATTCTTGCCTTTCTTTGCTTTAATATTTACAGGTCAACAGGTGCCACTTAAAACACGGCTCTCTCGGGCTCCTGTTTGCTTTTTTGCCCGTTAACAGTATAGCCCAGCCAGCCAGAAACTGCTGGGTAAATATACAGAAAAGCAGAGCCACTTGTGAGGTTATAAATTGAACAGTTTACTTGATTTCCATTTGTGCAGGGAACTGCTTCAAGTACAGATCATGTCAAATAATAATAATATAGTTTCTTTGGTTAATCCCACTGCTTTTGGGCTGCTGCTGGCTCTGGCTGTTGTGTTCTGTGCTGACCTGGAGTCAAAAACGCTGTAGCAATATTTGCAAGTGCATGTTTTAATTTTACCTGCAGTTTAAATTTTATGAGGCAGCTATGTGTTAGTTAAAGGGCCTTTTGTAATGACTAAAAAGGTCAGATGAATTTTAAAATATTGGACACTTAAAACCTCATTGCTATTTTAATTAAACCTAATTTTAATATCTGAATGACATCTTTGTTAATACATTAAAGATGTTTAGTGCTATTAATTAATACATAACTGGGTAGCAGTGAATTTATTATGTGGCTTAAAATACTGACTGGTGCGTTAAAGCTGTTTCTGCTTTGCAATTCTATTAAATGCCAACTATAATTTGCTGTACAGACTGCTGGAGACCTGACTATTGATGACGTTACCTACCAGTGTGGGCTCAATATCTGTCAGTGAACATTTATTATAAAATGGGTATGAAATAACTTGTTTGGGAGCATCAGCAATGTGAAGGCTCTGAGCTGAAATCTGGGAGACGAGTGAGATAAGGAGGAGTACGGTATTTGACACCCAACCAACAGCTTGTGCAAGGACAGGGATACCGGCTTATCAAGTGGCAGTTCAAGCATTGGTTTGGCTGATATATGAAATAATAAGGTTACTGATGAAGCTTAAAAAATAACCCTGCAAGAGGAAAGGGTTGCTATTAACCTAGTTCTGATTTTTTTTTTTTAATTATTTTTTTTATTCTGACCACCATACAGCCTCGCAAGCAGTTGCGTCTGCCTGGCTGAAAAGGCTGGGACAGGAGGTAAGGGGGTTAGTGGAAGCGATCAGGGTTAGATGGGGATCTCAGCTGCGGCCCCTTCTGTAAATTTAAGAGAATTAGCCTTCTGTTATCTCCACTTTTCTTTGTCTTGCTTATTTAAAAACAAGATTTTCAAGGAAAGTTATATAAAAAACTTGACAGAGCCTTTTGGCAGTTCAATGTTATGTGAAGATCAATCATGCTCAAGTTTTTTCCTACTTCCTATGCTGTCTTAAGAGCTGGAGTTTGCATTTCTTCCAGCAAATGATTTGCTTCTCAGGCCTCTGCTATGAAAATTCACTTAGGGTAGTCTAAGCAGCGTGTTTACAGTGTCAAAAATCTGGTTAGAGTGTGGAAAAATGTGTGAACATTTTCAGAAAGTGTGCTTGCTTACTTGTATCCCATTAATGTACGGGGATTCAACAGAGATCAGGGCTCATTCTGCTAATCGGTATTCAGAGGCATATCAAGAAGCACCCCAAAAGAACTTACAGTCAAGGCAACGAGTGGTAAAAAGGAAGTTTTATTTACTCTTCCCCCCCCTGGTAGGGGACAGAAATAGAATGGTTTGTTAGAATCACATAGGGAATCTGGGAAAGGTTGAGGAAACAAACTTTTTCTTTTTTAAAGGCATTGATCAAAACAGGCAAATCACCTTCTTTCCATCTCTTGAAATCTGGTTTTATTTTGCTCTTATTCAGCTTTCTATGGACTTTGGAAGTAAAGACATCATTTGGGTGGGGAACAACATGACGTTAACAATCACCCTCTCAGGAGAACACCACCTTGCAGACACCGTCCTCTTGTAGCACTGTAAATATGTTGGGTTTTTATGATCTCTTGCAACTAACCTTTGTAGAAATGAGCTACGATGTCTTGCTGTGGACGATTAGTCCTCAAGGTACCTAGGCTTAAAATGTTTTGCTTTGGACGAAAGTTGTCACTGGTGTAGTTTTGTTGGAGTTGGAGGAGAAGCCGAGTAACCTTGGGTTTTAGTTGAGATTTTAGGGAGGATTTTGAGAAGATTCATAACTCTGCACAGCAGAAATGTTACCTCTCTTTGCCTCTATACTTATTTAGGCCTTATGCAATTTATGGACCGTATCGTTGTTCTCCTTTCAAGATGCCGCAGCCATCAGAAAGGAACGTGAGGTGTTGTTAAAGGTTCACTAAGTCATCGAACCATTCCCTTAGTGTGGGGCACCTTTGCTGATGTAATGATATTCATGAAAGAACCAAAGCATAAAGGAAGGGAAGCTAATAAATACCTGAACTTCAGAAGGCATAATATCACCGCAGGTCATTTTTCTAAATTATTTAAGCACAGTGTTTGCTATGCCCTTCTACCATTTCTCAGGTGAGGATTTATTACCTTTTAATTCACTTAAATATCTAAAATTTATTTGATTTGGGAGGAGAAAGCAGACAGGAAGGTAAGAAAAAAGGCTTTGCTCCCTTTATGGGAAATTTAAGTGATGCTGCTGGTATTCACTTTCAGCCAGAGGACTCGAGTAAGACGTATGCAGATCATTTATTCTGAGCGTCTTTTACACCACTTTGACATAACAAAGACTCCTATGTGAAAATATTCCGTAGTGCAATAGAAACTGGTATAATACTTATGCATCTTGCCTCACAGTAAAAATATTCTGAAGTTTAATATGTATTAATACAGTCCTGTGAGATACATCGATAAAAACAAGCTTTAAGTGCACTATATGCATAAAAGTGTATTTTTTAAATAAACAAAATCCACCTTAGATAAAATTTGTAAATGCCTGAACCAGAAAATTTCACTTGTATATCTTTATGAAAGGAAATAAATCATATGGCTTTTCAATTCTGTGTTTAGAAATATAAATTATTTTTGTGGTTTTGATTTATAACTTCACATCTCTTTTACAATGTTAGTTTCAGGAGGCAATGCTCGGTTGTATCTAAAACTTGAGGACCCATTTTGCACCAAATCCTGAACCACCTCCAAGATGCAATGGGCTGTCTGATGGTAACGTAGAATGAAGTCAGTCTTAAAGTAGATGTTCTCAAACAGGTAAGGGATTTAGGAGCCAGCTCCCACTGAGTTTCATGACTGCCACATTGCAGACAAAATTCCAAAGTCTTTAAAAAAATAATAATTTTTTTTGTGAATTAGCAGAAATTTTTAACTTGGAGTGGATTACTTAAACCACATTGTTAATTCTCACCCAGATCCAGAGTAGCCTTAGGTCAATTTATCGTGTTCCATTTATGAAGGATATTAAACTGCACTGAACAAACAGTCTTCATGGGGATTTAATACAGTTTAATAAATCCATTTTAGCACTTGATGCACATTACTTTTATTATGTTGGTTTTTTTTTTTTTTTGTAAAGATAAAGATTTTTAAGCATGGGGGGAGGAATTTTCAGAAAACTAGTTTCAAGCTAAAAAAAAAAATGACCTTTTGTGTGTGTGTGTGTGTTAAAGGGGTAGTTTACAACCCTAGGAAACAATACATTATGCAAAATTTAGCCAGTTAATCTGTTCATTATTTGTCAAGCAATATGGTAAGGCTGAATTATATTCTGCAGAGGATAACTTATTCAACAGATCTTAATCTCCCCATCTATCACCAAATGACTTTATACTTGCATAAATTTTTCCATTATTTGACCAGCTTTTACGGTGCTGGAAATGTAATGCTTGGGCTGTTAAGCCTCTTTTCCTCTATGCTGCTAGAAACTGGCTACACTGCTCACAATATTTTGTGCCAAGTGAGGTTTTTCCCAACGATTTAGCCACTGTTTGCTTCAAAGCACCACCAGCCCACCTCATTGATTTGTCGCAAATTTTTTTGGGGGGGTGCATTAGCATTTGCTCACATTGAAAGTAACTCGAGAGTTTGGTTAGGAGCAGGAATTAGGGAAGGTGCTTTCCAGATGAAGTTCAAGGGAATGTGAATTAATCCACAGTTAATACATTGCAACAATAGCAGCAGCATATTTGTAACTGAAATGAGAAGACAGAAGAGATGTCACCCTGTTGTTGTTCCCCAATCCGATCAGTTGGAAGCTCTTTGCCAGCCGTGGACCGATTTGCATCTCTTCTCCATCCAGGAAATCCACTGCATGGAACTAATAGATGCTTTGTGAGCTGAAAGTAAGTAGGGAGAGGGGGTAGCTGTTCATCATTTTACAGTGTCATTCTGTGACTCTGCCCAGTGCCTATAATGTGATTCACTGGAAGGATAAAAGGACACTTAAAAATCTAGAGACACACGTTCTTGGTTTTTCCTCTCCCCTTCTCTCTTTCATTAAGCTTAGGTAATAGCTCAGGTGAGAGGTGTCTCCTTCCCTAGAAAATTCAGGAGTAAAAATGATGCTATCTATCTGTAGAGGTCCACTTTGAAATATTTAGTCTGTTAAGCTATTTCCAGCTACCGGTAATACAGATCTTTGCTTTCTGAACCAAGCACATTTGAGAGCAAGCTAGTAAAGCTTCCATACAAGACGATCGCTGCCGTCCCTTATTGTATCTGCTTTTGATAAAGTCGCTGAGCAGGGCAGGCAGGCTTCAGATAAAAACAGTTTCTCATTCACTTGGGAGTTACTCATCTGAGTTTAATGGAGTCACATCAGACTAAAAGGAGAATTGGGCCCACTCAGCTCTTCCCTAAATAATGTCAGTTCAAGCTTTCCCATTGCCTTCACTGGGAGTTAAGACTTTTTGGTATCGCACTTGGTTTTGAATCGTTTTGAGGTTAATAACATGAACCCTCAAGAAAAGGGCCTCAGCTTGAACGTAAGTTTCTCTGTCGAGGCTACCTGGCCACTGTCTTAACTTCTATCTTGATGGGTAAATTTTCAAAGGCACTTTGCACAATCGGACATCTTTTCCCCAGAGCTGATGGCATCTGGCTACTCTATTTGTCTGCCCCTTGCAGAGCAGCAAGATTTTCAGCAAGTAATATCTTTTATTTCTGAAAACCACAGTCGTGTGCCATACAAAATCCTTCCTCTATAGGGAGGAGCATTCTCTATCGTAAAAACATTGGCGTGTGAATCAGCCTGGAATGTTTTGCATGCGGGTTTTTTCTCTGATTGTTTGCATATGCGTAAGGACGGGATTCTGGTTGGTGATTAGACGAGGGCAGGGGCTGCCTGTACATGCGATGGCAGCAGAAGCTCCATTTCCCCCTCTCACTTCTGCAGGGTGCAGCTCACAGAATTACTCTGTTCTGGCAGAAATGCAACAGGTTTAAAAATTACGTTAGGATTTAAAATAGAAGCTTGATACTTCAGCGCTGAGTATACTTTTCTTGCACTTCTTCAAGGATGGGGACATTACTGGTAGTGTCTTCAGAGAGGACAAAAGTGACGGGATGGTGTGTGAAGGCTGAAATAACCTCTCAAATTTACTGATACCTTCGGAAGTGGAGTAAAGTCAGCTTAGGTACTGCTTCTGTTGTGTTTAAATTAAGGGGCTTTTAATTTAGTGTCTAACAAGCAATGCTGAAATGAATTTAATAGAAAGCGGTGACAATTTCAAAGCGGTGGTTTAGGATCCCAATTAATGGATGAATTTATGCTGCCGAATCCCTCCTCCAGGAGAGCATTACAGACACAGTGTTTTGTTTCCAGAAAGCAAAAAGCATCACAGAGCGTTTTTTCCCAGAAAGGGGGTGTTTGTCTGACTAAGCTGAGATAATTCAGAACTCTGAATGAATGCTACGCATTTTGCAGGGGCACACAATATCCTTTGCCCTTGTGGAGAAAGCTTCCATGAATTATATACCTGCTGCTTCTATTTTTTAAATTGCTAGGATTAAAGGCTAAGAGTGATTCCTTTGGTTTCTTATCTGGATGTTTTCTATTTGAGTTCACTCCTAATGGAGTCTATTCCACCCAGCCCTTCTGCAACCGCCTAGGACAAATCACATGGCTGATTTTCTAATGGCAGCTCTGATATTGTTGAGAGGCAGTTTGTCAAGGAAGCATCAACAGAAAAACAAAGGTAATGGGCAGTAGGAGCAAAGTAACCATGAGTACATATGATGGTAGAGAGGGCCATTTAGTGTTGACTTGATAAATGCCATCACTACAAGGGCATGATAAAATACCTAAAAAATGGGATGTGGAAGGCCCTGCCTAATCTCCAGTTTCACATAATTGTACCATGACAAATGGAGGCATTAGACCTGATAAGGTTTTAATAAAAATGCAAATACAGAAATCCTGCTCTAGAAATGCACAGGTGCCAAGTATGAGCTAGAAGTAAGTTCTTAAAAGTAAAATAATCTACTTGTTCTGGCCATGATGACGATGAATATGAATACACTGTTTTGTGGTGCTTTTTATTCTAAATATTGTGGAAATATGATCATGGGGGAATTGCAGTTGTACTCTGAAGGCTGCTACAGTCCGGAGAGGGCCCAAGTGAAATCAAGACTTCGTTATAGAGGTTGCTGTGCACACACATTTCTGGCCTGGAAAAATTAACAGTCCAAGTATTTAATATGTAACAAAGTATGGGAGAGAAAACAGTAGGTACAGGGAAATGAAAGGACTTTCCAAAGTAACAGCAGGGCAGTGACTGAACTGAGGTTTCTTGGCTCATAGCCTAGCGTCTTATCTTGTAGTCAACCATTTCTAATGACTTTTAAATCCCAGCATTTCAATAGTGATTCAAGAGATAGCACAGTCTACCTGGGGCTTGACCGTAGGATAGAAGTCGAATGTCAACCCATTGCTCACTGGGGAAATAAAAATTCTCCTTTCCTGGGGTGCTACTCAAATCCTCATAAAGTAAAACTGTGGCACTCAACACAGGACTGAACCCCTGATTCCTGTTGGCAGTGGAGGGAACAAGCCTGGAGTTCCTCAGAGGTACCATGAACAAATAGTGCTGCAAGGTGCCAAAAGCTGAGGATGCATTTGTTTCGTCCTCGATCAGGAAAGTCGCCATGAGTTAAAGGCTGGACAAGCACTGTGTGGTTTGTTTCCTTGCATATGATGGAAGTGACATCTCTTCAGAACTAAGCAGTTTTAAACTACCTGTGCCAGAAACCTGTTAGACAAGAAGCCTGTGAAAATGAAGTTTAACTGATTTGGAATTGGGTGGGGTGAGATCCATTAGCGTGGGGAACTCAGGAATGAGACGGTCCATTTGTACTAAAAGAAAACGAATGTGCAGTTGGACTGTCTAAACGCCTGTCGCAGTGGAGCTGGCTTATCTGGCTAATCAAGGTTTCAATTAGTACCTTGTTCAATTAGTAAACTGTTCAATGCTCAGCGGTCCCAGCCATCCTTTCACTGCTCCTCAGTGTGTGACAGTTGTCTGTGCTGTCACAGAAATCAGTCTCTTCACGGTGCCCCTGGAATTTGTTTATTTTTAGAGGTGATGGTATATGTAGATGGTATATATTAGACGATGGTATACCTATATACATATATATATGTGTGTGTGTGGATGCACGCGCACCCCCCCGCCCTCCTCCTTCTGATGTTTGTTTTCTGGCCTTGATGCTGAACTGTAACAGCCACAGCTCATTAGTCTGCTTTGCATTACTACTGTTTCTTGACTTTTCCTTTTGGTTCGTGTTGTCACTGTGACTGATAGCTTTGACTGCACCAAATAATCTTTGTATTCCTAGTGGCCAGGTCAGCTCTGATATTCCTGGAGCTGTTTGGTCTGAACGATATCCCTTGTTAACAATTTACAGAGGATGAGTGAATCTATGTATAGAAGAATTTAATAAGAGAGTAGAAGTCTGCAAAGCTGTCAATGGATTAGTGCTTGTGTGACCCAGATGAGAATTTGGCAGGCATTTATTTTGATCAGATGAAGACAACATTTCTGCAGGTAATTAATAGATGATCCCTGTCCCAAATAACTCGGTCCGGTTATTGACGAGGGTGCAGCATCCCATTTTCAGGGGTTACAATGCAAGATCCAAGCCCTCTATTAATAAGAAAAATAAATACCTACTGCTATTGTTTATATCTATTTGCCAAGTGTTATGAAACAGAGCTGGGGAAGAGCCTGCTAAGCTGATCTGAAGTTGTAAATGATCAAGGTGAGTGGTGTAATCACGGGTCTGGAAGACAGTATGCATGTTAAACAAAATTAAAAAGCTTAGAAAGCCAAAGCAACTACATCAATAAAACATTAAACACTTAAGACTATTTTGTAGGTGCAAAAACCCATTGTGGAATTCCCCATGGAGATCATTTTATTATTCTGTTTCCTGCGATTGAAATGAATCATTTTGCTTCACAATGCATCCAAAACAGTGCAGTTCAAAAGGCTGATAATTAGCATAGATCAGGTGGAGGAAGGGAAGGCTGCTTTTAATAAGAGGCTGAAGCCAATTTTAAAATAGCAGGAATTTCACCTGAAGTAGAGAAATGCTGAAGAAATTGAGGTAATTTGATGATGCAAGCCTTCCCTTACCTGGGAGCGATCTATGTGACATCGTGTTGCACAAGATGAATTCCTGAGTGTGCAGTACTCAGAAGCATCTTCCACAGCACAAGTCTTTTTCTTTTTATTTGTACTTGCATCAAGAGTTGGGACAGGCTAAGATGCAGGATGAAACTTGCTTTGTAATGGCCCCAAGATGATGTTTTTGCATATTCTGTTTAGTTATTGAAGAAGAGATGATTTGTTAGTGTTTTATCTGCCTTTGATTATTAAATGTCTTCCGTCTCCTCTCTCACCTTCCCCTGCTTAAGGCTATTCTGACGTTATCAACTCCAAGAATTACAAAATAAAGCAGTTGGTTTAAGTCATGTGACTGTTTAGTCAAGTTACATTTAAAAAAATTCTTTTGCCTTTTGATGTTTAAGGCTTTAGGGTCCACAATCACTAATCTTCCCTTACATACAAGAGAAGCAAACATCTCATTTTAAAATAAACTTCAGATTTTCATTCTCTTTTAAAATTACTTCATGAGCTGGGGTTTGAAAGGAAAAAAAAAGATCACATATTACAAGAGTAATTTTAAAAATAAATTAATTAGCTATTTTGCATCCAGGATACAGCTTCTAATGTACCTAACAACAAACTACCCTGACAAAAAGCCCAACCTCAATATTATATGGAATTCCTTCCAGCACTCACGACCATGCTGCATCCTTCACGTTACGTGCATATAACACAATGCAGGGCCTTACTCCAAAGAAAAGAAAGTGAATATAACTTTTTAAAAGGTGGTTGATTTTGCATGCCCAACTTGAGATTATTGGAAGAGACCATCTTTTCTGAAAGTGGGCGTATGGCTTGTGCTTTAGGAAGATCAGACTCTCTTGCAGCATCTCAAGGTAGGCACCCAAAGCCACTGCTCTGCCCTTCAGAGGGACTGCAGAAAGCCACGGCAAGCTGAGGCACAGATAGGGAATGCCGTGACTGACTGTAACAGTTGGATCAGTCCGTTTAATTTGCAAGTTCTAATTAAAGCGTGAAGGACAGGATGGAGCCCACAATACAGTTTTGTTCATGATTCTACCACTGTGATTTTCTGTCAGCAAGAGAAATCAGCTTTCTGGGTCTCAGTCTTCTATGATTTTTTGTCATTTGCCTCCTGAGCTTTTGAGTTTTCTTAATAAATACATATTGAGTATCCAGCATCTCTGGGAGCTAGATGTTCAATTAAATTCTGAGGTCTGGGTGGTAGAAACCTCAGGCTTCAGCCTGGACGCTTCCATAGCTTGATCGCATCCCAATCACACCAGGAAATATGCATTATTTAATTTTCCCCACTGTTTTCACTTCCATATGCTAAATTGATGGATACTTTTGTGTTTTTCTTAGTTTGGCCTGAAAATATGGATGGTTAACTGTGGGGTTTGGTTTTGTTTTTCATACACTAACAACCAAGATTTTACTCCTGATGTTGACAGAAGAGATTGAGTTATTTTCCTTCTGAATGGATTTTGTTGACAGGATGGATCTAGGCTGTTGACAAAACACATTCTGTTAGCATGGTGGCCTAAAGCTTTGATGAAATATGTTTTATTGGCAGGACGGATCGAGATTGTGGTGACAAAATGCAAACAGCCTAATCCATTCCGTTGATAAAACACATTTATCTAACTATCAAATCCATCCGGTTGACAAACCCATTTTTGTTTCAAACTGAAAAGCATCTTTTTGAGAGGAAGAAATAAATTCCCACAGAGCTGCGGGAAGCAGCTCAGCTTATTGAGAAGCTGTGCTAGAGCCTCTCTTGTGTGCTGTGGAAAATAGAGATGTGGACCTCTACAACAGTAGTATTAGAAATGGCAGTGAAGACAACCACAAATGGAAATATCTCCCATTTCTGCAGCATGACACAGCCCTGCACGGACTCTACGTGCTTCATGGATGCTTTGCAAGTTCTCTACATCTTATAGCATCCTAATGGATTTTCAAGCTGTGTTCAAAGTTGACCCTGAAAATCAAAATTAATCTCTTAATACTAAAAATCACAGTGTCAATAGCTATGTTGGGTTTTGGTACCTACAACCCATCTGCCAGTCGAAGCAGCTGGGTTTCACCAGCAATACCTATCTGTTGTTGGTCTGCTTCCCTCTGTCCAAAGGCAGTAAAGACTTGGTTCTCTTCCCTTGTTAATGTTTCTGTTTATCTGCGAGGACTAACTCTTCCTTTCTCTTAGGTTGTCCCATTGATTAATGTAATTTAGTTCCGAGTTTGTCCATTCTCTGCTTCAATCTCAGTTTCTTTCTCCTGAAGGACTTCTGCTCTGAGCTCAGCCTAACCTGTTAAAGGCTGACAGACAGCAAACAAATGACAGCAAAATTCAGAGCTGTCTCTTCAGGCTTTCATGTTTCAGATGTTTTCCTTCAACCGTATGTACTCGAAAGCAGGTACTCCCCTCCCCTATGTATGTGCAATCTGTTTCTGATGCATAGGAAGGGAATATCATGTCTTTCCTTGATGTGATATCAGACATAGCATTTTGACCATATTGACATTTAAAGTAATCAGAAATGTACTTTTCCACTCCGTCAATGGAATCGTGTTCTTCATGTGTCAGAGGACATAAGAATCAATATATTAATACCACAAAGCAAATATTTTGACATTCGAAGTTGTTTAGTTTACAGTTTCTATTTAAAAGTATTAGATTTGATCAGGCATATGAGAGATCCAGAAATTAGCATTCCTCCCCCGAACTTCATCTTATATAAGAAAGAAAGTTTTAACACCTGAAATTTATATTAGTGGCTTCTTTTTCCTTCCCTCCTTCCCCCTGCAGGGCGATTAACAGAAAATAAAATAATGTCTATGCTGGGGAGATGTTTTTGGCCCTTAGGTTAGCTCTTGAAACATAGCTGTGTGCAGTCCTACTGCTGCAATGTAGGGGGAAATGTGACTTGTTTATAACCCTCCATTCAAAACAGTTATTCTTGGGCACTGTATGTTTTGGGCTAATAGGCTGAGGCAAAGAGCATCTGTACTGCTGCCAAACTAAAAGCATTTTACGTCAGTTGTAAATGACTTCACAAATGGTGAAGAAACACCAGGGTGAGCAAGTCTGGAGTGGTGAGGCAGTTTTCCTCATTAACTGTTTTACTCTTGGTCCCAGGGATTGCCTGTTTGACACCCAGATCGAGCAACGCAAGGGGTCCTGGGTAAGACCTGCTTTAATTAACTGTGCGGTAAGGACACGCTAATGGTGTGGCTGGATAGACACCGGGGAAGGTTTTTTCTGCAAGAATATTGCTTCGAATCCTCCCATCAGGGCAACTGTCTGACTCTCAGGGTGACTTCTGACTTAGAGGAGTGTTTCCTTGTATTTATAAGCCCAAAATACAGCAGCGGCAGCTCTTGTAGGTTCCTGTGTTAACTGAGAAGGGATACCGGCATCTCAGCATGACTAACATCTTGTAAGCAGCGATAGCGTTTTGCTTCTGTTTGTCAGAACTAGCATGCTTTTTGCCTCCAAGGTTGTAGTCTCAGCGGCATGGTATTAATCACAGAGGTGGTGGTGTGTGTGAGGTTGTGCTTGAGGAGCACACCTGGTTCACTGAAGATGCAAAAAAAAATCTGTACTGTATTAAAGGCTACGTTATTTCTAATGACCTTGTTGCAATATGGGTCCATGCATATGTGTAAAAGGATGAAGAGAGACAAATCAATACTTCTGTTCTAGTAAACTGAGTAAAGGGTTTGCAGGCATTGATAAGGTCTAGGAGCAATCAGACCACCAGGAAAATATTTCAGTGCCAATCTTGCTGACAGTCAGCAAGGCAGAAGGAAAAGGGAAAGTGAGCCATAAATGCTTTCATATTCTGTGCTCACATTGTGCCTAAAGGCAAGGTCTAACTCTGCCTATGGAAAGCTTCAAACCTCCAGTTACTCTGGTTTCCAGCATCTTTCCTGGGAGGTGACTCCACAGTATAATACATTTCCAGTGATAGGCAGGCTGCATTTCTCTTTGTTTCATCCCATCACTTCCAGCTGTTATATTTTACTATTTACTGAGTCCTGGCAATGTGTTTAGGTCCTTTGCGTCATTCTGCTGTGTCTCCTCCTCCTTTGGTGTCAAAATAGGTTTACCTGACCTGTGTGAGATGCTGTTTGTTCTACCATCCTAATTAATTATGCTGACACAGCTGGTGAAGAGGATGCCAAGCACTGTGGCATTAGCATTCAGAAGCATTTTCTCAGGATGAAAAAGGGCAGAGCACAGAAACAAAAGAAAGCGAAGAGATAATGAGGGAGTCTGTGACCTTTCCGAGGTCTCGTTCCCAGAGACTCATGCATTATTTCAGTGACTGTGCAATTAACTCGTGTCATTACTGTACATGTGTGCAAACCCTTCCAGGGAGGTCCCGCAGAACCGAAGGGAAAATGGCAAATTTTTAGTTTGAAAACAGAAAGCTGGGGCTGAATTTTGCACATAACACTATTTGTCCTGAGGGCTTTGTTGTGCAGATATTAGTGTATAACCATGTGCAACAGCTCATTTCAAGGAAGTGGAAGCAATCTAATAGTTCTGTATGCAATATTTATTGTCATACGCTCTAAGAAAAATTCATTTGCATATGAGAGTCAACAGAGGCCGTAAAATAGCATGCATTGACTGTAACCATCATTGAATAAGTTAAAATACCAAATGATTTATGAATGTTATTTTCCTTGATTAAAGGAGATGACGTTGGTTCCAGAGGGTGCTGCTGTTCAACAGCTTTCCTTCCTCAACATTAATGCCACAGTATAAATTTTGCCGAGAGCAGGCATGATTATGAAATGCTTCTAGACTTGCTTCTAGGTCTGATTTGAAAATTTCTAAGAGAGCAGCTCTGCCCGTCATTATTGCAGTCTTCCTGCCAATTCACCCCTGTCCCTTTTACCTCTGCCCACATCGTACCGAGAAACAGTCGGTCCTCGGAGAAAGATCCTGGGTCTTTTGACTCTTCTTGAACACGATGTTTTGTCTCTGTTGTCCTTTCACTTCCTGATTTAACAAGTCCAGGCTGATAGGTTTTTGTTAGGGACTGTCCATGCGGTGTCTGTATGGTCACTGGTACAGGGGAGTTCTGGTACTACAGTTTGTTCTGGGGTGCTGCTATTAAAATAACCATCCTCATCCTGGTGGTATAAACTTGTTTAGGGCACGTCTCTTTACAATTGAGTTTTGCTTGAGCATACAGTACAGGTTTTAATATATTACCCACCTATAGTAGGTAATGCACTAAACTACTGCCCTATTTCAGAAGAGAACGCCACAAAACTTCTACTCCTGCATAAGGTCTGACTCACTACTAGACTTAGGATAAACACAGGATTTCTGCATTTTCTTGATATTTCTTTTAATTTGGAAAATCTGGGCAAATATTGGCTCCACTGAAGGTGATGGAAAAAACCTCAACTCACTTTGATGAAGCCTGGAGTTTATGTACACCATTTTGTCCTACATTGTGCAGTGATTTGAGATTTGGGAATGAAAATATAGAACAAGTGCAAAGCGGAATATTTTTAAATGAAAACGAGCCAGAGAAAATTAATCTGCGGTGAATATAGATTCCTTAAAGCAAAGTAGTATCAAAAATCATTCAGCTCAGATAGATCACTGATCTGGTGGTTTGTGGCTGTGAAATTCTGGAGTTGAAAGAAGTTGGGGTCTCTGAGCACCAAAAAATAGGTGTGCCATGGTGTAACCCCAGCCGGCAGCTAAGCCCCACACAGCCGCTCGCTTGCTCCCCCCACAGTGGGATGGGGGAGAGAATCGGAAAGGTAGAAGTGAGAAAACTCGTAGGTTGAGATAAAGACAGTTTAATAGGTAAAGCAAAAGCTGCGCACACAAGCAAAGCAAAACAAGGAATTCATTCACTGCTTCCCATCGGCAGGCAGGTGTTCAGCCATCTCCAGGAAAGCAGGGCTCCGTCACGTGTCACAGTGACTTGGGAAGACAAACGCCACCGCTCCAAACGTCCTCCCCTTCCTCCTTTCTCCCCCAGCTTTATATGCTGAGCATGACGTCATATGGTGTGGGATATCCCTTGGGTCAGTTGGGGTCAGCTGTCCCGGCTGTGTCCCCTCCCAGCTTCTTGTGCCCCCCCAGCCTGCTCGCTGGTGGGGTGGGGTGAGAGGCAGAAAAGGCCTTGACTGTGTGTAAGCACTGCTCAGCAGTAATGAAAATATTGTGTTGTGTTATCAACACTCTTTTCAGCACAAATCCAAAACACAGCCCCATACCAGCTACTATGGAAAAAATTAACTCTATCCCAGTCAAAACCAGCACAAGGTGATGATTTAAAAAACATACATAACAGCTGGTAACACTAGTCCAATAAAAATCAAGTGGAAGACAGGCAGTTGATGCTGGACGGTGAGTTGAAAGGCTAAGTTTTAATTTTGGACTTCCAGCTGCTACTGCTGTTGAATTTTAATTCATTTCTATTTCTAGCACCGCTCTTTCCTTGTTTAGATAATAAAGAAAATTTGGCTATGAGTTTTACATAGCAATTGCATTTATTCTGTGGTTACCTTTTTTAACTGGTACTGTAGTTACCACAGCAACAGTAAAATGGCTTAGTTATAATACGACAACTTTCTTTACAGAAGCAAATCTGATAAAATGTCATGAACCATCTTGAAGAAATATGTACATTCCAATAAAAATCACTCAATGTTTCTGGGGTTACTGTAGCAATACATTAACAATTCTATAGTTAAGATCTCGTCAGTATCTCCCTTATAAATCTGCCATAGTTAGTCCTGAAACCAGCCTGAAATGCTGCATTGCCAGCTCTCAACTGGGGAATGATTAAAAAACGGCACTCCAAAACAAATCGATTCGACTGAATGCAAAAAGAAGCAGCTCCTGTTACTCCCCCGCCCAACATATGCAAAGACACCTGAGGACTGATGATAAAATGAAGATTTGAGAAGGGTATTTTTTAAATTCATGTTTCGGAAGCATAGTTTAGTAAGTGGTAAAGAAGACAGTTAGTAGGATGTGCCACTCTGGAGCAGAAGGAGGGTGTCCCTTGCCTGGCGCCTTGCTGCAGGCATGGCCGGTGCTGGATGCCCAGCTTTGTACACGAAACCCATCGGTAACCACTGACTGCCGTGGGTATCTATATGGCTCCCGTTTCAATGTCGGATACTCTTAAGGCTTTCACCGTGTTTATCCTTTTAATGCTAAGCCGGGTAGAGCAGCAGTGCTGTTATTTCTGTTATACGGATGAGGTGTGGGTGAATTACCTGCAGATTTTTCTTTTTATCTCCCAATAATTGGTTCACGCTGTGAATATGGAGAGTTTATATCCCTTTTAGTCTTCTCAGCCCATCACCTTTCCCAAAGGCAACAATACACAATAGAATTTTTATAGCTAAATCGTGAGTAGGAGGGGAAGGGAGGTTGAGGTTATTCTGCCACTGAGGTATTACTGTTCAGAGTATTATACTGTGCTTGGAAGTTGCTGAGTTTTTCTGCCACCTGTTCCCATGCGGTTATTCACAGCTCTGCCATAAATACAGGAAATTAATCTATATATTTCCATCCAAAGACGAGAACTAGGGAATGAAATTCAATTAAAAATCTGGTTGCTGAGTGCCACGGCAGAGAAGCACAAGAGCTGCCCTGTCTGTAAGAAATCCTCACGGACCCAGCAAAGCCACGTCTGACACACATCTGGAAACCAGTTACACTGAAACAAACGTCTAACTCTGTTATCCTACATTTCCAGCCTGAATTCTTGACACCAGCATTTTCACTTGATAGTGAGGTGTGTTGGGATTGATTTTAATAAAGCTGCTGGTTAGGAAGAGATAGTTTTATACCAACAATGTACCGATTAGCAGGACTGGTGTACAGTTTCAGCAAAATTTAAGTTTAATGGGAGCTTTTTTTGAACTAGACCTCTCTGACAACATGACACACAAGCTGGCACTAAGGTTTTGAAAACCTTCTCAAACATCTCTTGCCTGTTAGAGTATGATTAAAAATGTGGAGCATTAAAGCGAGCATTAGGAAGAAATATAGTTCTAAGGAAAAACAGAGAAATTCTTCTCAGACAGTGCGCTGGGGCAGCTGGATGTCTTTATGTGATAAAAAATACTTACAGTCCTCCTAGATGATCACTTATGTGGAGACCTGAGTGCCTCTAAATTCAGGAGTCTTCCTGTTGAGGAAAGGAGGACACCGCGTAATGGGTAGATGGGAACAGAGAGGCCATTTTGCGGGACATAACCACACCTTTCGGAAGATGTGGGAAGCGTGAACCTTCAAGCCCTTTTCTCACTAATGGCAGATGCCGTCCCCTGTGTAATTCAGCGCAGATGAGCGGTAGTGCGAGAGCAGGAACAGAGTCATTACAGGCTGAGCCACTGGCAGCCGACGCACCGCGCCGTGCCCACTGACTTAGGCTCAAAGAGAGACCCTGTCCAGTAGCAGATGGCAAAACACTGACCACAGCAATTGGAAAGACCCTAAGGATACACTATATTTAGTGACCCTCGTAATGTGTTTTTGAGGTCTGAGCTGCGGATAGGCGGTAATTCATCAGAATACCTGTCCCCCTCGACAGCTACAATGAGGACTCTGTCAAGGTGGATACTGGCTTACAGGCACACCGATGGCATGTATTTAACCAAGGGCATAGCAGTTTGGATTGTCTTGTTGTGCTACATAATATGATTGCAGAGTTGTGAATGGGTAGCTGCACGAGTTATATCAGCCTTTCTATCTAGATATCGGCTATAATTTTATTTTTCAGTATCTGGCTAGATTATAACCGATTAATATCCATCTAACCTAGCCAAATGGTCTACAGTCCAGTCTTTTTACACTAGCTGTTACAATCTAAATTGATCTGGTTACTGGTGAGGGACCTTAATTTAATATGTAATATATTTTTACTTTTTTCTGTTTAAAATGCAAAACTCAAGATGAAGAGTTTGGATTTTTTTTACCGTACTTTTCCTTCAGGCACAGACTCAACAGTTTTCAAGCAGCCTCTGAACAGCTTTTTGTTTAGGGACTTCTTTGAATACTTAAAATGAAAAATGATTTATTTCATTTGGTTAGTGTGAATGGAGTGTACTCTTTCAATGCCAGCTGGCAGAATTAGGTAGCTGGGGAAGAGATTGTGTACTGCAGTACCTAAAAGGAAGATGAAGATTTCTTTGATTTCTACAGCAGGGATATAATTCAACTATTCAATTTGGTGAAAGAAAACTAGATCAACTAAATTTGCTAGTTTTTTTAGAGTAATTTTTATGAATCTCCGGTTTTACCGCTGGTAGGTACATTTTTATTCCCATGCGATCTGCTTTTGAGACCGAACTTTGGTAGCATCAGTCTGACAGTAAAATTGGATTTCAAGGCATGCTGCTGTCAAAATGCTCTCTTTCTTTGGTGAACTTACACACAGTGATCACGAAAAGAAATTTTCAGCCCAGCCAGAATGCGACACCTGCAGTAATTACCAGCTGTGCAGGTCTGGGCTTAACCTGAGGACAGTTCATTAGATATGCAGAGCGGTGCAAACAAGCAGCAAAAGGAAGAATGAAAGAGAACAGAAAAATGTTTTCTGGGCTCTGCTGTATCTTTTAAAATCAATGAGTTCCTACCCCAGTCTCCCAGTACAATGGATGTTAAAATAGAGCTATGTACACAGGTCATTGGAGGAAGGCTCAAGCATCAGATCTGGGAGCTTGGGTTTTACTAACAATTCCTGTTATGCCCTGATATGTCAGATACAGACCTAAAGCCAGGCAGGGTTCCACCAAGCATCACACATAAGCGTGTCCTGTTGTGTATTGCTAGCCAAATATCTCCCTCTCCTCCCTCCCACCTTCCAATGTGAACACAACTTCAGCGTGAATAAAATCACATGCACTGGCAGGTAGATAAAAATCTAGTGAACGCTGGCTAACATCATGTGGAGCAACGGGAGCGCAGGCTGCAGCATGCATTTGCATACGCCTTGGCAACACTCCTGTCCGTGATTATTCGTGAGTTTTGGGGTTGCTTTGCTCTTTGCCTATGGTTCAGTATTAATAGCCAGCCGTGGTACGTTACTGATATGGTGTGGGCTCTTTATGTGTTCTTTGCTATCCTT
>NW_008824357.1:878581-915636 GCF_000699105.1 Pygoscelis adeliae | reverse complement strand
CAAAACCACTGCACATGCTTAAAATATTGCCAGCGTCTCAATGTCATGTCGTGGACAGGAAAGAAAGGAATTAAAAAGATCATATTTCCCTACCCCGCAGGTGTTGTATGGAGATTTGCTCATGAGCAGCCTTGGATAGAGGGATGTTTCTCATTCAGATATGAAAGAAGTCCTTTAATTAAGTCAGCTCCTTGTGGTGTACATACTAAAACCAGCTATTTGCTAAACTTCATCTGACCCTGTTATTGTTTCTTAAGTACATAACACAGTCACAAATTGCAGCCAACTCCAACCACACCTGCTTGAAATTATATTGATTTTACCTATAATCCACCTGGGGCTTTTGCCAATTATCACTTTGTCTTCAACAGCTGCACCTCCCAGGTGTATCAGTGCCTTTAAAAGCACCATCAGTGGACAGGACAAGCCTCATTTGCCATTTCTTAGGTATGTGGCTAGCTTGGAGAAAGAGGAATTAAGGAAATATCATTGGAGGAAAAAGTGACCAAAAAGTCTCCTCTTAATTTAGTATCTACTGTGATTTGGCAGAAAATACCAACTTAAATTGCTTCAATGCAGTAATTTTGCTTGTGGAGCATGTTAGCCCTGTCTCTGGAGTCATACTACAACACTGGAAATCCTTTCACCTTCTCCTGAAGTCGCCGGTCCTCGTGCTTAGAGTCTCAGTGGGCAAGGTAAGGATCGGGAATAGTGTTGTCCTTGCTGTTTTACACGAAAAGGAGTATAAAAGGGGATTATGAAACAGTCAGCCTTGTGCAGAACAACTGCTTAAACCTGGCTGTAACTGCATGTTTTATGTCTTCCTATTATCTCTAAAGCTGATGGAATAAAAGAAATAAAATAATTTCTAAAAGGTAATTGCATCTTACTGGGATATTTGAAAGGCCACCTAATTCATTAAGTCCTAGACCAAAGTATTCCAAATGACATAAAAAAAGATGCCATCCAATGCTCTCGTTGAGTAGGATTCACAGGAAGGTTTCCAACATCTCTAATCTGTCTTGAGTGCCTTAGTGATGTGCCGATTTGTGCCCATGATTTCTAAAGCAGAGTAGGCATAAAACCTTAACCAGTATGTATTTATCCATTTTTACAGCAGGCATTGTCTCTCTTAGCCCAGCATCCCCTTAAAAAAAAAAAGTTTCTATTTTTAATCCAGTTTGGGGAGAAATAACACCTTTTATAACATTTACTTTTTCATCAGGCAGAACTGTTTTCCCAGCAGCTCTATTCCTGAGGTGCATCTGTAATATAATGTGGAAGCAGTTAGGCGATGTGAATTGAAAATTCAGATGTTTAATTATTTCAGTGAAGCATGCTAATTATAGATATTTGTGGTCTTGCTCATGGCACAGCAGAATTTCTTTTATTAAGAGCAGCTACAAATTAGAGAAACTCTGTTTATTTTCTCTGGGGGCTTAGAGGACATTTTCAAACAGAAATGTAGGTAGTAACTGAATGTGTTATAATACAAATGTTTTGAGGTAAATAGCCTGTTTTCTTAAATGTCATCAAAGCATTTGTTGCATCAACAAGTCCTCAAGAGTTTTCATTTTTCATATACATTTTAATACATATAAAACAAGCATAAATTCGCAGTTTGAGACACACTCCCACAGCACAAAGGCTCTTTTGCTCTGTAATTCTCTCTTAAATGACAAGTGTGAAATATGTAGGCTCTCCTAAATTATAGCTTGTGGATTATTCTGTCAATTTGCTCATATATTTGTAATTCTTCTTATTATTATTTAAAAAAGAAAGTCTTTTTCCTTCATCTTCACAATCTCTGTGGGTCAAATGCGGTGTCTTCCTTTCTAGTGCTTTACACCTGCTTGGAAAAAGCAAGTATCATGCCTAGTGAAATATCTCTGTTTTAAAGCAAAATGTTCAGTAAGGTAGAAACAATTTAAAGATTATTGGTGATTTTGAGCTGATTTTAATCATTAGTGATTTAAAGACTAGTGACTTAATAAGAGCAGGCTCTTTCAACAACCAAATGTGGCCTGTCATTGGCAGTTGTCAGTTGGCAACCTGCACGATTAAGCTGCAGTTTTTCATGGGCCAGAATTTGCAGACTGAAACTAAGCAGTTGAGTAATTTAGATTTCTGTGTCACTGGTGTAGCTGTTTGTTTTGGTAGCTTTTTAGTCGGGTGATTTTCATTTCTACAAATAACTCTACCCTTTTAATAATCAAACTTGTTAGTATTCATTTTGATTCAAACTGTGATGGTGTTGTATTCCTTGATACCTAGGGTAAGACATGCAGATAATATAGATGTTATCATGTCCATCAGTCGCTGTCCCTTAAAGGGCTGGGAATGTGACAAATTTAATCTCTCCTATCTAATAGTTTTTTATTGTTCAACTTCTTGCTTTCTGCCAGCTCTTCTACACTCGATTCATACCTGTTTTAATTTCTGTGTCGTGCATCTGTAGTTGCTTCCCCTGGCAGTCACCTTTATAAGCTATGTGACCAAAATCTTAATTTTCATATTTTCAATTCTCTCTGGTCCCTTGCATTTTCTTCCTTTTAGAAGTACTTGCACATGTTCACTGGTATGAAACTTAGTTATGAGTTATTAGAGAATGCTCTTTTGGCTTGTCTTTTATTTTGGGTGGTTTTTTTGCTTAATTTAATTCTTCTGTCACTTTGCACATAGAGACACCAGCACACAGGCCACCAGGGACCACGCTGGTACCTTGGGAAGTGCTCTGGATTCCCCCCGTGTTGCTTGGCTGATTGCATTATCTTAGTGGTGGAGTGAGAAACAGTAGAGCACAAGCCCTTTGGGGAATCACTGAATGCCTTCACACCAGCTAATTTATTGTTAACAGCGTATCATTGCTCAACCTGGGTATTTGTCTATGCTAATTCTTTTAAATGAAGAATTACTATCATGGTGGTATAGCTAACGGGAGGCACTTGATCAGTTTTATTCTCCTCATTCTGACTCTTGCCAATCGTGAGAAGATACTGCTTTGGAATTAAGAGAGCCCAGTTTCAATACCTAGCTGAGAAGATGAGACTCAAAGCGCTTTTTTTCTTTAGCGCACATGTTCTTGAGGCATGCTGCTTTGGTCTCTGCAAGGCAACGAGGCTGCTCACATACCCTCGTTATGGTCAAACAGCTAATTTTTCCTAGCTATTCACTTGAATGTGTTATAGATCAGAAATCTTTAAAAAGGCCCCGCTAAGAGACTTTGCAAGAAAGCTAAAACTGCATCTTGTGAGTCTGTTCAATGGACTGAGTGAAGGTTTTGGGTGAGCAGCTGCTTTGAAAAGGATGCATGGCCAGAATCTTGGATGCTTGGGACTTACTTTTCATGACATTAAAAAGGCCGCCTGACTCATGTATCCAGGCAGCTGTGGCCTGAAGTTATGCTCTTAATTGCCTTTCGCTAATATCTGTTTCCCTTCCTTGCAGTGACTTCTTGCCTGACCTTGGATTGGTCCAAAGGGTTAGATCCAAACAAATTTGTCCAACATGTACCTCGGGCTCCTAGTGAAACCCTCAACTCCCGCAGGCTTAGCGGTCATCACACCATGAAATGATGGAAACTCGTTCTGGTTTTGTGAACAGAGAAGCATGAGTGGCTGCAATCTGAGACCAAAGTCCTGTTTAGATGTGACACGGGAGAACACTTAACACATGCTTCCTGCGGATTGCAAAGATGACTTGAACAGCAGCGATATTTGCTATTAAAATCTACAGTCTGTAATGGCGTTATTACTGTCCGAATAAAGATATGAAGATAATTGCAGTCTCTATTCTCTGCCTGTGAGTGGAGCTCAGTAAAAATGACTTTGCATGTCGAAAATGAGAAGGAATTAGGAATAGCACCCTGAACACAACCAAGGCCAGGCAGAATAGATGGCTCTGCAAGAAAGTTTTGTGCTGAATTTTCTGCCTGTGACAGAATCCCTGTATGAGCTTGGAGAAGACACTTCTCTTTGTATCTCATCTCTTGCTCTAAAACTAAGATGATTCTATTTTACCAGACAGGATAAACTGCAAATCCAGTTTAAGTGTCAAAGCCAGACTTTTCTTCTCTTTCCCCATATTTTCAAATAACTCTAATGGTTACATTTGATTAATAGATATTCTTCCCCCTCCCTGGCAACAACTTGCACACAAACTTGCATTTTGCTTTGAACAGAACTGCGCAGCCTTGGAAATCCTTGCAGGAGGGAAGGTTTTCAGGAAAGTCTCTTCAGGATAAATAAAAAAAGTGTGGGACTAGGCATGCGAATTTACTTAAATTCAATCATCTTGTAGTTTGTCTTCTCCTCTTCATGCAGCCCTGTATTTAAGATTGATACATGTTTGGGTAGCATGAACCCAATTATAGCTGCATTTTAAAAACAGCAACAGTTGACTTTCTTCGGGTGAGATTTGTGGGTTTTTTCTCATCAGGGTCTAATTTCAGCCAAACAGCCCAGAGCAGCTCTACCATAGATCAAGATGCTCTGCCATTACCTATATTTCATGGTGTCAGTACAATGACAGCCACAGTCTGCAGAGCTGTCACTCGAGTCAGTGCCGTCAGCCTGCATTCTGCAAGGTTACGCTCTGTCTTAAATTAACATTACTTTCTGTTGGTGCCCAGCACTCAGAAATTCCTTATTATCAAAGCGATCACCGCAAGGGTTTTTTTCCTCATCCATCACGCTGTCACTACTCCGCTTTCCTTTGCCATAGTTTCCTTTTACTTTATTCTGGTTTTTTTTTTTTCACATGAGACTACTTCTGTCAAGTCCATTTTTCTGTAGTAATTTGGTCACCTCTCCAGATCTTATGGACTTATTGGGATCCACAGCTGCTAATAAAACTTACAGAAATTAAGTTTGGGGAGACTAGATTTAGGGGCTGGGTGGAGGCCTGTCTGGTTTTTGGTTCTATGAAGCACTAGCACACCCTTTCACAACTCTCTCACAAAACCTCTGTGTGAACACTGGCAGATTTGTTTAAAAAAACCCAACACAACAGTTGAGGTACACATAAGCCTGTGGAAAGGCAAGTTTTGCATAAATCTGACTAAATCCACAGGCTGCGTTTCAGCCATCTCTTAGTGCAACAGAGTTATATAAGGAAAATTGCAACAAATCCTTATTAATAATAGCCATTCTCCAAAGAAGCAGTTAGCTTTCTCTCTGCTGATGTGCCCCAGTGCTTAGTGCTGAGCAGCTGTCCTACCAATCAGGATGAGCTGAGTGTGTGTAATTAATACAGTTTTGTTAAGGACTCCTTGTGAAAGTACAAGAATAAGGAGGGGGGAGAAAGCAATGATGGTAAAACCAGCAAGGATATGTTGCTTTTGAGGAGAACAACAGGATCATCTTTCAGATGAGTGTTCAATGCCGAAGGGGAAAATGGAGCAGGGAAAAAAAAGTCACAGTAAGAATACTCTGAATGAAATTTTGTAGAGCTAAAGGACCAGGACTGATTTGTAACTGTTGTAGACCAGCTAAAGCTGCATTGGGAATGTGGAGGCTGACATGTCTAGCTCCTACTGTTGCTTCGATTGCCAACCAGCTTGGGGATTCATGCTCTTTCATTGGCAAGGGTCACGTAGCTGAGTAGGGAGGCAGAAGGATGCAGCTAGGAAGTTATATATCCATAGGTTCAGGTTAACTGACAAGTGAGGCAGATAGCCCTGTCAGTATAGGAACTATCTCAAAGTACCTGTGAAATATCAGACACGGCCATCCATCTGCCTGCAACATCAAGACAATAGATCTTTCTGAGATCAAATTGCTCGTGGTGTTATCCTGCATGACACTGTTAGCAAATATTTCCTCCCTGCGGCAGCATTCGCTCAGGCCACAGCTCTGTAAACACTCGCGTATCGACTTTATCGAAGAGTTGGCTGAAATTAATGGCATTACTCAAATCAAAGCACACATGCAGGAGCCTCATGGAACAGAAACCTGCAGCTTGGCAATGATGTTTTTCCACTTCCAGTTCACCAAACTGCGTGGTTTATAATCAAAGTAATTAAGAAAATGATAACTAAAATAATGCCCAAGGGTGTTTTTCCCCTTTTTAAGCTTATTTTAACAAATACCTATTTGGTGGAGTTAGTGATACTTTTTTTTAACTTCAAAATGCCCAAATTTTAGCAATAGCTGTGTTGATTAACCAGTCATACATGTTCAGCTTTAATTTTACTGTTTGCTTCAGAAGTGAAAAGGATTTATCTGCCCAAACCCTTGCTTGCTCTTTCAAACTGTCTATAGGTTGTTAACACTTCCTGTAGTAGACAGAATCCAGTTGTACAGTTACAGACCTAAATTATGATGACTTTATTTAGCTACTTGGTCACCATCTTGATGGGTATGAATGGATATCGTTCCTTTTTTCCCCTGAATTTTCATGAATTTTCTCTTGCTGAGGCTCTGGCACTGTTAGCTTACCGGGTGTGTTTGCAATGGGCATTTTGGTTTGTACTGGACCCTGGGGAACACGAAATGTTCAAGCCAGATATTTTGCCATGTGACAGATGCCACACGTGGACGCTTGAAGCACAAATGTTTAAGGGAAGTCTTATATTCCTGATTCAGCAAGAAATACAAATACATATTTAATTCCCACTGAAATACAGATTGAGCATTTTGTCCAAATATTGTGCAGGTAGGAGGCTGGAGAATGATCATACCCATATTGGGATCTGTCGTTACTCCGGGATTGCAACTCCCGCTCTGCCGTCAACACCGATCCGAGTAAACTCCGACAGGAGGCCAGTGAAACTCGGTTACTTTGTGCTGTATGCAAAGCTGCGCTGTCAGCAGCGGGAGGTGCGCCATTCAGTATCTGCTCCAGCTCTAAGGGCTGCAGCAGGATGCTGGCGTGGCTTTTGTTTATGTGAAGTTCAACAAACTAATAGTGAAAAACTAGGAGAAGAGAAAAGAATCGAAGCAGAGCTACCACCAACAGAAAGGTAACTCTTAGGGTTGCAGGGGAAAAAAATAAGCTGTCTTGCAACTTTATTATTGCTATTGATCACATTTATGAAGATGACATGAAGTTGCAAACTGTTATAATAGCAAAAAAAGGCAGTTACAGCAATGCAAAGTGGTCTATCACATAGTGTGTGTGACAACTTTATTACTGCAACGGACTAATATTGCTGTGGGGAAATATAGAACCCGTAAGTTATTTTGAAACAGAACACAGTAGCCAGCATGTTACTATATAAAATTTATTTTTTATGAGCGTCAATAATTATAGTGAGCGGTTACCAAAATGTACAGACAAAAGGCAATAAAGTGAGATGTCACAGCCAGAGCAGTTCCTTTTTGTTTCATCTCTAACAGTCATTTTGTGCATCTGTTCGCACTTGAGTTCACAGGGACTGATCCAGCACCAGCTGATGTTGATGAAAGGATATCTATTATCTTCAGGGGCTTCTGGATTAACACCAGATTTATTAAAACTTTCAGCCTGGGCCCAGTTGGCAGTTTGGAAGGTGAAAGCATCTTGTTTCCACCAGTGTCTTAAACATAAATTATCTAGAATGTCTGTCACATATTCAGTATTTCTACAGGTTTGAGGACTCTGTTAGTAGTTTAGTAGGTAAAAAGGTGTATAATATTGAAATGGACTTTCAGACGTGTATGTAATGGTCTGCTTTGCACTTAAAGAAAATGCTTGATGTATTTTTATTCTCTTGAAATGCCTTCATCTGGGGCATTTAAGCATAAGTGTGTGGAATAGGAGTTGTTCATACCACAGGAGAGGAGCTCTGGATGTACAGGCTCGGTTCCTGACTCTGGTTTCATTTGACGAAGTCATAAAATCTAGACTGTATCCCTGTCTGTGAAGTATGTATATTAATACTTCCTTATACGGGAGGAAGATTATAAAACCGTTGATGATTTTGAGATCTTTCACTGCTAAATGTGCTATTGAAAGAGCGGATGGAAAATGGAAATATATATCAGACATTCCCTAACTTGTTCAAAACCTGCTTTGCAGAATATAACCTAGAGGCTAACTCACCATGAAATTTATTATTCACTTAAATACTGCATTGCTATATTGTGTTCCAACCGAACAATGTTTCCTACTGCATGTTATTAGAGGGAAGAGTCTGCTGCAACTACTCCATAATTGTTCTACTAATGTATACTTTATTAAACTCCTGCTGTTTTCTTGACTGGTTTATCTACTAAAAATAGTCTGATTAATAAAATGGATGTCGGATGTAT
Source organism: Pygoscelis adeliae (assembly GCF_000699105.1). NCBI lineage: Eukaryota > Metazoa > Chordata > Aves > Sphenisciformes > Spheniscidae > Pygoscelis > Pygoscelis adeliae. Next base: position 907,405 of record NW_008824357.1, on the reverse strand, counting down.
CCATCTTTATGTATTTTTCCCATGGAATTAGACAGTACTAAACAGTAATTTGATTTTTTTTTCTTCTAGTGTTAAGCAATGTCAATTATTCTCTGCAGAGGTGCTAGTGGATTGCTGGTAGGATATTATAAATTTGAATTCAATTCAGGTTGGCAGTGATGAGAATTCAGGTGTTAACTGATCCGTTGTGTCATGGCAACCATGGAACAAATTACGGTGCAACTAGCCCAAGTGAACTGGGTCTGGATGAAGGCCCTTTTCTTAGATTTTAACCTTACAAAATCTGAAAATAAACATGGTTGGAAAGCCCTCATTAAAATCACATCTGCATAATTACACGCTATGTATTTGAAATTCCCTCTGTAGTTTCAGATGGATACAGTACAGGTTTGCCTGCTTCTCTCCAAATCACAACTATTACGACAGCGGTTCTCTGGCTATTTTCAGGCTGCAAAGACATTTGAACACAGCTCTGAATGTTGTTATGCGGATGTAAAGCAGTATTTCATTCTTCATCTGTGTTATATATTCAGATGTTAATGATGTATTATTTGGAAACTACAATTATGTCACAGGATATCAGTGAAAGAGGCTCTTTACTAAGTAGTTCAATGACACGATTCACTACACATCACAATATTTGTCCATGCCATTTGAGACTCTTACATGTTCTCTATAGGGTTTTGGAAGGAGAAATGGGACATTGCAGAGGGCTTGATTATCCTCTCATCAGCAGCCATGTCACTTGGTTGATTTGATGGCATTCCCCCAGTCTACAGCGCTATAAATAAAAGGAGGATCAAGTATTATGCTTACAGAAACAATGTGTTAAATTAATCTATTAAAATAACGCTATTGGCTTCACTGGGATTCCTCTCCAGGATTAACTTCTGTTTTTCTCCAGCAATATATAGTGGGAATTCACTGCTCGGAACAATGATGGGGTAGATGTCTCACAATCTCTCTGCATTTCCTGTGTGAATGGCATCTTTCTACTTCAAAAAAAACCTAAATGTGAAAATGAAAAGTATCCTTTGTAGACGTATGCAGTTTTCTGGGCAGGCTGTGAGGTGCCGCTCTGAAGCGTGGCATGTCTTCCACTTCTATCTTCCCGTGTGTTTGATGAAGGTCAGCAGAACACTAAAGAGAATAAGGTTTTTCTCTGTGAGCATCCATCACCTGAAATGGGAATGCAAGTTAACATCAATTAGGGTTTGACATTGCCTTAGCTGTATTCATGCTCAGTGCAACGCAGAGACCGTGAGGATCCTCGCTGTATTCAAACCAGCTTCCTTGCTCAGAAGTACCAATAACTTAAAAGACACGCCAGTAATCCTCAAAGTGGAAGCTATGCTCTGATATGACCAAGCTTCAAACATCAAGCTAAAAGCTCAAAGGTTTTAGAACTTGATACTTCCAGTAGCATCTCTCTCTGTCAAGCTGGAGGGCACACATATGGCTCTTTGAACCACGCTTTAGAGCGTTTCAGTCTTCTAACGTGTTCATCTGCACAGAGCCTTTCTGAGAAAGGGCAGGCAAAGGGAGCCTCCTCTGGCTTGCCTAATTTCAGCAAGTAGGGTAAAGGGTTTTGCACGAGTCTCGTTGGAATATGCAAAAACCGTGAAAAGTGTTTTTCTTTAATGGGACTATTGATCCTGTGGATCTCTGCCATTCTTTTAATTGCATTTCCTTTTCAGGGTGAGTAATCGATATCAGTAAGTGATATTTTCTCTCCCAAACAACAAAAATCTTTAGCTAGATTTGAGGCTAAATTGTCATGCAGAAAAGCACTGCCAATAAAGGCTTTGGAAACAGTGTGATATACACGTGTGTCAGACATGCGTATTGCATTTAAAGTGCAGAGAAACGAGGTTGGTCCATCTTGCATGCAACAGAAAAGGCTGACGAGCGCAGTCAAATACGAGGCTTGGCAAACAGTCGTCCTCTAGCTAGGAGTTGCTTTTTACTCAATAATTTTAATCTTTTCTTCAAATGGAGGGTTGCAGCCTGCTCTTCAGTTGCTGATATGCTTAATTCACTCCAAGTTCCCACAAGGATATCGTATTTCATACTGGCTTTTGACATTTTATAATTTAATTAAGCTTACCCTGTAGGAAGTAAGATGCTAACAACTAGGCTTACCTCACTAACACAACATGATGCCTAGTATGAAATGTGTTGCCTGTGCCCCTTCTAAAGCCCACGCTTTTGTTGTGTGCAACATCTTCAGAGGCACCAGGCAGGCTGTGTGCAACATCCAAGCCTGCCATCGCTAAACCAGGGCATGCTTAATTTCTAGCTTACTATTATTGCAACTTCACTGGTGTGGGAACATTTGCCTAGTTATACTATACATTGTCCCTGGGGAGAGAACCAGAAATGAACACAGATTGTTTACTTTAGACAGGGTGGGGGAGGTACTCAAGGCTTTGGGAATACAAAGAACTTTCTTGCTTTACAGGAAGAGCGCCTTTGAGAGTGCAGGGGTCTCGTTTAATTTGTCAGCACCACTCAGTTTGGCAACCTCCTGGAGTCGCGAATAGCATATAGTAAGGTTTTCACCCACTTGCCCATGGGTGAGCGTGGAATCTGTTTGACAGGGAGTGATATTTGGCAAAAGAGGCCTTTAATATGTTTCAGAGTCAAAGCACAGACACTTAATCAAACACCTGTGGGGTAATAACTTACTGTGCACCAACTGATATGTGGTTTCATGATCCCATTCATGTGGAGCACAGGGTAATTCAGGTTGATTTAATCTTCTTTCAGTGGTGGTTAAATCAATTTAAATCACCTCATATTTGCCATGGGAAGCATGTGTTGATGTGGGCTAGAAAGATGCATTTCATTGCTCTGAAGTTACCCTGTTCACTGCCAAAGCCGTGGTCCACGTACAGTACTGCTTTCTGTCATGTGGTGAATATTTTGATAGTTTTCAGACTCGTATACTGCTTTAACTGAAGTAGCCAGCCTTTTTTCTGGGCTAGTCACTGAAAATACAGAATACTAGCTACAAAATTTCTAGACTTAAAGAGCTTACAGGCAATGTATAAAACAAAAGATGAGAAGGGATAGGGACAGAAAGGAAGCCCAAAGAAACAGTGAGACAGCTCTGAGTAGTGTGAGAGGGACTGATTTCAGCTTAGCTTTCTAAAAAGGAGAAGGAGGAGGAAGAGTTTTATGTTAAACTGTGGTATTTTATCTCCTGCTTGCTGCAGTGACATTGCTTTGTTGAAATTTGTCCTGTTGTATGTCCTGGAGCAGGAAAGCTGGTTAAGGAACAGTTCATCTGCATGTGGCTTGCAACATTTACCCCTTTTAACCCAAATATTTGTTTCTTTTTGTTTCAAAACAGAATTCTTTTTAAAAAGAATAAAATGTAGTGGCAGTGAGGAATGACTATTGCTAGGCTCGAATGAAAGTGCAGTGTGATTATGTGGTTTTCATCATTTGCATTATGGGAGAAGAGCAATCTTCTGTTCCAGAAATATAGCTAAATCACAGGTGGCCTCAAAACAACTTTCAGCTTTGCCAAATATTTTTATGTATCAGACACATTATTTAAATATTTTCTTTGCCTCCATTCTTCATTTGTAGAGTATGCTAATACTTCCTTGCAAAATATAGATGTTGGAAACATGAATGCGTTAATATCTTACAGAAGGGAGTGTTCAGATTTGGTATGAGACCAGGGTAGCAATGCAGATGCTTAAGTTACTGGGGGGGCTAAAAATGACTTTTTCAAGACCAATCAGAAAAACAGAGCTTTAACAGTTAAGTGCCTCACAGTGCTGCTATGATCAAGGAAAGACGGAATGTGACTATTGAGTGATTTCCCCCTCCCTGTTTGCTCACACTTGGCTTTAATTGCAAACCGAATTACAGCCCTTTTGCAAACTACCTGCAGAAATAGCAGGGGTGTAGAGGTTTGTAACACCTATATCTTGCTTTGATGGGCTCACTTAACTGACTGTGGTAGCTAGAGATCCTGTGCTTCATGCAGGACATCTGAAAGGATGACCATTTACAAAAGCTCCTTCTGCCAGTTTAAATAGTATCCTCAAAAGACACAACCATTTTAGTGTGAAGACTGAGCTGCGTCATTTCCCTGCTCTCTTGAACTTGTTTTTCTGATGCTAGACTACTTTGTCTTTCATTTCTCTGACCTGAAACACTCAGGTCACAGATGTTTGGGAAGTGATGAACAGAAGTTGCCCAAATGCACAGTCCTATTTCCAGCACCATACAGTGTGACAAGCTGATTTAGATGTCCAGGTCAAATGATTCTTTTCAATTGACTGCATCAACCATCCTGGGCACAGTTGTTATCTTCTGTATTAAGGCTTTGTCCTGCAAGGTGCTAGGTGCCTTTTGTTATTTTGACTGGACTGGAAAACACAGTTAGGACGTCGCTTCACCAGCCTATGACTCGTGTGTCACACATTTGTTGTCAGAATGGGACACGAAGGTACCAGCTTGAAGAAAATCAATGAATCACAATGGTTTGACTTTTCCTCGATGAAATTTAAAGTTTGCACACAACTGAATCCTTACAGGTTGTATCACTTATGTTTGGACTCATGGAAGGTCCGGGAGGGATGATCTCATTGCCTTTGCTCCTGACTGCTACTGTCTGAAGCCCCAGTTGACTACCCTGGTCATTAAAAAGGGGGTCTCTAGATTTTTATTGTAGCCTATCATAAGTCATTTCTTCTTTTGAATGGACACAGACAGGCAGTAGGCTTCCTGCAGGTCTGGGAATAGTCACTGGGTTTGAATCCCAGGTTAATTCTTTGGCTGCTAGCCCATACTTGTAATAGATACTGGAAATTCCTATGTAGGTCCTGTTGTTGCTCTTAAGTCTGCGTGATCTTTTTAACAAACTGAACAAAGCAGAGATGTATGGCAACAGTCTTGCTGGCTGCCTTCCTGAGTGTGTGCTTTGCTGACTTTCTCTGAAAAAATAAGCATGCAATTAAAAAAACCAACATCCAAACCTCTTGAATGCTGGCAGAAGCTTGTTTTACAATCGCATTAACAGGTTTAGACTTAATGAAGAGATGCAGTTTCTGCTGCCTCTCAGTCACGATTAGGCTTCAGTATCCCGGCTTTTTTGATTCATGAAGCAGTCTGACTGGGAGGGGTTGGTGGGGTGTTTTGTTTTTTTTTTTGCTTCATGTGTTGTGTACAGTCTTGCTGGTCATGTAAGCCCATGAAGAAGTGAGAAGGTCTTTAGACTGCAGTATCGGTCTGAGGCTCGGGAGATATGCTTTTTATTTCCTGACTTAATCTGTTTGTGCCTTGGCCCTGTGTTTCCTCAGCTCTGTAAAGAGGGGACTGAGCCAAGTGTTCTACCACCTGAATCATTATGCAAAGTAGTTATAATACTGGTCTTGATTCTGTAAACATTTCCGTGTTTACTTATTTGTGTCGTTAACTTGAGCGGTCTCCTTTCCTTCAGACATAAAATCAGGTATGTGTGTTATTGGTGCTTCTCAGCCTTGGCTTTTTATCAGGCCTCCTATAAGCACCTCCTATACAGATGGTGTTAGAAAGTTATATTACAGCTTTCCATGACTGCATTGGCAATTGCTAAATTTAAATCTAGAATAAAGTACCATTCCTGAAGCTCTGCACAGTCTGTTAGTCTCTGCTGTGTTAATATTCATTTATTAAATAGCATTTTCTTGAATAATTTTTACTAAAAAGGTCGTTGACAATCCATCTGTGTGCCATTGCATTAGTGGTAAAGTCACCTAGGATGCTACAGGCTTCCACTAGCTTTTATAATTTCTTTTCTACTTTATCTACAGTTATAAAATACAATCCAGAGGCCTGTAAACCCTTTGAGTGATGGACTTCCATCAAAGCATGTTTTATACAGGCTTGCTGAAAGCAATAATGCAGAGTGTTTTGTTCACCCTAAGCGTGCCATAAATAATGCAGTGTAATTTTTACATGGAGTCCTCTATATATACAACGCCAGTGCAGATAAACTGTATCACTGTACGGATAAGCTATATTGCAGTAAGTAATTGCTCCCAAAAGTTTTGAAGTGGTGATATTTTGGGGGCTCCCACGAAACAACAGAACGTGCTATCTGTCTCCTGCTTAAAGGACTAGGCTTGGTTAAATTAAAGGACTGTAATCCTGAGATGCCAAACCAGCTTGGGAGGACAAGAAGCTTTTGCTTCTTGATTTTTTTGCTCTGGTCCTCCAAAAAATCAAGGGTTAGGGCCTTTGGTTGAATTGGCCAACTCTCCTTGACGCTGTCTTTGGAGAACTCAGCAGCCGTGTGGGTAGGTGACTAGTAAATAGGGAAAATACCAGCAGATGGTATGGACTTGGTGCTGGGTTGTTTTGGGAGGAATGAGGTCACTTGGGTACTCCAGAGAGCTTCTCTGAGAGCACGTCATTAACTCATTCTTTTACTTTACGTCTGACTCAACTAGTGAAGTTAAAATGTCGTTTTCTGGGTCAATGGCACAAGTTGCAAGGATTTCAGCATCCAGTGGGTGAATAGGCAGACATGTGCCTGGACTGTGAGAAATAACAACTAATATATATCTAAATACCTAAAGTAAATCAGAATTCTACCGTGCTAGAAATTGTACGAACTGCAGAGTGACGTTGTTCCTGTCCCAGATACTGCAGTTTCTAAAAATGAGCAAAACTGAGCTGTATATGGAAGAAATAAAGTATTACCTTTACTGTTTTAGATGAGCATGTGGAAAACAGATTTGGGGCCCAGGTGCTCAATACTCAGCAGCTCTCATTAAGAATTTCACATGGTGTTTTAATCAAATTTGAGATCTAATATAAAATTTCTGTCCAATTTCTTTTTAGCTTCTGTATTTGACAAAATTTATGTATGTGAGTAATTTCACCATTTTCCTTGAAAATTAAGCCCCAGAAAAGGAAAAGACCTTTGCAAGCATGCAAAAAAGCAAACTGAATAATAGCTTATAATGAAAGTTTAAAAAGGGGTGGGGAGGAAGAGAAAAACTAGGTTACAAAATCAAAAGTGTTTTCTATAAAAACAGATTTTAAAATAATTAGAGTAGACGAAATCTCTTTAGCATCATGCCTTTATTAAAGCTTGTAAAGTGATTTGAGATTACTTGGGGAATGGAACTCAAAGTGAAACTTGTCATTGCATAGTGGAATTAAATCCCTTTTTCTTTAAAATCTGAAACCAACACGCAATGCTGAGGACTTGTCTTCTTGGCTGCTTAAATGTCAGGAATTAGTTTTTATCTAAGCAACCTGTTTATCAGAAAAATCCAGAAGTTCAAAGGAAGATAACTGAAGGCAATGCAAGAGCTGAAACAGGCTCACAAATACATTTCTGTCATGGCTTTATTCTCTGGAAATAAGCAGTACCACTGTTCTTAGCTATGCATAAATAAAAAGTCAGGCATGCCCTGAAGCAAGCAGAAAAAGATCAGTTTAACACCATCGTTAATACTTTGACCGGCAGCCAGATGACAGACTCCAAATCTGCATTACAGGTCTGCACAATTCCAGAGTCCAGATCCCCAGCCACCCTGCTCCCTGTTTTGTGTAACCTTGCTTCTCAGGGAGGCTTAAATGGAGACCAAAATTCTTGATTTCCACGTTGATTTCTTTTCTACTTGTAATACTCTGATTTTCCCCCCAAAAATGTGAGCAGAAGTCAGAAAGCCTTTCTCCATTCTAACCATTAGTTTGCTCTCTAACTATAGTGTCTTGGACACTATTTTCTCTTCGTATTAGTCATAGACTGCTTGAGACAATCCTGATTCTATGTGTTCTGCCCTGGAGTACTCTTGGCAGAAAAGCTAGCTTGGTGAACTCTGATCCTTGTGCTTTCTAAAACCTGACAGCAGAGCCTGGAAAATTGCATGTTTCAGGGGAAAGTAGAGAGTTGAGGTATCAGAGGCTGCCATACAGAAAAGCACCCAAGAAAAACCGGGGGAGTTGGGTGGTCAGGAGCAAAACTCTTTAAAAACACTGGTGGTGTCAGTTCTACGGCACTGCTTGCCTCTTTTGCATTTTTTTACAGTGGAAAAAGTATTTGAACTGTAAAGTTTCAGTTTGCTCTAGTCAAGCACACCAAGGAGGAACTGGGCTTTGCTTGCAAAGACGGCAGGTGTCCAATGTTGTAACGTTATTTATAGCGTATAACAATTTTTCCTGAAGGAATGCCCGTTGTTTGAGGGAGAGCAAAGGAATTGAACAGGAAAGCCTTGGGGTCTGTCACCTGTAGGTCACTGGAAAATCTGCCAATTTTCATTAATATTACTGGGTGTCTCGACTAATTTATACAATACACCATTTCCTAATTGTGTTGGGATCTGAGGTTCTGAAGTGAGAATGTGCCACTGCCACTTAAATGGCAGCAAGTTTTATGTAGGTGGAAGACGGGTTGAAAGAAATCAGTGAGTATTCACCATTGCAGTGTTATAAATGTTACAAATGACAGGACTAATTGCAGTCTTAATTACAGCGGTGTAATTCTGGAAAAATAGATTAAGGCATTAAAGTTAGACAACTGTAGCAGCTATTAAATGAGTGAGATAAGAATCAGGCTATCATTTTATCTCTATGTGTGCCTGAAATCTGAAGGCTTCTGTAGCTTTAAACTGACAGATTTGGATATTAGTTTATTCCATTTTTTTTTTAAAAACGGACTATAAAATGTAAGCCAATAAACTTCCAGTGATTGTCACTGGTGAATGAGCAATATTATCTCTTAATGCCCAGGCACGGAGCAATGGTGATATATTTTCCAAGCAAACACAGACGTTGTAATTTCATTAGTGTGTTAAGTACGGTAATTGTTCGGTGTACTATAACTGCATGCCTTTTCCCCTCTAAGCTTGTTCCCACATCACAAAATTAATCCTTGTTTTGACCAAAGTGTAACTCTCATGGCACACCAGCAATATTCCTGCCAACGTTGCTCTAATAGCGCTGTGGCCCTCTGTCACCAGGCTACCGTCATTTGGATAATCCATGGCTGTAATACATCATTTATGTGCTATTGTTTTGATGATGTATGAAAGCAATGCATCATTACAGAACTACCAGCAGAAATATCCCAGAGGCTGTCATGCTTTGTAAGAGGGAAAAAAAAATTCTTTATAAATGTGAAAGAGATTAGTTATTTATGGGAGTTGAAAAGGAGGGAGGTTAGAAGGGAAGTAGAGTGAGGAGAGAGGATATAATATAGGGATGTTTTGACTTCCAGAGGTACCTAAATCAATAGGAGCTGCAGGTGTTTATTAAATCCTGAAATTAGGAAAGGGAATTTCTGTATTGCCGGTTGCATGCTTTAGAGCGTAGTGCCCTTTTCCCCTCTTTATAACTGCTGAAAGAGTGATTAAGGCACTATTCGGAGCCAGGAGACGTGAGCTCAGTGCTGGGCTCTGCCAACTTAAGCCTTTCCCGTGTCAGTTCATACCTATAGAACAGACACTTGATGTTCTGATCTGTCTGTGCTGTTTTGTGCCCACCACTAATGTCATTGTTAGAATTAGATGGGTAATTATTAAAATTACAGTATTAATAGAGGGTCCTTTTATTTAATACCATGCATTGACATACTGGAAGGCTCCCATAAAGAAATTCAAGGCTAAAGCCCTGATGGAGTTTGACGCTTAAATAACACATGGTTCAGGCATCTGGAGTCACCGTCAGGCTCTCTGCGATTAAGGTCCTTATTGAACCTCAGCACCAGCCCTGGAAGCGAAGATGACTCGCTATGATTATTTGAATAAATTGGCACAGCATGTGCTTTTTGTTCTACTAGTAGAAATACGGTGTGTGCGAAGATGGGCTGCCTCGGGATATCTCAGTGTTTTGTTTTTTTTTTTTTAAAGAAAGCTATGTGGAGAGACCTTTGATTTCATACAGCGTTATTTTATATTTTAGATTTCTTATTGCTTTTCAGTTCAGTGCCAGCAATCTGGCTGGTCGTGTGACATCTACTCGCATTGCCTCAGTTACTATCCCAAAGCATCCAGGTTTAGGAGGCTCTCTGCAGCCCAAAATTGTACCTCATTTCTCCTCTTCTTATTTCTAACAGGCTGTAGCTTCTTGCCTTTGACTGCTTGTCCAAGTCTCTCTCTGCTCTTGTCATTTTGAACCGGAATGTGAAAAAGCCTTTCAGACTCAGTCTCTCTCCATTTCAGGTGATTACAAAGTCAATTGTCCTCAGATTTCTTTTCAGCCTGCCTCAGAAGTCCCGGTTTCTATTTCCAGCTTTTGATCACTAATCCTTTCTTTGGTAAAATGCCTGTCCCTGTTGCAGCCCAACTGATTAATACAGTTTGCAGTAATCAAGAACCAGTACCTAGGTGATAGGATACAGACATCATTATGCGACGGGCAATACCTTCAATGCAGGCTTAGACATCTGGGATTGTTTTTTTGAGGAGAAAAGCTGGCCAGAAAAGTGTTTGGAAAATTATTAGGGCATCTTGAGATTCCATTTGCGTAGCCCTCTGTGGCTTAATCTTATTTTTGGGGTCAAGAAATATCTCTTTATGGTTAAACCGGCTTTAAGGCTTGGAAGTTAGTTTTTATACTTGTTTCGTATAACTTCAACTGATGTGCTGCTCTTACCGAACTTTGGTTCCGACTGACATGAGAAATGTGGAAAATTAAAATGAAGAATGAATGTACATTTGGACAAGGTTTCCACAGAGCTCAGCTCTGCTTCAGAATTGGGATAAAAGAGCTGGAGTCTATTGATTACAAGCTGTGAAAAATCTCATCTGAACTGTGAGTATGATGCACTAAAAAATTTGGACCTGCATGTTGTTTGGTTACGCTTTCTTTTAAAAATTCAATAAGTGAGTAAATTTGGCTTTTCCCTTCAAGTCTTTAATTCTCTAGTCATCCCATTGACATTGAGGGAATTTTGAGTGCAGGGTTGGGTAGGAAAGTCTTGTTGGCAAAAAGGAATACTATTTCTTTGAGAAACAGCTTGCCAGTGATGTGGTTGTGTTTTCTGCTGCCTCATCCCAACTTTCATTTTTATGCAATGTGAACTAAAATAACACACCTTGGAGAGGGAGGATAGCGCTTTCAACTTTTCACCCAGAGCGATTATGCCTATTCTTGTTTCATCGCCACAAGCTGGGGAGCTTTTTATATTAATATTAGGAAGTGATACACGTAAGCTGAAGATATCTCTCACCCTGGTTGCACTGTGAGCCACCATCTGTGCAGGGTGCACGTTCTCCAGCTGCTGTGGAACATGGCCACCTGGGTTGGCTTACTTCACTGGCATAAGAAATTTCACACGGGATTTGTGGTATTTCCAGTGTAGCTTATGAATGGGCTCTGCTAATTTTTGGGGCAAAGATTGCTGTTTAATACACTTGTGGAGTGCCTTGCAAGGGCCTTCCTCCTCCCATTGGACGTCTAGGGGTGCTGCTGTAATGCAAAAAATATTGTCTCTGATTGTTTCCTCTCTGTCCTTGGCCTCCTTCGTCTGCTTGTTGATCTCATCTCACCTGCTGCTTTCCTTTGTATTCCTTGTTTTCTCTTTTCTCTTCAAACAGTATAAACATGAAAGCAATATAAGCTAATCCTAACCTTGCACATACACGCTCAAAACAAATCCCATTTGGAACAAGCAAAGCAATCCCTTCCTGAATGTTATCTCAGGGCTTCAGTCACTCAGTTTGGCTCCTGTACGTGATGCCAGTTCAGGTTTTGGCAGCTCAGCTCGTATAGATTTCTGCTTACGATGATCCCTGCAAGGAAGCAGCGGCTGGCATATGGACATGCAAAGCAGAAATAATTTGTCCGGCATCCATCTCTCTTTGATACGTTAGGTGACACCAGCAGTCCTCATGGGTCCTGGAGAATGTTAATACTAGAAGAAGCAGACTTACAAGCATAAGTGCAAATTTTGGAGACTGTTCAATGATTGTGGTTTAATTGTCCTGTGGATATGCAATATGAATGTACAAAATAAAACTAAGGTATGTGGAGTTCGATAAAGGTGATAGCTCAGTTAAATCTTAAATTCTCTGAACGCGGGAACTCGCACCAAGAAGGGTGTGACTAAGCAGGAACTCTTTGAATCTACAGTACTTAATGTCTCTCTGCATTGCCTGCAAAAGAAAATGAAGCAGTTATGTGTTTTTTTTTTTTTAAACAGTGATGAAAAACTTAAGAAATGGCTTTTGATCAAAACATTAAGCTGAGCTACAATCAAGCTCCTCTAGTTGGATTCCCCTGGAGTAATATTTACTGTTGGTAACTTGGTACAATGAAATTATAGAATCTAAAAGATCAAATTGTATTGCGAAGTTTGACCGGGAAAGTGTAGTTTGGAATGAGTTCAGAGTCAGAAATTCTGCATATGCACATCAGCTCAGCTGAATTCAGCACATTTCTAGGTGTTCCTGGAACGGTCATCTCTTACACCCCCTGAGGTGATTGATGCCTGAGTGTCCAGTTTGTCCAGTTTTTGAGATAAATATGCGAAGTTGCTTGGGATTATGCAATAATAAACAAACTCCTCACCAGCCCCATTTCAGGCCTGTCTTGAAGTTTTGATGGAATTGAACCGGTTCATAGTATTTGTCCCAACTCGCTGCGCTGGACTGAGCTGCACTGAGACGCCACAAATATTAAATGTTCAGATTGCAAATACGCTTCAAGTTACCAACCCAAGACAGCGCTGAACAAAAAAGAGGAAACGAGAGAGTGAAAAAAAGAACCCATTGTTTTCAGCGAAAAGATGTTTAGTACATTATCATTTCCAGTCTCTTTCTCTCTCAGGATCAAAATTTGATCTCTTGTTCTATATTTACATGTGTCTTTAACATCTGTTTTCCCCTTGATTCAAATTACTAGACCTAAATGATTGCTAGTTAAAATATATGCATAGGGTATTCTGTGTCTTTTTTGTCTGAGTGTCATCTAATAAAGAAAGAAATGGATAAAGAGAGGCTGTGATTCTGAATAAAGATTTATCTGATAGAGGCATGATTTCCTTTTAAAATGCAGGATATTTCCAAAGTAATTTTTAGACTAAGTGGCTGAGATTGTTTCCCTTCATGTCTGTTCAGCAAACTACGGTTGAGGATTTAAATGTCACATAATTTTTTTTCCCCAGTTGGACTACTGGGAATGGACACAAGGCTAATTAACACTGCATGAATATGTTTATCCAGAAGAATCACATCGTGGAAATGAGGCTAAAACCTGGGAGACTTGCTTCTTTTTTAATATTTTACAGAAAGCCATGCTAACTGTTCTAGTTTGTTTCTGTCCGTTATCACCGCAGAGATTATTTCCCTTAAAAAGTTGGGGTTTCCAGGGTATTTAGAATGTCTTTAAACTGAGGAGTCCCGTCATGTATTTTTAGCCTAGGAAGCTATTTTGTGAGCAATTATCTCAGCACACTCCCAAACTGTAGGATGTTTTTCTATAAATCATCCTATGAAGTTTTTTGAATGGATGAGACATAGGCAGGTGTGAATACGTGGTGATCCAGGCCAAGCTGGACTCCAAGCCCGGCTCAGGATGTGCTGAATTTAACAGGGTTCATGTGTAGGTGTAGATGGAACATATGTGGTCACTGATTTTTTTCATATGCTTGACTTCTTTCACTTGTTCTTCAAATGGTTAGGTCCAGCAAAGGAAAATAAGCTTCTGGTTCATGGCTGTGACCTCTATGTGGTAAATGCTTGTGGAAAGGACAGGAGCAGCGAGCGTTGCCTGTATCTCATGTTAGAGGAGTTGTCTGGTTACAGGCAGGTGGCCAATGTGCCAGTTGGTGTTTCTCCTTTTGCCCCTTGCTTGCGCCAGAAACTTCATTCTTTGCAAAAATGGAGTCTGTATGTGCGGCTGTCATTTAGTGTGCACAAATCTGAACTTTCTCACAACAGCACTTTGTATTCAGGTTCATGGGAGGTGAGTTGTAGTCTCTTCTAGTTCATAGAATACGAAATAAAGTCTATAAAGAGACAATGTAACAGTTGGACCACCCACATAGCACAGGTCAGAAGATGACAGCTATTAACTTCATACTGCAAGTGTTAATTACCGCACGCACAATGTGCTTGATCCTCTCTTTGTAGATGTTATTGTTTAGTATAATGCACAAGTTTATTTTCGTCACCTAGGGTGGAATTATTCTTATCTCGCTCAAACGTGTTTAGGCAAAGGCGTTGTGGCAAGCCATTGTTTTTAGATATACTAATGATAAACTTGCAGATATGTAATGGTGACAGAAACACCAAAGGTAAAGTGGAGTAACTTAGCTTTTTGTGAAGGGAACCTATGGCAGAGACACATAATGAAGCTGTCTTTATTCTCTCCCTTTCACGAAATTTGCATTCTATCAGAAAACATTATTCTCCTCTAAGTTTGATCGGTTTTTAGTGATACCATTCAAAATCAGAAGCAATGCAATTTAAGTGAATATGGTTACAATTCTGTAGAATTGATGAAAGAGCCCACTAAAGTGGGGAGTAGGGTTGTTTGCACCCTAGCAAATGGTCTGGCAGCTACTCTAAGTGCATTTTATTCTTTGACAAGTGATAACAGCTTTAATTTTCTGCTACTTTTATATGATTTTGTGTTGATGCTTTTTTCAAATTCAGCTTTTTCACACAAAAAGAGCAGGAGTTCTATCTTTCATGAAGAAAACATGGGTGAACACCTCTCATTTTGCAATTAGAAGTAGGAAAAGAGGGATAAATTTCAGGGAGGAGGATGTATGTTTTCTAACAGGAACTAAATGTGTAAAGGGTTGGAACATGTAGAAGTTGTAAGAAAGGAAAAAAAACTTTGGTACTTTCAACACTTAGTCTGATTGTCCCTTTGGCATTTTCTGAAAGATTCAGAGGGAAATCAAGTCGACGTAGCAAAAGTTCTATCAAAGTGCAATGATTGGAACTTTCCCATAGATATAAAATATTTTTGCAGATTCTATTAAAAGTCCAGGTTAACTCATCTATTAATGCTTGAACTTTATGCTTTGCTGTAAATCCCACATATATAGAAAATGCAAGGGTTTTTTTTTTTACTTTCTGCACACATTTCATTTCTGCTGGTAGTCCCGCTTCATTAAACGTATGTATCTTCTCATTTCAGCTGGTTTAGCTTGTACTTGAAATGCAGGGCCTCTGTATTCACAATTCATGGAGCATCCTTCCCAGTAGTCTAAACAGAAAATCTCAATTGCCACATGTCATGTTAAGAAGAGCAGAGCTGGGGGAAGAGGGGTTGGGAATCTGCATGTCCTTGGAGTTGAGCACCTCAATTCACCAAAGAAAAATATTCATGGTTTTAAGGCAACCTTCAGGAACTTGAGAGCAAAATATTAAATTCTCTGCCCAGCCACGGTACCCAGTGTGACCCCGGACAAGGCTTTTTCCTTCTGAATTTCAATTCCCTCCGTATCAATGTCATCTTTCCCAGTGCAGAGTTAGTGTCAGGCTAAATTTGTTAATGTCCATGAGATGCTCAGATACTACTCATAGCCTAACGAGTACCGAGGTGTAGTGGAACAGTGCAGAACAAACAGCAGATGGTAGTAGTGGAGAGGCTCAGCAGTATTATTGTATTTAATTTCTAAGCAGTTTAATGACATAGGCCAGGTACCACTAACAAATGCTCCCAGAAGAAATGGTACACCGCTTCACGGTGTTTGCAGGACCAGGTTGCCTGGTTTCTAGTCATTTGGTATGAATTATAATCACCTTTTTAAGGTAAGCTTCAGGTTTGCAAGTCAAACGTGTGTCATGGTGAATACTTTTTATGCCTTTGATCAGCCGTGCTCCCCTCAAGATGAAGGATTTGCAAGGAAATTGTCCTGTGACTTGTAATTAAATTGCACTCTTGAATGTTTTGTCAGGGACCAGGAAGGAAAGCTGTCTTTGAAACATGGTTAATTAAATAGATTTAGATGAGGTGTTAAACACTTTCGGTGTTTCTTGACAATTACGTTTTTTTAAGCAGTTCATTATTTGTGTTACCCGAAGGCCTTTCATCCAGCAGGTTAACCTCACAGAGTGTCCCAGTGTACGGGCTGTGTGAAAGCTGAGGGATCGGTTGCACTGCATTTACTAAGCCTGGAGTCGGGTCTCTTTAGGCAAATACACCATTATTTGCAGTTGGGTTTTTGACCCCAAAGTTCGTACTGAATAGTACTAATGTGCTTGAATATCCCTATTGCACAAATACTACTAATTTGGTTTGTGTGAGGAGTAGTGTGGCAATGTGATTTACCCTTTTAAATACTACTCTCTTCCAGAATCCAGAATACCTGGATGTACAGTTCTGAGTTTGGGGAAAATTGCTCCAAATCTGAATACGATCATTGCAGTCTATGCACATCGTATATGCGGTCAGGAATGCTAGGACCATGTATGTTATTAGATGGTGCCTCTCTTGAGAGGACCTTCCTCGTTTTGAGAAGCCCTGGATGGAAGATGAATAAACTTAACATTCAGTTGTGAGCTGCCTGCTAGAGGTACACGCTGACCCTCATCCAGTCAAACATGTCTCTGTACGTTTTCCGTGCTGCGTGAAGGATGAGGTGTTCAATTAAAGGGACTACAGATGTATAGTACAGAAAGGGGAATATGTCACTGGTTCCAAGTGATGGATTGAATACTCAGCTTTAGTTTTTCTTGAATTTTTCATAGGTACCTGGCAGAATATTGGCTAGGCTCCGCTGAAAAGCAGCCTTACTGAATTCGTCTCTCCAAACTCCTGTGCTGCATGTCTGTCAAGTTTTGAAACCTCTCCCATGTTGTTTTGCAGAGAACCTAACGCTTGGTGTAGCTGCTTATGACACCGCGCTGTTGTAATCTGCCACACGTGGCGTTCTGCAAATAAGCACGTTTAGCAGTTCCCTTCTTCCATCTTGCACTGTGCTTGGTCCAGAAAGAGCAAAACATCCAAAGCAAACAAGCTGTCAGGAGCCTGCTGTTTCTGTGAAAGCGGAACCAACTGTGCGAGGAGCAAATGCAGGAACCGTTTTGGGTGTGCTCTGACTCGTATCGTTCACTTTGCTCTTAGAAGTACCGTGAACAGCTTGGCTCACGGTCTAAACCATCCCTCTTTCAATACCCACATGACCCCTTTCACTGCAGTACCCGAGTATCGGATCAGTGGAATGGTCCTCCCACCTCTCCACTGAAGTTCAATCATCCCAAAGTGAGACTGGGGGATCTGAGAGTTGGGGGAAACAGATGTCTTTTAGGGCATGGAGGGGGAAAGAGGGAAATCTGAGCCAGCTCCTTAAAAATCAGACAAAACTTGCATTGAACTGAGGCAGGGCGTTTCAGTGAAATGTGAGTTTTAATCTCAAGTGAGAAGAGAGTCAAGGGCTTAGGATTCAAATGAACAAGGCAAACAAACAGATAATGATTTTTTCTTCCATTAAGAAAACATTGCTTTAAATATGGGGGTTCTTTAATAACTATGTTCGATTGCTTGAAAGAACCTGTGCATAATGAAACCTTTTTAATATACAATATGAATGGTTCTGTTATCATACATATTTCCAATTTGTAATTAAGCACCTTTTAAAAAACTGCTCAAAACCTGCTCAAAATTAAAGTGTCAGTGCTTTCTTGAATAGTCTTAATTTCAGTAAGCTTTTGATGCTTTATTCATGGAGACTATTAAAAGGCTCTTAGTCATCCGTGAAAATATATGCATGGTATATAAGGCCAGAGTCAAAAGGACAGATGAGGAATAGCAGTCAGAGGTGCCAGTTCTCATGGAAGGAGAGATTTAACAATTTTCAAGAGTTACTTCAAAAGCAGCAAAATATGTATATGTTAATATAATTTCAGATAATTATCTTTCATTAGCTAATTTGGGGCTCAGCAATTAGATGGCTAAAGTCTCAAAAACCCTGCACATATTTTATGTGGGCCATAGCCATCGGCAAACTATTTTTATATGCCTTTTCTTTGTGCTAAGTCAAGTATTCTCATTTGTCTTGGAGGAACCTGGCTGTCTGATTTGGGTTTTTTCTAGGTGTGGGGGGTTTTGTTTTTTTATTTTATTTTTAGTTCACTTCCTACATAAATGTTAAACAGATGCTGATTTGAATGGTAGCCTGGTATATTAATTACTGCACATAATGAGTCTCAGAAAATGTAATAAAGGACTAATTGGTGTCAATAAAAGTAACACTGACAAATGCCGCCTTGTATAACGTAACCAATGTTCGGTATCACATCAGCAAGAGAAAAAAAAAAAAATCCACCTCCCATGGGGAATACTCTGCCATTTGATTTTCCTCTGGAAGAAAGGCTTTAGCTGGATCCTAAATAAGAAAGACAGTGAACATATGAAGCACAGGTGTTCATCAGCCTTGTTGGCTGTTTGCATTTGATTTTATTGATTTTTGCCCAGGACTGTTTGTTTTAAGCTCAGGAGAATTTGAGCTGTGACAGTGTGATATTGAAACTAAAGGTGATGGCACTCTGGCTATTGTATTTCTTTCCTGCTGTAAAAGAAATGTATCGTGGGGTGGCGTCCCGGTTAACGTTCCCTAGACAGACACAGTGCTCAGGGCATTCCCATGGCCTCCAGAGATCCTGGATGTGTTCAGGCACACCGGACGCTGAACCTAAACCCAAGGGTGGTCTGGAGTGTTGTGTGGCCCTACTCACCTGCCCAGCTGGAGCCTTTCTGCTGACTTTCCTAGGTTTGATTTCAAATTATGAGAAAAGAGAAACTTGATGGCTGGTGCCACAAGATGCCAGGAGCTCAGCTCCTGGTGAAGTCACGATGTTCAATGGAAGTGGCTCCTCAGACAACTGTTGTAATTTCATATCATCCCTTTCTCTTTCCCCAAAGCTCAGGGCTTCTGTCAAGCATGGGGAGGGCAGAAATTACTGAGAAGGAGGTGCCAAGAGTGAGGAAAGGAGGAAAAATACAGGTTTTGGGTGTTTATTTGCTTTCCTCTTTCCCGCACTCCAAGTCCTCATGTGTTGATGTGTTTTATTTTCATTGCTTTGCCAAAACGTCTTTTCTCCAAATGTATTTGTGAGCACCCAGCTGCCTAGGCTTTCTTACACCAGTCTCTCTTGCTCATCAGGCTCTTGTCATGGGATTTGCCAATAGCTTAAGCATGAGTTATCAAGGTCAATGTAAAAATAATGTTGCGCTCCAATGTGGAATTTCTTGTTTTTCCTAGCGGCACTAATAAAGGCTCAGTTACAATAACACTGCCTTATCTGCCTTTTGCTGACATTATGTATTTCATAGTTTAGGGTAATGTTTTTGACGTGTCCTTTATTTCCTTTACTTAAGGCTCTCTGGGTAAATATCTGTCTTGTTCCACTCTCAACAAGTTTCTCTCGATGGTTCATTAGCCCTGATGCCCGTCCCTTCTCTGCTCCTCTGTCCTTAAGCACATTTCCAGCGGACCATTCTGTTTGCTCGCATGCTCCTACCCTTAAATAAAACCCCACCACCTTGATGAGATTTCAAATGAGATTTGCAAAGAAACAGAACATCAGGGACATGCAGGAAAGCTCTGGGTGCAAAGAATGAAGCTGGGTGGCTTACGCTTTCTTTTTATCCCCTGTCCCCATTTAAATGTCAACACTAATTAAATTTTCCCTAAAACGAATCCAAAGCTTACTCAAAGCTTGGGTTTTTACTTGGTTCTTTTGCTTTTTTTCCTCCATGGTCTTCTCTTCCCCCTCCCCTCTCCCTGCACCTCATCCCTGCTAGTGGAATTCAAAAGGTCTCAAGCAGACCTACTTCAGGTTCACAGTTTCCCCTCCTGTCCATTAGACAGAAATTCAAAGCGCTTCTATTCCCTCCTTTGGCCACTGACCTGCTCTATAAGCTCCCCTTTACTTATCCTGCTTAATTATAGCTGTGATGGATTCAGGGCGGAGATGGTCCCATAGGATGTGTGTCTGTACCACAGCAAGGATCCGGAGCTGTGGCTGAAATTTTTCTTGCTTCCGGTAATTCATATCCACACAGTAATTGGCTGAGGAATGGAGATTGGGAACAGGTTTAAAAAAAAAAAAACACACACTTATTCCTTTCTTTTTTTGTTCTCTCCTGGAACAGTTTTCCAAAAGAAATATATACTGGTACTTAAATAAGGACCTGTTTGTGTGTGTAGATTTTTATTTTAATTTTCACATTCATACCCTTGCTCAATGATGCAGATAACTAATTTAGCAAAAAGCATAATATCCAGAAATGGTTATTTAGTATCCTTACATATGTGCAAAATGCTCAGTATTTGGGTCTCTAATTTTGTCTGTGGCCTTTAGCTACAGGAGTATTAATAAGCTCTCTGTTGTGTATCTGCAGATGTTCCAAGACCTCTTTTCATGGGGAGTTATATAGCATACTAAATTTCCACGCAAGCAGCCTCTCCACCACAAAGGTGGAGAGATGCAATCAGAAAACTTGGATAAATCCACCAAGGCAACTTGAAGGAATATGGTTATTTTAGGCAATAACTTTACTAGAATAGGCATATACATAACAATAAATGTCCCCTCAACTTTACAAAGAGCCTGGCAAGGGTCACAGCACAAGGTGTTTATTACTGTAAGAGTCATTACTGCTGAAAAGACAGATTTCAAGGCATTTGGATTGTCACTATCAAATGTCATCTTTGATATAAAAATGTTAATTCCACAAGTATCTGTCAACTCTTTGTTATAACTTAATTATCAGAACAAGCACTTTTTCATCTATACGGGACTGTTGCAGCTGCTTGTTCTTTTAACAGGTACTTGAAGTGATGTTCCCATATGGGATCAGCCTAAAAACCTACTTAGTACTGGAGTTCTTCCACTTCAGGCTTAACTGCTGACTTAGTGACTTGCCCAGCCTTGTAAATTATGGGCAGCATTGGAAAGTAAGAGGCAAAAATAGATTCAGGTGGGACTTCAAGTTTTTTTACAAAATCAGTCTGAGAGTGTTTTGTAGACTTAGGGCTCAGTTCACCTTTGTTTGTAACTCTGAGCTGGCTGGAGTTATTCCTCACTTTGGCAGAGGTTCTTTTTCTGCCTCCATATAAAATCTGTGGAGGCTCTCGTGTGCATCAAATATTTCAGAAAGCTGCTGTGAAACTTGCTTTGCTACATTTTCAGAGCCCGATACTTAATCAAGGCTGCTAATCCATGTCTTTATTACATCTTTTAAATCTTGGGACTACTTATCAGTCACTCATTTCTTGATTTGTATTTCCCAGGTAGGGAAATAATTAAGAATTAACTTTGAAACCAGGAAACATGTAACCACGTATAAAATAAATAAATAAAAAATTATGGAACAAAATCGTGCAGGTAAGGCTTGTCGAGGATTAGCAATGTAACTGATTTGTATCGTGAATTCTGTCACTAACTTTATAGAACCAACCAGTTTATGAACTAAGTAATTGACTCCCAGATGTCAATTATGCCTTGTACTAGTTAGTTTTTTATAGTGCATATACCTTATTTCATCAAATGTGGGGTTTGCATTTTAAATGCAAAATTCCAGCTTTTTTAACTCCAGTGAAAATTGAAGGCCTCTATTCTCTGAGAGAAAAAAACAAACAAAACCCCCAAACCTCCAGAACCTACCCACTGCGCAGCAGGAAACCTGTGTCAGGTCGGTCAATTCACCTCTACAGTGTTACGTTATCCAACACTTTAGACCAGAAATAAGAAAATATTGCCTATCTAATATTAAAATATAGCTGCGCTTTTTCTCATTTTCCTCTTTTACTTACTTGCAAGAGCCATAGGGTGATGTGGGTGCTTGATTTTTACAAGTTCAAAGTCAGATGTGCTTTTTCTTGCTAATACAGTCTTAAGATGTAGTGATTTAAACTGTGGAGAGATTTCTGAAGCTCAAGTATTTCAGGTAGGTATATGAGGAGGAAGAAAAATCTTTTATAATTTGTGTTGCTCTGATATATGCCGTAGATTATGCTAACTGAATGGTTTATGGAAATGAAACCAAACAACTGGCAATAAAATTATGCACAGAAGTGTGTAAGTGGCACCTGGCAGAAGCTGACTGACAAAGTATAATAAATATTTGACATGTCCTGTAAATATGTGTCACTCGGTCAAAATTCATTTGAGTCACAAAGCACCAAGGGCATAATAAAGTTTAATAGCACCATTTCAATTTCACCCATTTGCTTATGATGTTTTATTATTGGGATCTTTCAGCTATAGATTTTTGAGCTCTAAATCCACAATTTAAAGCACGGGGCTTCAAAAAGTGTCAAAGGACTGACTCCCTTAAATGTGAAAGATAGATTTAATCTCTCAGCATTTATAATTTTCCATCCTTTTGGCACAGCTGCAACTTGAGCTGAAAGCTTTCCGATGAATCAGCGTCCCCTGGAATGGAAGGAAAAGTTGTAAACTCTGCGGCCTCGTTTGAGCTTCATGTGAAATACTGTGCAGGGTGTACAACTGAAAGGGAGAGAAACAAAACTAGAGGGCAGCCAGAAAGAAATGAAATGGAGGCAACACACCCAAAGGGAGGGACACGTTGTTTTGTTGCATTGTAGTAGATGAAAGTTGGGTGGAACTGGTGGTTTGTGCAATCTGATAGTCGATCAGTGATCAAAGAAAGCAGCAATAGTTGATTTTGTAATAACTTGCCTTCAGGAAAAGGTTCCTTAGCCCTCATCCTTAAGGTTGGTAGTCATATGGTAGTTCTTTAGAGGAGGGGAATGCAGTACCAGCGTGATTAATCAGCTGCTTCTCTCCTGGAGAAGGCTGAAATAGGCTCACAGAGCAGAGGGATGCTATGGGGAAGCTCTTGCAGGAGCAGCGGGGGGGAAAAGTGTGGTTGAGAAAACAGACATAAGGAAGCAGGAGCTGCCTGAACTTTTTTGAGCAGAATGTTGATTGATGTTGAAACAATAAACGCACCCCTGGAGCCAGGGACTGAAATACAGATATTGATGTGCTGCTCTGTAGATAAAATAGCTTATGAGGGGAAAAGCGGTGGCTGCAGCAGGTTCTAGTGCCATGTAAGTGTTGCTCTGCAACAAAATTCTTGTTTACCTTTGGAGGTCCCTCAAACTGTAAGAAAATATTCCCCATAAGTCTGTCCACCATACACGTGCTAACAGGTTCTACAGAGTAACAAGAGCATAAATCTTATGCTGACTCCTTTTGAATTAATTTTGAATGCTGCTTTTCCCATTGCTTTCTTCAGCTAAGTAGTTACTTATGCCTCTAGCTGCTGTAAAATGTGAATTGTGCTCCCCATCCTGGGTTGTTTATTTTGGGGGGTTGCAATAAAGTATGGGTAATGTTAAGAGGGACAGTTTCAAATGTGAGGACAGTTTTTTATCCCATTTCAAATGTCTAGAGGCCTGTTTCATCTGAAAATTAGTGTGAAGGCAGGCAAGAATCCCACATATGGACTTTACCTGGAAGGATCACAAATCTAACGTAGCATTTGTTAGTGGCCTGTAGGGAAGCTTTACTTCCTTGCTTTTAGCAGCACAGTTATTCTCCTCCTCTTCTGGGTCGATTATTCACACAGTAATAATAAAAACTTTCTTTAGATTAGCAGTGAAAATAAGTAGGAGGAAAACCTGATATATGAGCTGGTCGCACTGCCAGGGTAGTGCTGAAGCTAGGAGAATATTATAGGGACAGAAGCTGGCTCACTGCTATTTAATTTGAACTCATAAAAGCTGGTTGGTTATTCTGGGCATGCATGTATCCCTGCACAATTAGATATATGTTTGCCCTTGTTCTGTTTGTGAAATAGCCAAGTGAGGTTTAAATTCTCTCTGCCACAGCAGCTTATTGCCGATGTAACTAAGCCTGAATTCAAGGAATAGACTTTAATGAAGTTCATGGACCTGATTATTTTTAGTTGACCGTTAGGGGCTTTGTCCCAGTTCAGTTCCCAGTGGATGGTTGTCCAAGTTACAAAACCTGCCATTACAATTGGCACTAATTGGGCCCCTTGTCGCAGTCATAACACTGTTTCCAATAATTCAGTGGCCCAGGCGTTTGAACCCCTCTCTAGGCAAATGCTCGTTAGCCTCCAATAGTATTTGCTCTGAGCGTAGGGACTCATTCAGCAGAGAAACTTAGATGAATGGCTAAGTAGTGCAGTGGAAAGCAATAAGACGTATTTGTGTAATCTCCCTCCTTGGAAAGCTAAATGACGGTGTCACTGCCTTTAATGACGTTTCTACAAATATTGAGCCTGTGTGTCAACAGGAAGGGATGTTTTCCTGGCAATATCTCAGCTGTTTTGCAGCTCTGCGTTACGAAGCGGCTGGGAATCTGTATGACCAGGGAAGCTGTTGGTGGAATATGATGATCGTTTCTCTTCTATCATCCAGTCTCACTCTCCTCCCCTTTCCCAGAGACAGGAGAACCAGATCCACCACCACCACCCCACCTCGCTGCTCAGCCCTTGGGGCCGTGATGCATTTCTTAGCAGCAATTGCCATCTTGGCTGAGTCTGGAGGTCCACCTAAGGCTGATCTTCAAGGCCGATCAATCCTGGATGCTGCCAGGAGGTGTTATACTAATCAGCTAAAGAATAGTCTGCATAGAGGTTTTCTGTCTATACACGAAGCTGAATCCACTTCAAACCTAGGCTTGTTCTATTTTATACTATTTTATTACCTCTCAAGCAGCTTTTGCAGGCTCTACCATGCAGAAAAAGCCGATAAGGGTTAAGTTTGGCAATTTGTTTTCAGTGCATGTAGAATTAAGCACATGCTGTGTTGTGTGGTGAAATCTTGTCCTGATTCAAAGCAGTGGAATTATAACGGTGGACATGAATATGATATTCCTTAATACACTTAGGAAAGGTCTGCTATCTTCTAGTATAAGGAGTGTATGGTAAATATTTCCCTCCAAGCTTAATCTTCTTTCACCTTCTTTCTCAATTTTATAACTTCTGTTAATCCCTTTGGTTCCTGCTTACTTTATTCCAACAGATTTTCTATATGTAGGGGGGAAAAAACAATTTTCTACTGCATGGCTTTCAGTTGTAAGCCAGTGGCAGATTTATTGGTGTCTTCCAGTGGTACGTTACATATACTTTTATTTATATCTGTGATCAAATACTGGCCAGGTACCCGGTAACTGAAAGGATATTTGAGCAAATAAATATCACCCTTGCCTAGAAATAGTACTGGAAAGAGATTAGATTTATTCAGATTTGTGGATGATATATAGGGGATCCTCGTGGGTTTTTTTCTATGCAGTCTGTAGGCTTAGAATTGACAAAAGATATGCAAGATATTCTTTGTAAAAACAATTGGTCCATATTTCTAGGGCTCGGTGATTAATAAGTCATGAATCATGCCACAGGTGGTTTTATGTTGCATATTAAGTACTTACCAGTCACTTATTTAAAACAAGTGTCAGTACTTTATACATAGGAATGGGTGCTGGGCAGGGAAATATCTGCTAATCTATTTTCAAGCAACTGAACAGTTTTGAAAATCCCATCCCAAAAGTGATTTGATCTTTAGAGCCTATGTAATTTCATTAAGGGAAAAGGCAGAAGTACAGGCAGATCTGCAAGCTGTCAGCATAGCTGAGTTTGTACTTCTGAATGAGATTCCCCAGGGACAGAATGTACAAGAAAGAGAAAAGGACACCAGGAGCGGTTCCTCTCCATGCAGACAGTTGACGTGGGAGGGCAGAAACAATGAAATAATCTGTATGAATTTAGAAAAGAAATGGAGATGAGGCATTAGCTAGAGAAACAACTGTGGTGAGATTTTTTAATTATTATTTTTTAATTTATTGAGAGAATAAAATACATCTGTATTATCTAGGGAGGGGAGCAGGTGTATTGGATCAAGGGGAAGAGTGGGCCGAGGGATGAGAAGGGACATCAGGAGGTAGGGTGAAATTACTGTGGATGTAAAGGAGAAGAGGGGAAGATATTCCCCAGACTGTGCTGGGGAGGAGGGGAAAAAGCTACAGGATGGAAGGAGAGTCCAAGGAGGATAAACAACCTGAGTCACTGGCAATCGGTTTTCTTCTGGGGGAAAAAAAAACCCTGCCACAGTATATTGTGCATAAGAGAGATGGAGACAAGAACGGGGGAAGGCTTGCCGAGTAACTGATGGTGAGGAGTGACTGCTCTCAGTAACTTATTGAAAAGTTATTTATTCTAAAGCCCCACAGGGTAACATGGAGAAGGTTAATTAAGAGCTGAGCTAGCCACTATTCAAAGTGAAACTGTACTTTAAACAGGCTCAAGGAATACAAGCTTTGCTTTAGAAGAGGTCTCAACTTCCAACAGCCGGTTTTCTTTTTCCCCTTAGCTCTTTCCTTATTCTGTTTTCCAGTTGCTTGCTTTTCTGACTGCGCCTTCTTCCTATCCTACCTTTAAGACTGAGCCCAATTAATGCTGTGATGTGTTTACAAACACAAAATCTCCTAGCCTGTTTCCCAGTAATCCCACAGGACGTGCGCTTCGTGGTCTGTGTCCATGCTGACACCACATCTTGCTGTGCGGTGCATTGCCATGGAGATTCGGATTGCCATGGCAACTTGCACCTTTTTGAAGGCAGCAGCGAAGGCTGAATAAAAGGAGCTTTGCAAAAGTGAAATAGCAAAATCTCGGGATCTGATATTTAAACATCAAAAAGAAGCCAAAGATTTTCCTGGTCTGGCATACCGCTCCTTTGCTTTGAGAATAACAAAAGCACTAAAATCTTAAATAAATGGAGTTTTCTTAGTTTAAGTATTAGTAAATAAAGAATCTTTTGAGCAGGCTTGGCATTCATACAGGGCTTAAAAAAAAGGAATATATTTAGGAACAGCCACTGCAGAATAGCTGTTGCTGTCCATCTTTCTGCTGTCAGTGAATTCAAGGGCAATCAGTTCAATAGATATCGTTGCCTCAGTTTCCACAACCATAAAATGGGCATGCAAAGCAGTTGAAAGGAAAATGATGTTGTTGTGGGAGGGGGCTTTAGGTGGTGTGTTAGGGAAGAAATAGCAGCAGCAGATTGTAATTTTAGTCCCTTCTTGTAGGAGGGACCTAAGAAATGCCTGCTGGGCCATCCTCACCTCTGTCCTCTCGCTGACGCATGGCGAGTAGCAAATGATGAGGAATCCTTAGAGGAGATCTAGTATGGTATGTAGGCAACGCAGTAGTGTGTAGCATTGCAGTTGTGTGGCTTTGCCCCCTTGCCTTTGGATGGGAAAATCCCCATCTCCCTGTTAACAGAGACAGGTACCGCATAGCCCTGCTTCCAAACTTGGAGGATCTCTGGTCGCAGCAAACAGACCACTTGGATATATCAGGGATTTAATGTATTGCCAAGGAAAGCCAAAACTTAAAAAAGCCCACTTACTGTATGTGCCAGTCAGAGTTTTTAAAAAAAAATCTCAGTTATGTATGAGAAAATAACCGAGTAGATCATCAAAACCTTTTTTGTTTTATTTAGGTTAATTTTCTCCGGAATAGAAAAGCTGTTTTTGCTTACTTTCCATATGTGTTTTGCAAGTTCTGAATGACATTTTAAAATATCAGTAAGATAGGGACTTCAGGCAAAATTACTTTTCAACCACTACTCAGCGTTTGAGAATTTTTTAATGTTAATCTGTGCTTTTATTTTTTAAATAAAAATCCATACGGAGAACACAGCCAAGAGTGTTGCAAGCCATATGATCATGAAACTATACATAGCCTTTTTTCATACTTTAGTTTAAAAAAAAAAAGATATTCTTATACATATAGCTATATGTATTATATATCATTCATATAAGTGGTTCCAGCACTTAACCTGTCTTTGTGAGAGGTGGACATGTGCTACGAAGGAAGATTTCTTTTGTGCAATGGTAGATACAGATATTTTTTTGTGGAAGTGGAGAGAAAAAAGAAAGGGAAGTGCTTTTATGGCTACCTGTTTCCAGCAAGGAGGGGCTCCTCTCCGAAGGCATGTTAACTGACAGACTAGCAAGCTGAAGCGTACCACGTATAACTACAGCCAATCACAAATATGTAATCATCACTACAGTGAATGCAACAATACGTTTAGTGGGGGTAGGTGAATCTACCGAGGCATGAAGAATTGAATCTTGAGGGAGATATATAGCATTTCAAAGGAAAATAATTTCAGTCATGGAAAAGTCAAGGTGGCTTGGCCTGCTGGGGTCACTCTTAACTCTTTAGGCACGTCTACACTTTGACAGTAGGACACAACTGGGCAGAAGAGAGGTGCCTTGGCCTTGCATCTCATCGCTATGGTACTAGGCTGGTTTTCTGTCTTTGCCCTCCTCACTGTTGCTATTGTTTTTCTTTCTCTCTTCCTCACTTATCCTTGGCTTATGGTAAAATAACATCTTCCCAGCCCCTTCCATAGCTACTTTAGGTCCTTCACTGGGTTATACAAAATGATAAAATTTGCTTAAAAGTCTGCTCTTGGGGACGAGTGCATCCTGAGTGCAGTCTGGATGTTTAAAGAAGTTTGCTGTATACTGGCACTTGCTGCAGTCATTTCAATTCAACATAGGCTACCGGTGATTGACAAAAGCGTACACAATTCAGAAATCTTTAGCACTTAAGTCTTAGGAATTGTGGTTGCTCAGCAAATGTTATGGTGTGTCCTTTTTTCAGCGGTCATGAGACAGCAGTAAATTGCCAGAAACAAGTTCAACAGGAAAAAAAGAAAAGGCAAAGAAAGGAGGAACACCCCCCCTAGTCTAGAAATTACTATACGCAAAACCATATATTTCATTTCACTGTAAAGATGTATTTCAAACCAATTCAGAAAGATTAAAGTTGGCAACTTGGCAATAAGATGATTTTTCCATCTTTTAAGTTAATAGCATGATAGATATAACTTCTATCTCTGAG
>NW_008824357.1:850337-878561 GCF_000699105.1 Pygoscelis adeliae | reverse complement strand
AGTGGTATTTTTTTGAAAGGTACAATCATTTGCTTTTGTTGCAGGCATCTCAACATGTACTTTCTTGTGTGAGTTAAAATCAATGTCTGATATAATCTCTGTTGGAAGTCAGAAATGGAGCTGCTGGTTGCAGCTACTAAGCGAAATTTTGTGAAGATTCACTCTGGTAGCGTTCCTTTCCAGATGTCTGAACATCTGAAGTTTTATCCCTAAAACGACCATGGAAAATAAGTTTTAAGGGCCTCGAGTTGCTACTGGAAAGTTTGCACTTCAGTGCCTTATTGTGATGTCATCTCTGACTTTCATATTTGTCTTTTAAAAATACTACAGTGATGACTACTGAGACTTCTGCAGACCAGAATTTGGGGACCTTCCACATGGGAAGCTGCTTGGTTGTGCTTGTTTGCATTGGCAGGAGAAAATTCACTCATTTGGAAAGCCAGAACTCAGATGATGATGATTGTGTTCACTTAAAAATAAATAAGTAAATAAAAATCTGGAGAGAAGATTCTTTCAAGTGACATTGATAGAGGATATGAATAATTTAAGATGCTTCCCAGGAGGTCTTCCAGACGAGTAGTCTCCCAAGCTGCTTATTTAAGAAGAAGAAATAATTCTGTGCCGTCTGCTCGTGGGATGTCCACATATAGATCATGATTTTAATGGTTAGGTCCTTCAGCTACTGTTCTGCTAGACACTATTCAACATGTAAAGTTGCATCTCTCTTGGATTGTAAAAGGGATTGGGATTACGCCCACGAGGAGAGCTTGGCAGACTTTGGGCTATTCATACGACGAGGTGTCTAACCAACAGCAAAATATCATGTCTAATCTACAACCTGTGCTGCTGTAGAATTAATGAACGGGCAGAGGGTCATCGTGGTTGCCTGGGAGAAAAATGGAGCTTGCTTTCTTAAAGGCAGTGTTGGGACCCCGTGGGAAGGGTCATCTTTTAAGCATTGTCACTCAAATCTTTGCTGAGCCTACTTCGAACATAGCTCAATTTTATTAGCTGCCTTTAAAAAAAAAAACTTTCTTAAAAAAAAAATCAAAACACCTGTCAGGGTATTTTAAGGACACTTGAGAGAGGAAAAATTGCAGCTGGTCAGATCCTTAATTTTTGCCTACAGCCTGGCCATATAAACTGCCATGATAAAATTAGCTGGACCACAAAGAGCAAACAAAAGAAATGGATATTTTACAATATGTAAACAATTACAAGATGACATTTGGCTTTAGGTTAATTTCTCTGCCTACTCTGGAAAATTGCCATCTGTAAGCAAACATATTCACTAAATTATTTTCAATGATATAGAAAAGAGGGCTAAAGTACTAGCATTTCAGATAATGACATCAGCATTATTATGGAGTTATGTTAACTTAAACGGCAGGTGGAGAAGCAAAATTAATCTCCTATGCTAAGCTGTACTGCATAAATAAAGAATTCATTTTTTTGATATATTGATTCTCTGTGGATTGCTTGCCAAGAAGATGCTAACATCAGCTTATCTGAATTAATACATGGTATTAGAGGAGAGGAAACCAACATCAATATTGCAGCACTTTGCAGACCACAACCTGCATTAAGTCATGGCTCAGATTCATTGTTACCTACTTTCCATTCAGGAAAGCCCTTGCACCCCTCGGGCAATGGATATTAAACCTGAAATATTTAACTATAAGCCCGTAGAATGTTTAAAGACAACCTGTTTCTGTTGGTGCTAGGGTCTGGCTTGTGCAAAGTGGAAGCAGCTCTGTTGTCCAGCTGTTGGTGCCGTGTTTAGTGGATTACGTTTGGCCATGGGTCTCGGTTTAGGGTTAGAGAGTGAAAGGGGCTGTATGCAGAATCCACTGAAATCACATCGTCCTTTCCTTGCTGTATGAACTGAAGCGACTATGATGTTGTTACCATTAATGGCATGTAGGAAGGATGTTTTTATGGCTCAGGTGTACAAGTGGGGTTTGAAATACTTACTAACATCAGTTTTTAACTGCATGACCCTGAAAAAAAAAAAGTCAGAAACACTTTGCTTATTCATTTGTCTTTTTGATCTGTTTTGTATTTGTACAGCTCCTGGCGCAATGCAGCCACAAGCTGAAAAGGCGTATGTGTCCAAGTACTGATCCAGAATGGCAATAGTGTTAAAAAAAAAAGACATAACTCAATATTCCAATCATACAAAATCCTTAATTTAAAGAGGGTGAATAGTCCCATTTTACTACAGGAAGACTACTTCAAAGCCTCAAGTTGATAACAGAATTTTTTTAAAAGTCTAAACAGTAATGGAATTAACTCAGAAAGATAAAGATCTAAAGATAAAGATAAATGTTTTATTATATTTCAACCCAGTGCTGATCAGGATGGGTAAGCATTAACCATGATAAGCAGGGCTTTGTATTTAAGCGAAAACCCATGAGGAAGAATAGACTTACAGGTTGTTTCCTTAGTTATACTGTAACAGTCATTTAGAGACTCTTTGACTTCTTGCCCCATTTCATTTTCAGTATGTAATTTTTAAAGAAAAGCAAAGCAATTTGCCATTTTTGGATCATCAGCAATGAAGCACTGAATTTTTTAACATAAGAAAAAAAGAAGCTGCTGGAGTGCAGTACTGAGTTGTAGCCTGCTCACTGATGCTTGGTAAATTGTATAATGGTTTTCAGCTTCCCTTCATTGCTACAGCTGCTGGCTTCAATCTGGTTTTGTGGTTTGATTAAAATAACATTTTTTTTTCTTTGTAACTTGTCAGTTGCCCAGTGTTGGATGACATAAATGAACTCATCCTTTTTTCTAAGCCCAGTCAAGGTATCTACTTAAGAACAAATCACCAAAATAACTGGATAACTGATATGGGAGGAAAGCAAAATATAATCTAGGACCTGAAAAATTTTGCATAGAAAATCAATGGAGAAGAAAGCCTGTGGAGGTTTTGCACTGTGATTAACCCATTTAGCTAACCTCGCCTCTTTTGTGTGTTTAAGTCTCGTCCCACTAAAAGGGAGGACAATTTGCCATGGTGCTATCTTCACCAGGCACCAGTTTAGAAATACCATGTCCTGTTGTCTAATGGAATTATTTGAGATTTTTTTAAAAAAGCTCTAAAGAGAGAGTGACAGTAAACTGAGGTAAACTATTACGTGCTAATTGCTAGAAAAAACTAATGAGCATTTCATAGGAAATGCAAATAAAGGATGCAAAATTCTTCTCCGACGACTGGGATGTCGTTATTTTGTCTTTGTGGAAAGCAGCAGTCTTTTTGTGCGGGGTGTCAGATTTAAATAGGCCAGAGAAATGAAAGTTGGGCAAAGAAAGAAATATAGTTCCCATTTTACGGCTGGGGAGTTTTAGCACAGGTAGTTGAAAGAACTTACACAATCTCATATAGGAGCAGTCAGAATCTGAATTCAGATTTAGTTCCAATAGGCGGCTTTTATCACAAGATTGTTTTTCTCCCTTTTATAACTTGTAGTTATAGCATGTGCATAAATAACCAATAGGCCTTTAAAAATGGAATCCCTCTACTTCTTCTATTCCATTTCTAATTCTAATCCTAGTTACATTGGCCAGTTTATTATCTCAAATATTTACTTTCCACTATAAATGGAAATCACTTCTTTCCCTTCTTCATGTTTCATGGTCATAATATCCTCTAGCATTCCATTATCTCTTGGTACCTATGATAGATCAAAATCTTATGACGTTGCTCTTTTTGTAATAAATTAAATTGGCTATAATAGGAAACTTAAGTATCTGTAATGCGTTTTTTATAAGTAATGGGTAAACTGGACTTTCTGTAGCTGAAATTGATTTCTAAGTCATTTATCATGTTATGCAAAACAGGGTAAGAATGCAGTGTAAAAGTAGGAAAATAACCATCCAGTGTCACTCTGAATAGATTGTATATTTATAGGGACATTGTTCATTAATTTTTGAGAACAGAGTCTGAACTACTATTTATCAGACACATTCTTGGTTCGATGCTAGTTATACTGCAGTCACTTAGGTCCTCTAAAACCTTGCTGGAAAAGGGGGAAATGTCAGGGAAAGTTGGATCAAATGATGCTTTAAACACCAATGGAGATAAAAAGCTCTTTTAAATTTATGCCAATTGTCACAGAGAAAATAGGTTTACCTACAGTATGAATTTGAGGACCCTTCTAAAATATTCCAAGTAGGTGGAAAGCTCCTGTTGGCATTCTGGTGCTTCAATTACAGTTTCAACATCAGTTTTTGTTGCTCTCATATTTCACCAAAGCAGAAGTATTGATCAAAACACAGAAAGTATTGGTGATTCATCTTGAGTCACGGTTTCGTACATCTGTTTTGTGTTTAAGTTTTGTAACGAGCATTTTGACATCGAGCCGTTGAGTTGACCGATAAATATTTAACAGCTTCTCTGGATGCTAAATGTCATAAACGTGAAGCACATCATCATTCATTGCTTACATGTTACTTTGCTGCAAAAATAGCAGAGTGGAATGGGTCATGGTTTGCTTGCTGCTCTTGAGAACTTGCTGAAACAGGACCTCTGAGGTACAGCAAAACGATGGAGGATGGAGAGCATTTTTTGGTGAGAGGCAGAAGTTGCTCGCTGCTTTGCAGGCAAGGTGCTTTGTACGCGCTCATCACTGTGAATTCTGGTTCAGGCTTGGAATTAAGGTGAAATACTGCTGCGGAAGTTTACGTGTTAGCGCATAGATCAGTGGATATCGCTTCAACCTCGGTTCTCAATTTCATTTATCAATGCACATCTGGCACATTTCAGGCATGACATTACAAATGGAATCCACCTTCAGAGGACGCTTTCTGCCTAAAAGTGGCAGAGATTTAATGGAGTTACTTTGCCCCATTTTGTGGCTTGAACAGGGCATGTTGGGGAGAACAGGAGTTCTGGGTGGGCAGTGAAGTGCTAAACTGAGCACTCCTGCAATCGCTCTGACTTGTGCTGGCGGCTGGCAGAGGACAACGGTGTTGCAAGGGCAGTCTAAAAGCCTTTCATTCCTTTAGCAAGCCTGAATTAGGAGGAGAGAAGAATCTAGCTTTGCAATTCAAATTTATTATTTTTACTTTTTCCTATTCTGATTTTCCTTTTCTTTCTTCTATACTGATTTTCCTATTCTTTTTCTTCTCCCAAAGAGTGCGTTGGCAAGATTTTCTCCATACGTACGCACTGCTGTGTGCCGGTATTTCAGAAGATGACTTGACGCAGTGTGGCGAGGCTTGTGCCGGTTTGCTTTACTCCTCCTTGTCCGTTCTGAGCCTCTGACCTGTTCCCTGGGTGCCCTGACTTCAGGAGAGATTAACTTCATCCTTATGCCAGAAAGTGTCCTTGTGCCTGAGGAGTGGACCTGTGAAACACGGTCCTGGTACTAGAGCTTTAGATGATCTTTTAGGTATTCAGATGGTCAGTGCTGCCCGAGGCAAGTGACAGCCTTAATATCCATAAGAGGAACAGCCTCAGATCCATCATTCAACATAGATCATCTGTCACACAGCGTAACAGCGTCTTGCTGCTGTGGGAAATCCTTAAATCCATAGCATTATTGTGATGGGTTTATGCTTATCCTACGTGGATAAGAGTTTTTACTGTAGGTGCAGAAAAATCTGGGTAGTGTAAATACCCAAAGGAAAAACACCAGAAGCACTTGGCAGCCAATAAACCTGTGCTTTTTATTTATAGTCTTCGAATGAAGGGTGTCTTTAGGTGGGCTAATATAGACACCTTTCAACAGCCAAACTAAGTAGTACCAGTAGGAGAAGTAATTAGTTCACCGAAAGCAATCAATATCTAAAACTTCAATGCATGCTGAAAGTAACACAGAATATGTAGGATACGGAATGAGCAGTAAGTTTAAATGTGATTTTTTTTTAAAAAGCATTTCATTAACTTAACGTTATAACATTGTTTTATGCTGGGTTCAGTAAGTTACATACAAATTAGCTTTTCGCTTCATATAGACTGTGTGCTTAATGAATATTCTAAAATGTTGTTTTATTAATGTGCCGCCTTAATTGTGGATAAAAAAGGCTCCAAACACCTTTAAATTGTGTTATTTCCAAGGCAATGTGAGAGAAGCAGAAAGTAACAGTGAATTTCAAATTCCCTTCAGAAAATAAAAATCCAAAGTAATGGCTGCAGCTATTTGTGTCAGACATAAAAATTGATATAACATGTGGTAAACCTCCTATTGGGTATTATTACAAATGATTGATTTCTCTCTCCCCCTACAGTTTAGATGGCGCAGTGCTTACTGTACAAACAACTCATGAAAAGTCAACATGTTTTACAAGTAAATAATTTACAGCCACTCTGCGGAATACAGAATAATATTTTACATTAAGTGACATTAATTAGGGTAGAAATATTCAAATGGTGAAGAACGGGGAGATGACTGTTGCAAAGAAAATTTTTTTTACTTGCAGTCTAAATGCAAATTGGAAGCTTGGAGAGTCACGAACACATTGCTCTTGAGGGAGAAATAATTCCCATTAAGTACCCAGCTCTAAAATTATTGCAAGATTTTGGGAATGTGAGCCAAATTCAAGTCAGTGACAGTCTCAACTGTTGCTGTCATTGAAGGTTTTAGAAGCATTTTAAATCTGTTTTAATTAGAGGTGAGATATATCTCATAGTCTTGGGTCTTAACCCCATAAACATTAAAGCACGTGGTTATCCTCACCCACAGCAGCAAACCGAGTGACTTAGCAGGATTAGTTTCACAGACCTGGATTTTTAAGGTCAGGGCAGACTACTGTGCTTTAATCTGGCTCATAAAATGCGTGCTAGAATCACACTCAGTAAGTCCTGAATTGATCCTGATGATAACTTCTGACTGAAGTTAAGTGTGTTTTTTTCAGAAAGACTTAGTGATAGGTCATCGTCACTTCCCATCGTTGAAAAGCTGTACTGTACAGCGTTAGCAAAGCCATCTCTGTGTGTCCATTATGGGTTTGTCTAATTTCACCCGTCCGCTTTGTGCTGCTCTGCACGATTCACGAAGTGTTTTGCTAGTTAAAATCTTGCCCGCCAATAGATACGTGATAGATGTACTTTGTTACTATTTTGGAAATTTGTAGAGGTTTGGGTTTTTTTCAGTTTAAGCCTTGCTGCAGAATGAAGAATTTCTTCTGCTAAGCAAAGCCC
Source organism: Pygoscelis adeliae (assembly GCF_000699105.1). Lineage (NCBI taxonomy): Eukaryota > Metazoa > Chordata > Aves > Sphenisciformes > Spheniscidae > Pygoscelis > Pygoscelis adeliae. The sequence goes on along the minus strand of NW_008824357.1, from coordinate 871,417 downwards.
ATGCACGTGCAGTAAAAACAAAGCCCAAACATGTGGGTCAAGTCCTCCACGTACGCAGGTCGATGCAACTCTGTTGACTAGAGAGGGTTACACAGGCTTGTGTAGAACAGGTTTTGACCACATGTATCACATGCATTCTGACCTACATAGAGCATGAAATAAGCACGCCATTTGTCTGCTAGACTCTGTTAAAAATCAGGTATTTAATAAATGTTGTTCTCCTTTGATTTGAAATCCTCTTGATACGATTGTTCTGCTTTACCAGTATGAATCTGCTGAGAGTTTTTTACTGCAGTTTGGCCGTGTGCAAGGAACTCGGAGGAATAAAAATCTGGAGTAAAAGAAAGTGAGGAAGGGAAGCAAAGCCTGCTGACTAGAACTTCTTGCACCAAATGTTGCTGCACCTCCATAAAAAAAATTCAACCCATGTCTTGAGGAGAGAGTGCAGCTGAGCTGTGGTGTCTCGGCTCGTGCAGCATTTCTGCTCTAGAAGCCTTCACTGGTTTAAGCCACCTCCTGCAGTCTTAACTGGATGAAAGGGAGTGGGAGACAGCATTATACCTTCTGAGGTATAAGATAACCCTGTATAAAAAAGTCTATGTATGTATATGTAAAGGTTACAACAATAAAGGGTAGCAATTATCAAAAATAATTAGAAACTTAAAGGGAAAAATCAGGGGGGGGGGGAAAACAAAGAGGAAAAAAGAATGGGGGGGGGGGGGGGCGCAAAGAGATCTGGACACTGGTTTGGGGAGGGGCGAAACAAGCCATTTGAGATAGGAAGCCTTATTTAGCTCCTCAGTTTCATGGTACGTACCATAAAAACCACCCACCTGGTGTCTGAGTTGATGATAGAAAGGCCTGGACATCGTTTCATGTGCAAAGTGGTTTTGGTTGCACCCCGATAAATGTTTTCTAAGAAGTTAATAGCATGTGTATGTAAGATGTACTCAAATTTGCAGAATTTAATTTTTTATAAACTTCAAATTTCAGTATTGAGAGTAGAAAAAAATAAATATATACTTTCCCTTTTTATGTGGAGATTTGTTTTATTTTGGAGTTAACTGTAAATCTAATCAAGCAGTATTATACTCTAAATCATCACTTACAAAAAAATTGGGGAAAAAAGAGCTTTTTCCAGATTTTTTTTCACCAACTTGTCAGTAGTTAGAACAAATAAACACAATTACCTCTAATAAAACTAATGTGCCATTGATGTAGAACAGAAGACTTTTTTCTCTCGGAATTGGGAGGCCTATTGATGACTTATCATTTTCTTACAAGCGTTGTGACTAATCTGGATGATTTACTTCGGGATTTCCTAGCGCTCTAAACTTCACTCAAAAACAGATTTCACATATTAGACATAAATTAAGCTCTTATATCTTAAAAATAAACACAAACTAAGAAAAAACCTAATATGGCTGCTGCTAATTGCAGTTAAGTAGCCTCCTACATTTGCACTTAATAATTGGGAACTGCTGATGTTTGTGCATTGTGATATTTTAAATGGAATGTTCATGCTCCCTGTAGAAGTAATTTATATTATGAATGATTGTATCAAATATCTGCTAAAACTGGCAGGATTATTAAGTAACTGTTCTGTTGCTTGACATGCTATAGAAGCCTCTCTACTCTGCATTGGGCTGACAGAGCTGCAAGATGCTGTAGCAGGCTGCTTACTGCTTAGTTAACTGGAGAAAGGGGATCTGTGGAAGGGAGGGAAATGTTTTGGGACGATGGAGACGGTGGAAATTTGATTGAGGCCCCTTTGTGCCAGTTCTCCAGATTCTTCTGTGATGCCCGATTTATTAAGGTCAGTGGCAAGGTGTTGAATAAAACACAAATATTTAAATCTAAGCCTTTAACTTGGAAGTTTTAGACGTGTCTTTTGAAAATACTGTAGTTTTTATAACCTGAGAATTTGCTATGTACAAGGCAATTAGACTTAAGTGCTTTAAAGTTTGCAGATGGTACATGGTTTTTAATGAGCTGGTCCATCATTACATTAATAAAAACATTTATATTCTATATAGAGTATTTGTTACCTAATATAGCTACTTCTCTTTTTGCAATGCTGGCATAAACTTAAACCATACTTATTGATGCAATTTCAGTCCTGCTAAGAATTTGCTAGCTGCCTTTCTGCCTAAGAAAATTGTATAAAAGCAGCAAGTTAAAGTTAATTAGCAGTCAATGGAAAAAAAAGGAAATCACTGTTTAAATAAGTGATGGAAAGAAAAGTTGAGGGGTCCTAAGCTGTGTACAGTTACGCAGATTAGTGAAAAGCCATTGCAGTATAATATCAGATCACAATAAAAATTATGTATACCCTTTTCATGGTTATAAATAATTTCACAAGGTTTAAGGTGGTGAAGAATGTTATGAAGAAAAACCTTCTGTAATCTCCTGAAATATGAAAATTAATCACTCATAAGCATTTGACAGCATGGGCTCCATACTTATAGCTAGAAACTTTACCTGGCAGTGAAACTGTTATTAATTTTCAATTTACAATTTACATTTTGCTGATGCTCATTCATTTTTGTAGGGAGTTTATTTGAAATTTTCATCAACAAAATCAAAATCAGACTGAGTATGTTGAATCTTTTAGGGGCAGTTAAGAGCCCCTTATGTGCCTCTGGTTTTGGTCCAGCCTAAATACATTTGTGGTTTTATTCCTTCCTATGTCTACGTATCCTTTGCGGTTGAGCTGGCCGTGGATCATCTGCTCGTCTCTGCACAGCATCCGATTGAAGTGCTGTAGAAGATGAGCACTTCAGATAGCACCTGGCATTGTGCAGAGTAAAATAAGTCTTGCCAATTAACTGTAAAAGCACTCTTGCTAATTATCTTCTAACTATCCATTCCAGTTTATTATCCACTAACAAAAAAAGATGAACTGTACAGAATCTTGTTTATAAAACAGTATCGTTTAACAGGAAATTAAACGACATGGTTCTCAGTGTGCCTGTGCATCTCAGTGCTCTTTATCGGAGTTGTTTAAGCATTTCCGTGCAGTCCTGCGCTCCAGTTCTGTGCTTTTCCTCCCAGCACTTCCAATACACGTGGTCTTGCAGAAACTGGTGTAATTTTATCCTTTCTGATCCTGAGTGCTCTTTGTTTCGCTTATCCTGCCAGCCTTCGGGGGCAGTCCATTTTTCTTTAGGCATCACCTTGAATTTTCTTCAACCTTTGCCAGCTGCGGAGGAAGGGATGTTGGCATTCACAGAATGGACCTGGTAGAGCCCAGCGCTCCTTTCTCGGGGATGTGCGGTCTGTTTGCCAGTTCATGACACTTACTGCACGATACTCCTGCAATGCGCATAGATGACAATCACTGCAGTCTACGTACTTTAGTAAAATCAATGATCATACTACAGCCTTTTTTTATCAATCCCATTCTTTCAGGGCAAAAATTATGCGTAAACTGTCGCTGATTTTGTTTGGATAGGTTGGATCAGTTCCTTTTTTGATCTCTCCTTTTTGATAGTTTTTAGCTGCATCCTTTCATGTTATTTTGCCTGTTTGCTAGCTTTTTGATCCTCAAGCTTCATGAACTGCATGAACTCCAGAGGACAGTTGTCTGTGCATTTTCCATCCTCTGGAGCCTGCATGTAATAAAGATGAAAACACTGTAAGTCTAACTATGCACAGTGCTAAAAGAAAGGTTGGTTTTATGATTTAGGCACTAAGTTGACATTTGATTTCTGAGAGGAAAGCCAGAACTCTCCTACAGGGTTTCTGTGTGCTATCAACAAGACTAAGATTTTAAAATAACTTAAAAGCCTCAGCTGTGAAAACTGGGAAGAAGCCAACCACTAAGTAGTGTCGATCTAAATATAGTCTTATTCCAAACATTAAACATCACATGAGAATCTTTTCAGTATTTTCAATTTTTACATATGTTGCACTTCCTCTTCCTGCGTCTTTGGAGAGGGGAAAAAGAGACGGATGCGTTTCTATAAAACATTGTTGTGGAACAGGGGTTTGGTCCCTATCATGTGATGCTGCTTTTTCTGTACTTTTTAATTGGTGCCCTATAAAAGCAGATGGTGTAGAAGTACTGAAATTTCTTTTTAAAATTTCATTTTTTCAAATCCATGTGCTTGATCTGAGGTCTCGTGTTTTCCCAGAGCTCTGAAAGCAAAGATAAACAAAACAATCTATTGAGGAGACCTGTCTCCGTAGAAAACAAGCAATGAAAAAGTAATGTGTGGAAATGCACAAAGAAACCCTTAATCTCCTTTACATTCAATGTAGCTAGGAGAAAGTATGTTCTCATACCTGTTTAATTAGCAGAATTTGGGAAATGACAGCAATTACAAACGGGAATGCTTCCAACGTTTTGCCTTGTTCTGATTTGCAAGAATGTAAGCCTAGAATAGCTTAAGATTTTTAACGCTGTAATTAGGTTCAGAAATTGGGCCTGGGATGCTAACGTGTCCAGTTTTCAAACCACAAGTCTTCCAGTAAGGAAACTGAGTAGCTGAGGGAAATAAGAATAAACTGCCTGAGTGTTACTCAGAAAGATGCTCAGCCTTATCTATCTAAAACATAACGGTTTTGAGATCCTGAGTATTTTTTTTAACTAGCATTGCGGTTCTTGTTCTGGAAGGTAATAAGTAGACATGCTTCATGGCACGATGGACCTCTGTATACAGGGTCTATCTTTTCCCAGCGTAGATAGAAATAGGTTTAACATCTGTGAGAATTAGCCACTTATCAAATAAATGAGACAAAGGGGAATTTAGGTGTACTCCAAAGGTCACAGTCAGACCTAATATAGGGCAGAAAGGGTATATTTCTTTTAACCCTGCTTGTTGGCTAGGGATGTGACAGTGGGGAGTCTATTTCAGGCTCTGGAATGAGGGACTTCGTTAAAGCGGTCTGAACCATATCCTTAGCAGAATGTCCAAACAAGCTTTTATCTTTATAAAAGACCTGCATGCATTTAACCGGCACTAAAGTGGGTGGAAGTTGTTCATACAGGCCCAAGAGTGTACAAATTCCCAGCTCCAAACAAGTTTTGGACTTAGAAAGCTAGGTCACTGTTTTTAGCAGAGTTAGGACCTGATCTAAGCTTTAATATTTTAACGCTCCCCAAAGTTTGAGGGAGGCTGGTTGCAGGTCTGAATTTCATAGCCAGGCCAAGCCCAAACCCAGAGTTCAAAGCACCTCAGTTTCACAAAAGTTGGATTCTCGTCTGAGGTTAGGAGCTCATACCTGTGAAATTCCAGTCCCAGAGACACAACAGGGCTTTTGCTATTAATGTGGGTGTGAGAATTGTCCCATCACCCAGGGATGCAATCTAACCAGAGGTCTTCAACCCATGGGACGGATTGTAATGATACGTTTTGTTGTCTATTTTCTGTCCTTATCCCTTACCCAAGTCTGTCATCTTCTCTTTAGGTCCTGTCCCTGCTATAAAAAGGACCTTCTGTGTTACTGTTCCTCTTCAACACCTACTTCATACAGGTTACACATAGACTCTCTTCCTACTCATTCTTTTTAAGTCTAAGGTCCACTGGGAATACAGTTCCTTGCTGAGATATGCTGCATAATATATTAGTCAACAAGTGTGCGTGAAGCTCACATAGTGGCTTAGCTGTTATGGTACCCAAGGGAGCAGCCTTGCCACACAGCCACTCTACAATCGATGGGTTGGAGCTATATGTATCATAATAAACAGATTATTCCTATTAAATTAGCTTGAACACCTCTGAGAAAATTCATAATGCTCCAACATTCAACCTGTCTTTGGAACATAAGAGGAATGAGGAATATCAAAGGCAATTTATTTATCTGTAACATGTTTCCGAAGGTTGTGTCTTGGGTTCTTTATATCCACAGTGTTTGGTTGCACAAAGTAATATAATGACGCGGTTGCTGCACGCTGTCAGGGAGAAAGTCTTTAGTTATAGTACACGGTGGAGAGCACAAGACAGTAGCTGTTGCCTTTGCTCTTTATAGACCTGTTTGGGAGGCTCTGCCTAGTGTAAGGTGAAACATTCAATTCAACATTCAGTGTCAGAGTTTGCAGAGAGCAGAAACTCTTGATTTATTCCAAAAGGATAAAGCTAGGAATGTGTTGGTAAGTCAGTCTATGGGCAGCCTGGTTTCTGTACAGGGAGAATAAGATATGGTCTAGTATTGGGGTCTTTAACAAGGTTTCAGATCTCCGTGCTATCACTAGCTGTCTACGCTACCTTGGTGAAACTATTTAGGCTTGGTTTGCATGGCAAAGCCTTCGCCTGAATGTTTGGTAAAATCTTAGTAAAATGTGGAACGCTTCTGAGTGCGTCTGCCTCCTCCCGGGGTCCTTTTCACTTTGTTTATATAGCATCTCCCAACCAGGAGACTTCTCTTTCTACTTCTGAATACAGACGTAGTATTTTATTATTGTAAAAATATTAACTGCTCAGCCAAAAGCAGGTGCACCTCATACCTTTAGATCTATCCCTTTACATCCTATCAAAGCCTTAGTATTTTGACAACACCTTCTGGAAGGAATCAAAGCAGCATTTTTATAGCATGGAGAAAAACAGGGGAGAGAATGTCTGATTTTTCTCCTCTTCCTGCCAGCATGAAAATCTGTTCCTCAGCTTTTTAGTTCCCTGCCCTCACTAATGACCTTTCTTTCACTGCCGGTTTCAAAATCTTGACAGCTTGTTAGAATCAGGAGAGACTTTGCATGATCACACTGATAATTTTCAAATCACTTTGTGGCTGAAAGTAAGTTTAGGAGCATTATTTATCCAAATTACAAGCATGAAGGACCACACGGGAAATATGGAGGAGTGCCTTCTGTAAATGACAGCTTAGGGAGAATTTTCAATTGCATGAGACAGCTGCATCCCAAAACTTAATCTAATTACTATAGTGTAGTGAAAAATGTCACCCTGAATAAAATTGATACCATCGTATATGTTCATGGTAAATTTTGACTTACATATGGCTGTGTTCGGGATAACCTTTAAATTCTAAATCCAACTTGGGGCTGATGTAATGCTTTTGCAACTAGAGGAATTTGAGTATGTGGGATTTCTTCCTTGCTCTGAGCAGATCAGCTCTGCTCGCAGCTGCACAAAGTTCAGAATAGCCTTTTCCTGGAACATATGCTTCCTTCTTAGTCCACATAAGCACACAAACGGTAGATAAACCTTTGTTTTGCTTCCTTTTTCAAAACCTATATTTCAAAATGTTTTCCAGTTGTGTTTCAGAACTGTAAAGAGAGGGGAAATTACTCACTGAGCACTGGTGTGCCTCCCCCATATGCTTTTTCTGTTTTGTTGCACATGAACAATTGTATGATGACTTGAAAAGTTGAGTTTCTGGAAGGCCTTCATTTTCAGCTGCTGGTGTATGCCAACAAATCTGAATATTAAATCAGATGGAAACCAGCAGCTTGAAAACATGCAATCTGCTCTGTGCTGAAATGCACATCTGTCTGATGTGTACTGCAGATCTTTGGCTCCCACTAAGGTTGTTTGAGATAACAAAAGAGCATGTTTTGAAAGCTCTGAATGTTTTTTGTTTTGGCTTTTTTTCCCCTCCTTGTTTAAAATGCTGAATTCTCTGTACTGGAGCCAACAGCTTCTTGATTTTCCACAAAAACCAGATTTAACAGAATATAAAAATGCCGGCTTTCCTTACCCTGTTGAACCAACGTGTTCCCAACCTCTTGGTAATGACAGTGTCTTTCCTCCTGGAACGTTGTCTCAGCTAAAGACGGTGGAGAGAAATACAAATATCATGGACTTTCTGAATCTGCTTATTTCCCAGTGAATTCAGGGGAGTCAAGGACATGCTCAGCACCTCAAGGACTGATCTCGAAGAGAGCAATCAAGCAGGCATTGTGTACATCGGTTAGCGAAGAACTTGGGAACTGATTTCTGCCAACAACAGGTAAAAGCTGCCAGGGTCTGTTGCTTGCCTGGGAGAATCCACATCCAGCTATTTGGTGATAAACAGTTTAAGAATAACATTTGCGTGCAGCAAGCAGGGAGCAGACCTGCATTTCAAACTGCTGAGGAAGCCTGTAGGCCAGCCTGGTATTTTTGATCAAAGCATCCTTGAAAAATGGAATCGGTACAGATGTGCGTGTGCTTAGACTATATCCAGTGCTGCTGATTTTCTGGGGCTAGCTGCTGCACAGCAAAACCTCAAATGGCTGCTGGATGTGTCTCTGGCATAACTAAATTTTTCACATGGAAGTGTACTAGGAAAAAGAAACTGTGTAGAAATAGCTTGCATTTTGATGTTTTAAAAATAAAATCTTTCTACAAAGTTCTTAACAGCTAGTCCAAGGACCCCTCCTAAGTGGACAGATCGTATCACGTAGGGAGGTTAGATGGCATTGCTGAAGGCTTCCCGTGTTTATAATTTCTGCTATATAATGGCACATTTATGTATATTGCAAATTGCTAGCAAGTGGGGATGTGCTTTTGTTGACGTGAATCAATACCAATGACTGAGGGCTCAAGCAAAGCTGAGTCCTAGGAAGTGGCAGTCTAGAGACCTGATTGTGTTTTCTTTTTACCTCTGCGACTTAACTGTATTAGAGACAGATACTGCAAATGTAGACACAAGAGGCAACATGGAAGCTGTCTAATAATTTTCGGCCCAACCCATAAAGTCTGAGGGGGTATACCCAGTTAAGTGTGTTGCTGTTGGACTTGATCGTCCCAGGTATTGAGCAAAGCAGAGAAGGAATTGAAGGAGCCCAAAGTTTAAAAAAAATAGGGCTCTTAAGACTTGCTTCTGCTCCCACTCATGTCAAGAGCAGAACTTGCCTTGTTTCGGAGGCCAGCTGAAGCTGGGCGCACATCTGTGGCAGCGTCACACTCTGCAGATTGCATGAACATCCAGAGCTGTGCTGCAAAAGATCGCTGTCGGGGGAAGGAAGAAGAGAACGGAGCTGCTGGCTCTAAGACCTGAGCTAAAAATCCCTTTGGCTGTGGACAGTTTATCTGCTAAAATGCCACGCAGCCCTCATGCCAGCGGGTGGCATTTCAGTATTTCAGTACCCCAGACCAGGTGCCAAGGGACAGCACTGCTGCCGGTAGCAGGACTAGCTTCTAAAGCCTGTTGCCATTCTTGCCTTCAAGTTGCGGTTTCAGTCTCATTTGTGGCTGGCAAATCATTAGCATCAAGACTTTATCTGTGCTATATTTTCCCCAAAGCTTGAAAGCTTTTTTTTTCCCCTACACACATTGTACAACATGTTGCTTTTCCTGGTGAAGAGCTGTCACATGCGATGTGATGGATGCATCATGTGCTTCCTATATAGCCAACTATCAGCTTCTCAGGGTTAAATCCCGTCTCTGTTCTGGTCTCCATGCATCACTGCTCCAAGTTTAGAAATTCTGACTGGAAGCAGTGAGATGATGTCTGTGTAGAGCAGTATATGGAATAGCTATTAACCCATATGTTTTAAAATATATGTATGTGTAGGTGTGTACAGAGGCCCATTTTCTATATGTGTGTGCGCACACACACACTTCCCCCAGTTTTAAGTCATGCTCTTGGTAAGAAATGCAACCAATGATGTTGGTGATTCACTGGGTAATGTTGTTCTCCTCCTGTTACACATACGTACGTGTTCTTTATGAATGGATATATGGAAAATAAAATATGTTTCTTATTTGCAAAAACTCAAAGGCTCAGCCATAACTTCTTTTGTTCCAGCAAACCAAAAATACTCTATGACACACAGAGAGCTGTAACTGCACTCCAGTGTGGTTATGTCTCTGTTCCACAGTGACTCTTTTGTAAGAACAGCTTTATTTGCCATTGCTAATGGCCAGCATGGATATTTACCAGATACAGGCATTTTAATTTCTGCTCTATTACTCACAGCTTCCCTGCATGTTAAAAATTCCTTTATTTATGTTACAGAAAATGTGTTTGAGGACTTCTCCCATGGCTCTTCTGTAGACATCAAGACTCAGACTACACCAATGTCGTATCAGAGGTATATGTGAAGCACTACTTCATATTTCCAAAGCCTGCATGTGTATATTCTGATGATGAAGTTAAGACATATTGAATGTTAAGTTTACTTGAGGGAAGTGCTGCTCTTTGGCTGATGACCACTGCATGTGGCTCCTGTGCAAGCCACTTGAGCGGGTAACTGTCTCAAGCTGTCCTGTTTCTGATAATTTATGTACAACACAAGGTAGTGGATTTGGAGTGGTCTGTGGCTTGGACGAAAGTGCTCCATAACAGACCAGTTCTTAACACCAGTGAAACCACTGACAGCCTTTCCGTTGTCTCCAGTAAGCTTTGGAGCACGTCCCCTGTAAGAAATGCAGAAAACAACACTGGCAATTCGATAGATAACATGACTTTGAAGTTGCCGAACTGCCACAGCCATTTCAATTGCTGCATAATTAGATGTCCCAAGACACAGTCAAAAACCATTATGTAGGCTTTGATAATGGAAAATCTCGGACGTAACCATGGGGAGCTGGTGGGACTAAGACTCAGATTTAGAGATGTGTATGTGTCTAAACATTCAGGTGTGTTAGTGGGATTTTCAGGAGCACTTAATTGGGCTAGATGCTTAACTCCATAGAAATCAGTCCTGGATTAAACATAGACTTTGAACACCAAAGACATTTAGGTTCCTAATTCCTACTAGGCATAAAAAGTGTCTTACTAGTTAGGATCCCGTGGGGAGTTATGCATGTGGTCTTTGGGAATCTAGGTCTGTTCCTGTATTTTTTCAAAAAGTCTACAACGTGCCCTTCTGCATCTTTCAGAGTTTAAATTGTTTTTGAAGGCTAAGAATGTCCAGTAAAACCTATCTCTAAGAACACCACCTTGTATGGCATTTATACTCTTGTTTATAAAAACTTTGGGATAAAATGTACTTAATACATGTAGTAGTTGTTGGGGGTGGGGGTGGTTTGTTTGGTTTTTTAAACTGAGTGCTACCATTAAGTTCTATAGTTATGCCCATAGATAACTTCCCCTAAACTTCCCAGAACATAGCTAACAGTAATGATTTGTTTTGTAAGGGTCCCCAAATATGGTTTGGGAAGTTAATTCCTTCATTTAAAGATGAGCAACGCTGTGGACTCTTGCTGTTTAAAGTGTCCTATACACAAAAGATCAGACCTTAATTGTTAGTCTCAAAACACCACTGACTTCTGAGTTATCTGCTCCAGGCATCATTTGTTTGGTACATCTCTGACCTTGGTTCACTTGACTGATAACAACCTTGCGAAATAGGAGGGGAAAAAAAACCAAGCCCAGTGAATATAATTAACATCTGCTTATTAACAAAATTATTTATGAGAGCTGACTTGAGTTCAATTAACGGCTGGAATAATTTTTGCAAGAGAGAAAACCTTGCCTAATTGTTGAGGTGCAGCTATGCCAACCTGTTTCCAGAGCTCGCTGCCTGCTGCAGTTTTGGGGCTAAATGCTCAGTTGATGCCGGTGGGCTCCAGCCACGGAGCTGTGCTGATCTACATCACCTGTCCTGTCAACTCTGAATTTATACCTGCAGGACAGGTTCATCGATAGCGTTGCTTGGTGCAGCTCCCCTTGCAGTGTTAATTACACAGCTCTCCCAGAGCATGAATCTGGGTTGACTTTGAAGATAAATTAGTTACCCTACCGCTTGCCATCGGCCTTCCTCTGCCGGTTAAGGATTATCTTGTCCCTCCTCTTCTCTTCGTGGATCAGAAAGTCAATTAACCGGTTCCCTATAAGACTTGACATCTATAGGGAGGAAATCAAACTTTTCTAAAGCTTGGACTGGTGTTTAACCAAATTTCTCTCTTGTAACTTTGCAGCTCAAGGCAGGTTTTTTATTTTCCCTGTAACATTGAGACTCCTTTGCTCAGTCTGGATTACCAGCTGAGGCTGGTTTATTTCCCACATTCTTGCTTACTTTGTGTGGTCTTAGGTTGAAAGAAAGTTGGTTTTGTTTCTCTGTTTTTGTTTTGTCTCACATAAAGATACATTTATGTAAGTGAAAATACTAACAGGACAAATTAGGCCAACCTACGCATATTTCCATACAAGAACAGATAAACCAATAGGAATGACCTTTTTAGCAACAATATTGTCTCTTTATTAATGCCCTATCATTAACAAAGTGCAACCTTTGTGCACAGATAACTCCTAAATGGCTAGAGACAGCTTATGTGGTAGGATGAAAGTATCTGAGGGGTGGCTGGTAGGAGAAAAGCTCTAGTTGTATTGGTACTTCTGGCTCTTTTCTAGAGAGTCGGGTTGTAGATCCTTAAAGCACAGGAAAACTTTTGCAAGATTTGGTCTAATTCTCTGAAATGTTGACCTTTCCCAGATCCTCTCAGTTGCCTTTTGGGGTAGGGAGCACAGAAAACCCCATGCCATGTCAACAGAGGGATTGAAATTGTTGATTAAATTCCAGATCTGAAATTCCAGAAGGGTTAGCACGGCTTCCCAGTGTAGTGAGCCCTGCCTTGCGAACCCCTTGCCTAATGGCTGTCTCCCCCTTGCAGCTGGTGGAACAGCACAATACAAGCAGTGTCTGATTTGAGTCATAAAGGTGTAAATTTTCTTGGGTTTGAGGAAATAGTTCCGCTCACAGCTGTGTCGCTGTGCACTATGACTGCTGCACCTGCAGCAGCACAAGTCTCTGAAGTCTGTGAATCATTGCCTTTTTCTCAGCTGCCTAGAAAATAACCCAAGCCCTTGGGTTCTGCAATCCAGAATGATTGGGAATATTTTTGCAGAACACAAGAGTTGTGCATCCTTGTAAGCAGGTCGTATTTCTAAAGGGATTACACAGGATTTTGATGAGCTACTAAGATCCATGCATGCTTACTGGGCCTCTTGCTGGCATAGGATTTATTGGTTTAGAAAAGTTGTCTTGAAAATAGCAGATTTTCCCAGAAACAGCAGGGAAATTAGTATTCCTTTCGCAAACATCAAACTAGCCTACTTTGTTACAATTTAATTGTAAAAAGTCTGCTTATGGCTCTCTAATGAACACTGGTTCCATTCCCACAAAGTGACACTTGCTGAATAATGTGTTACAGCTCTCGGTGACTCCTTCCCAGAGACTTATCATGAAATCTGCAGAGATAATTACCACAGTAGGAAATGAATACAAACAAACGCAGTTTCCCCTTTGTTTTAGCAACTTTCTGAGATTGCACTCGCTTCCCTCTCTGTTGCAAAGTACATTTTTCCTGGTTTTTTAGTATTGTTAAAATGATTAGATTTTGATTCATACGATCTATCCATCTACTTAAAGACGATTGCAACAGTCCCACTGAGTTAAACTGGAGCTGCAGCTTCATCCAGAAAACAATTGCTGTATGGGCTGAATTATAACCAATTTCTCAAATGGCTAAAATTGGTTGTCCCAGACAAGCACTAAGATTAAATCCATCTCATCTGATATTAGGCATTAATGTAGTCAGCCTTGCTTAATACACTCCCACATCAGATCTGACTTGCCCAGGAATTACCTCTCTCATCATCTGCTGTTGACTGAATTTATCATGTGCAGGTTCCTAATTTAGGTGAGTTGAGTCCAGGAGTAAGTGTGAACGGAACATGCAAAAGTTACCTGCTGCACTTAATTCAGTTCCTCAAAACAATAGTGATATATCGGATGATGCTGACGCGGCTAGTGTGTTTCTAAAGCCGCCAAGATTTCTGTTCTCTAGGGTTTCCCTTTGGATGAGTGGGTTCATCTTCTTGCCATGCTTCTTTGGTCTTTAAGTTATGGTTATTTGCAGGTTCTCTGTCTTGGAGCGACTGTTTATCTCCTTCCTTTGCAAAAAGAAAAATATTCAAGTCCTCACTAAATTGTGTTCTGTTTTTTATTATTTCCTCTAACAGATGAATTTAATTTGTTTAAAAACAAAAAACCCAACAAGGTTTTAAATCTTCAGATTCAGTCTTCTGTTCCTGAAATTATCCATGTATTAGGATACTGGAAAAAAAAGCTGGCGAATAGAACATCACAGGAGATTGTAGTCTCGATATAAATAAGATTGGTTTATATTTCTTCTCCCTCTTATACCCAATGTGATTTAAGCAAATGTTGCAATTATTTCCCACTACATGATGTTTTTTTCTTTGCAATCAACTAAATGTAATGCATTGACCATAGCAGCGTAAGGGGAAAAACACACACAAAAAAACCCTAGAAAAGGAAATTGTTGAATTTGATTCTGATATAAATAACACTGTAAAGATGGTGCAAAAATAAATGTTATATTCCATTTAACTATGGTATTAAACGCGTTCTCTTTACCGCAGTATGCCTTTTGTATATTCTTTATTTAGTGAACTATTCCACCCTCTCTTTATTTGTTTTGGATTATGTTTTCAGGTGCTAGTTGTTTATGATCACCCCATAATTAGAGATTTAAACTTCTCTGCAGTTGTTATTACGGGATCAGGCAGGTTCTCTGCTGCTATAAATTGCCACTGTTGCATTAAAGTCCAATATTTGGTCTGTGGTTATGGGGGCTTTGTAAAGATCTGGCAGGTCTGTGTAAAACACACTCTTACACAGAGTGAAATTAGAAAAAGTGTCACTTTTATTTATCTACTTTCACAGGCAGGTCCCGTATTTGTAATACTCGAGTACTGTACAGATATCAGTGGAAGTTCTTTAGGAACATATTTATAAGAAAACGTTGAGTCATAGCTTGGAGTTGAACGCTGAGTTGTTTTGCGGCAGTGGAATTGCAGAACAGAGTTTGAGTCATTTCTCTGTGCAGTCTGTAACACAACCGGGAACCCAAATCCCATCTTCTGAACCCCATTCCAGCATTGTAGCCCGCAGGATGGTCCTTATGACTATTTCTGACGGGCCTTTGTCTTTTCAGTGGATCGAACCGCATTTTGGATCCATACTTTCTGGTCTAAACTTCAGCTGTCACCTGGGCTTTGTGGGCCAGCTGGATCTCTGCTTCAGCTAAGCTGCAGATAAGCTGCTTAGCCTTTAGCAGTAATTGAATCAAAGCCAAATTCCCAGGCCCAGAAGGTTCATCCCTATTTAAACAAAGAGAGACGGCAATGCGTGTGTATCTGCTACCGAGGAGGAGGAAATTACTCCTTTGAAATTGAATCCAACGGGGAGATTGTATGTCTTTACAATTCGTGAATTTTCCAATAAATATGTTTTCGTCATGTTAGCTCATAAAAGTGCTTTACACGAGTCAGTCGGAAAGACTTTAGGAGGATAAATCCCTTGTTGTCAACTCAGCAGGGCAAGTTTTTGCCTTTAGTGGCCACTTTTAGTCATCCTAATTTTCCAGCAGAATTTAATTTATCTATTAAGAAGATAACAATCTGGATTCAGCCCAGCACCTGTCCCCATGGAAAATTTTGACCTTAATGCCTTAGTGTAGAGGTGAAAGCTATGCGTAGAGCACAGGCAGGGAAACAGGAATAACTAAGGTATTTTGTCAAACGTAGACCGTCTAGTCCCTGCTTTCTTTGTTGCGTCCATGTGGGGTGTGTAAGACAGACAAATTTGAAGAAATTCTAAGAGAGCTGTAAACAGCTAAAATAGCAAGGCTTCACAAATTTCTATTGATTTTACTACAACTTTCTTTAAAAAAAACAACAAAACAACAACAAGATTTCCAAATACTGAAATATCTTACTTTGAAAGTTTAACCTATGAGATACTTCTTCTATTCATTTATTTGCAATCACTGCTTGCTTCAAATGCATTTGTTTTCTAAACTGTTAATGAGAAATGAAGCTTGTTTTCCTTCCTGGATTCCAGCAGGGAACTAATTCAGTTTTGCAGCTTCTGGAGCAGAGCTGACACCCGGCTGATTGAGGAGGTGTGTGGCCGGGTATGCTCAAGTGCACCTATACTTGAACGCACAAACATGTACCGGATGGTCCAGGAGATGCAATGGGTTATGCTCGGTTACATTCACCATCCTGTAATCTAGTCGCTGCAAGATCCACCAGATCGGGTGACCTCTCGAATCACTTTCTCGTTGCTTTTTTAAATTTATTTTTCAGTTCTAGATTGAATGTTATAGTGCTGGGTAAAGACGGAGCACTTTTCCATTGCTCGTGTGCAGCAAGTACCCAGCAGCCAGTTTTACCTAGCTCTTTCTCCAAACTATCTGGTTTTAATCATCTGTAATTATTAAAATGTTATGCTTTTTGATTGTATATCTGTTCAGGAAAGCCAAGATGAAAGTCAAATATGGTAACGTTTTTCTTTCAGTTTATTCATAAGGCCTCAGGAAACTAATGAGATTTATTCTGTGAATTAGTTTATAATTGTGCTTTAACTGCACTGTGACATTTAATAATGTCAGAAGGATTTTGCTTTAGGCAGAGTGATTTCAGCCTCTGTAGAAAATTAATTACCACTTTCTGAATAAACTGCTTTTCTTTTGGTGAGCTAAGCGGTATTTTCAAGGTTAAGCTGCTTTCTGATATTTTGAGGCGAAAAAAATGCATTGAAGATGTAGATCTAGCCTCCTGGTTCACACACAAGAAGCTGACCGCGTTAGGTAATCAGAACCTATTGTTATAAGATTTTTTCAAATGCAGCCTTTTGGTGTTCTCCAGGGCCCAGCTCTTGTGTGCCTGATTTGGGGAGCTGCAGAGAAACCTGTAGCTCTGTGCAGAGCTGTGGAGGGAGCTCCTCCCGCCCGCAGCCGCCCAGCAGTGGGACCTGCTCGTATCACCCTTCACATTCATGTATTCCATTGCTTTGCTTGTACAGAGCCTTAACGAGAACCCGAGTCTTGTCCTGCACAAATACCACCTTATACTAATGCTCTTAACAAGAGGGCACTAGCTTATTCTCTCTCTTTCATTGCACCTACAAACCTTTTCAGTAGCAAAACAAGTCTGAATTACGTTTTCATAGGGGACCTAGAGGAAGAAACAGCTACTGAGTGCACACATCTTATTTCACAGGGTCAGAGTTCAATCAAATATTACATTGTTTGGAAAGCATGAATCAAGCTAAATATTGATAAGGCTTCCTTAAATGTGATTATATGAGGAAAAATAGAAAAATTCTGGGGAAAAACTAAAAGCTTGATAGACAGGATAACTCCAAGTGTGCTTATACACATGCATTAGATTATGAAATGAAATAGATGGAGTTGTTTTGGGAAAAAAAATAATGTTTTGAGGTTCACGCATTGCTATAAGCTTTAAAGTATATTTATATATGCATCTTTTAATAATAACTGCTAAAATTGATGTAATTGTTGCTTTGCTGTGATGTCAGGAATGGATACTTACACTGGAGTGAGTGGGCATTGCAAGGGTATAGCAGCAAGGCAAATTAATTTAAGCTGTCCAAATGGCAAATCAGATGGATTAATGATTTTCAAAATGACAGCTGCATTTACATGCCTTTTAGCCCAATCGCTTTACATCAGATCTAGTCCTTATTGAAGTCAATGGAAAACATGGCCTTTTCTTTAAAGGGTGTGGAAATAGTGTTTGCGGACAAATATTTGTCCATAGCTCTATGTACTCCAGGCCTTGAAATGACTGCAAAGTTCCAGAAACTTTCAGCATTAGTAGTGTGCCTGCTCACTTTTCCTGTGGTTGGTATTTCCACTGACAGCTTCCAAAATCCTTTCCCGGGTGCCGATGTAGTGACTGACTCCTTGACGATCTCATCCAGGCCGCTACCGATTTAAAACTTATTCTAGGTCCTTGGCACAGTAATTATCATTGTCCCGCATTCTGTAACAGATCTGTTTAAAATAAAGCTCAGTAGGAAATGGCTATTGTCTAAAAATAAATGACTGAGAGTAAGGTGGTGATGTGCAGGGAGATCTTATCAGTGCATTTTTCAGGAGGATTTTCCACCATTTGCAAGTCGGCAGGGCGCTAGCTCTAATCTATCGGCACAGCACCGTGGACGCCAGTGCATTGCACTGTTGGGGAGGTTGGCTTTGTGCATTCGCTGTCCCCCAAAGCTTTGGGGAAAAGCCACGAGGGATACTCTAAATTGACTTGTCTCTCAAAGAGATGGTATTGAAGAAAAATGATAGGGGAATGGCACCGGCTAGAGGTTCATTGACGCTTTGGGAATCAAAGGTGAACAAAGCCAAGATGAAGCAAGCCAAGCCCGCGTGCCAAAGGGTGAGTTTCTCTTACTTACCCTGTTTGTAACATACGTTGCTCTCCATTCAGCTGGTTTGCAGAGTGTACTTCTGCCCTGCAGGTGGGATTTTTATTGTTTCATTGTCCTTGTTGCCTTATTGAAGAAGGTTCAAATGATTCCTCCCCAAAACCCTTGCACAAAAAAATTGGGCCACAGCCCATCATTCTGCTTATTATGAGTATTACACAGTAAGTCAGACCAAAATAATCCACTCATCTGCGTGGCCTTACTTTAGCTCTGGCTTACAGAGCTGGCCGGCTGCTTGAGGCAACAGGGAGATGCACTCCCCAGGGTGATGGATTTAGGCTCTGGTTCATAGGAAGACCAAGGCAGACTGTTAAAGTTACAGCAGACCTCTGTTACTGCAGTATAAATTTGTCTCCTGTCTCCTTGCAGCATATGCCTGCACTAGGGATCTTCATGCCATGGGCTGTCATTGAAAAAACCTCCATCCTGCCAATAAAATACAAGCTAGTCCCTGAAATCCATGCTGTGATCAATAGGAAATTTTTTTTTAATTGACTGGTATTGAGTTAAGTTTCAATCCATTTTTGCCTTTGGAGGCTCACAGATCAATCCCATATTGGTATCTCTGTTTTGATACAGCTCAGTCGTTGCTGCAGCTTCTCCCGCACTTGGTGCATTGGTGCCCACAGCTATAACCACTCCCAGCCAGAGCTCACACCGCAGTTAGAGGCAGTTTTGCAAATGTTCACCAATTTCCACGTGCAGGAAGGAGCTCGCTGGTCTTCAGTGGTTTCCTATTTGGCTCTGAGTTGGGGACTTGGTGGGAGTTGCATTCTTTCTGTTATGAAAACCATGTCTGTGAAAGCTGTCACAGTGCTGCTGCAAAAGTTAGATGATTGTGTTGGCTTGATCAAACAGCGTGTTGAAATGGAGTGGCCTTAGCAAGGGACAAGAATGGTTCAATCACTGTGCTATGAGCTGCAGGTGTTCACAACAAGAAGTGATCTCTAAATACCTTACAGTTTTGGTGGTGTTCAAGGTAGGAAGAAAGGATGATAGTTGATGAATGAGTGTGTAGAGCAACTCGGCAAAAAACTTAGGAGCTGTTCCATGTCAAAGACGTGCGTTACTGCTCTCAGAACGAGGCAGACACAACCACTTTCCTTCGGTGCTAGAACTCATCAAGAACAGTAGTGTTGCCCAAACTCCTCAGTTTCTCATTAAAAAAAACTTGCACTCTAAACCAGATGATTTCTCCCAAATATTTAATCATTAGAAGTTTCATTATAATAACAACTTCAGGGTGCTTCCAATTAGTTTAACAATAACTGTATCCTGGGCTAATAAATGTTCAGCTGTGGGCCTTGAATTTATTAGCCCAGGCAAATGGTTATTGCCTCATAAACAGGAAGCACCTTCAGGTGATTTAATGACTCATGTTTCTCTCACCCTTAAATTTAATCTAATAAACAGCTGAGATGAGAAAGATATTAAAAGTAAAAAAAGCCAACAACAACAAGAAGCTTTCCACTGGCAATTACTTAATGACAAAATTGTGTTAATACGTATTTGAAAAGTCAGTCCACACTGTTGCAGAATAATCTGAAGTTGTCACTCAAGTAATTCACACAATGTTGGAAAACTTCTATTTTATTATGCGAAGAGTTGAATAAATAATTGTTATGGTAATACACTGCCTTTGCCATTAACATGATGTCCTACATCAGTGTTCAAGGACTGCACCTGAAGACATGCAAATGAATTGCGTATTCTTAATGAGGATAACAACCTGCTCAATTCATCAGGCAAAATTTGATGTCAAGGTTGTGGGCTGCTGATTTTCTGTTTCTTTTTTAAAATGCTGGGTGGTGTGTTACAAAAACAAACAAAAAAAATGATTTACTGTATGTTTTCATACCTGGCCTAGCAAACTTTTTCCTCTTTGGTAATGCCTGAGAAGCAGCATTTGGGGGCGGGGGCAGCTGGGGGCGACAGTAAAGGCAGGCTGGTTAGGATACTTTGGTAGCGCATTATGCATCTTAGTTTTATGATTATTTCAGTGTGGTCCTGCACTGGCATAGCTGCAGCCTCTTTTCACATTCGTTCAGTTCTCCTTATTGTCCATTGCTTTCTTGTTGCAAAATAGGATTTTGTAGTTTTGTGAAACTGTGAGCCAAGGACATCTAGCACCATATTATTAAAATCAAAGCATGGCTCACTTTTTACATGGTTTAACCTCTCCCCGTGAGAAAGTTTAGGACTGTGAGTCCGATAGATAGCTCTATGAATAGTTCTACACTGGGTTTTAAGATGTTTTAACTCCTAACATGCTCTTGTTTCAATATGGTGGTTTTTTTCACAATCTAATTTGAGAGTCTGACTTTCCCTTCTCTGTTTCTCTGGACTTTTTGAGATCTCGCATGTTGTGTCTTATTGCAAACAGGTAGGATTGTCAGTACTGAAGGCCACTTTTGTAAGGTTGTTTGGACATTGTGACTGGGATTTTCAGAAAATTCATAGTTTTAAAATGGAACATAGCCTTCTAAATCTCTCGGACAACATTGTGAATTTTTCCCTAATCGCTTCTGTGCCTCTGAAAACCCTGACTTACAAGACTTATTTCCAATTAATATCTATTCTGTCCATGAAGAATAAATGATACATTTCAGAAAGTTTCATTAATATTGATGAGCTTTACATATGGCTAGCTAGTATTCAAAGTATTTCAATTTGTTAAACAGAGTTTCAACCATTAATTATGTTCTGGTAATTCAATTTTCATCAAATCGAATACAGTAATGCGTTAGAACAGAATGATGTGATTGGACCAAAAATATCTTCACTGTTTCTACCTAGAAACAGAACAAAAATGTCTTGCTCAGCATTTTTTTCTACATTTGCATGGCCTATATTTCATGTTTTTATTTTGTTTTGCTAAAGTTATGTACAAATATATGTCCAAAAGGAATATGCATATTTCTTT
>NW_008824357.1:810897-850279 GCF_000699105.1 Pygoscelis adeliae | reverse complement strand
CAGACGGGGCCTTGGGTTTACATAAATATTTAACTTAACTGAGATAAAAGCCAAGTATAATTTCATGGAGGGAAGAGTCATACAGACCTCTTACATTAGGGTAGAATTTGAATTGAAGATAACTTAATTCTCTTTGAATGAGAACTGCTACAAGTTTTTCCACTTTCTCTTAAAACGCTATAGGACTGTCCCAGTAAGAGGTAAGGAATTGAAGAAGGCAAACTTGCTTTTTTCACGGCTGCCTGCAGAATATAAAGTTTTGTTTTTCATATAGGGAAATACTTTTATGTACAATGGAAACGATTGTTTTGACGTGCATTTGTGTGTGCACACACATGTATTTCCCAAGGAAGCTTTGCCAGATAACAGAAATGAACTGAAACGGTATTTTCTGTTTTTGAAAAACAAAATTGGAATTTGAATTTTTGAATTCCATGTTGTTTTGGCAGAGGAAGTAGCTAACTATTTCAACAGGCGAAAACACATTGAAGTGATTTAACGTGAATTATACAGAACATCTAACAGGTACAAAAGAAAGCAAGGGCACAGAGGGGATTTTCTTTGCCAGTCATCATCTTCAGTATTGCAGCCAATTTGGAAGCATCTTATCTGTGCTTATTTGAATGTTTCAATTACACACTTGAAAAAATACTTCAGTGTCATTTGATGCCACCACACAGTAAATTAATCTAACCCATACTTAACATTTTAGCAATTAAATCAGCTATGAAATAATATTTTAATTAAAATCAAGCAGTTTTGCTTGGCTTTCAGTTGTTAATGATCTATTGGTTGAAGATCAACTTCAGCTTACTATGGGCCAAAGAAATGGGTATTTAAGATACTAGAAAGACAGTGGTGTTCAGACTTATGGATCATTTAAGCACTTCTAGAAAGTTTACCCTAAATTAGCATGTTATGATGCCTACTGCAGCTATGCAGAAAATGATTCTTTCATTTTTCTTTTCCCTAAGATGATGTCACTTCAGGGACTCAGTAAATTCCTAAAGTAAGTCTTCTGTAGTTACTGTAAAAGTACTTCTAAAGTGTCAGCAACGCTCTGTCATTAGCCTGGAGTAAAAATTTAGATCCTTTCCATATCAAAGTATGCCTTGTTGGGCCCCAAGAATCGCTTTTTGAATGATTTTTTTTTATTGGGGGAGGGGGACGAGATGGGAATGAATCTTAGATCTCAGAAAGATTTTTCTCCTTTCAGTGTTTCCCTGAATAGCTCAAATGCTGGCATTCACCATAGGAACCATTGGTGCTGTTAACTCAAAGTCACTTTGACATTAAAAAAGCGGTGTAGAATTGACTGCTGATTGCTGGAGATCTCTACCAGTGCACAAATGGCAGAATAGAATGGGTTTTCCCTGTTAAATAATCTCAATACATTTGCATTACCAGCTACTGAGTATTCTTTTCGCCCCCGCAATTTATGTGCTCTCTGTGCATGAGTCTTTAGACTGACACTGCAGTTGACTGCAGCTCAATGTAAGAAAAGGGGCTAGAAAAAGACATTTATTACTAATTGGAAAGCAAAGAACTGGAAATAACTGGTTATCCTTGCTTCGAACAGGGGGTTGGATCAGATGACCACGTGAAGTCCCTGCCAGCCTTCGATATTCTGTGATTCTGTGAAATGGAAAAGGAGGCAATGTTAGATGCTCACAACATTGCTTGAAGTGGAAGGAGTATTTTTTTATTTGTTTACAGTTGGTGAACTGTAGCTTTGAACAAGAAAAACTGAAAAGGTTTGTTGTTGATATTAGTAAAGCCATTTTTTTCACATTTTATGTAGGTTGCTTTTATCAGAACAAAGTTAAGATGATTACCAGTAGCCAGTTTCCTTTCCCCTATCTCAGCAAACAATTCAGATTGTTTTGTTTCAGAAGTGGTGTCAGCAGACTTCAGTGTATGAGAACACTCTCTGTTTTTTATGCTTTTATGTTTTTGCTGGTTTCAAGAATGGCTTGAAATGAATCAGGTCTCATTGACTTCGAGGAGTTCTCTTTCATTTGTTCTTGCTTCCTGCAGCCAAGTACCTATGAAACACTACTATAGTCAAGTAGCCAAGTACGATTACTACTTTAGAGGAATAGATTATGAATTTCAAGGATATAGATCTGAGTGAGTTGTCTGCTCATGTTGCCATTTTGGAGGCAAGAAAGAAGAGTTAAATTCTATGGAAAGGCTGTGGTGGTGTTTTCATTCCTTAAACCTTAGGGGTAAGGCTATGTCAGCGGGTGGCCAGCGTTGGAAGGCTTCTCTACAAGGTGCCATTTTCAATCCCAACTCCTTTCCGTGTGAGGTTTAGGTTTTGGGACTAAAATTACCATCCCTTGGGATGGGCTAAAACTTGTTTTTTGTGATAGGAAGGAGATGCCTGCAGCTAGCAGGAACAGGGGAATACTGCTGAGCTGCAATGGTCCAGAGCTCAATGCAGTGTTTAGGAGGTCATCGGGAAGGTTCTCATTGGCTTTAAATAGCACTGGATCTAGCCCATGTCAGGATTCTCTGAAAACCTGAGATTGTGCATTTCCATATCGATCACACTTCCAGTTGCAGTGGTTTGTCCCAAATCAGAGGCTTGTCCCATAGCTAAGTGAACTCAGGAGACTGCTTTATTCTACCAGTCCTTCAACTACTCAATCTTGCCTCACCATGCAGCTGCAGTTCAGTTAAATTTCTCTTGACAGCTAACGCGTTATTGCAACAGATGCCATGATATGAGTAACGTTTCAGTAGCTTGGATCTAGCCGATGTGACGTTCTGCAGTGAGGAAAGGCAACTGTTGAAAAACACGCACCTCTTAAGCATGCACACACAGAAACCATTTATCTTCTTTAAGGAGTCTAAGGAACTAATTGAAGATGTGAAGGACTGCATTTTGTTACTATTAAAATTAAGCACTATTGAGACAGTTTTGGCTAAATCCTGGTCTTCAGACAAAGTAGGCGGCCTGTCACGAACCATTAGGGAATGTACAGGAAATGTTTTTTAAACAGAAGAAAAGGCTGTAGAATCACTTGCATTCATAAAGCAGGATAATCTCTTGGCTTTATTACCAAGTAACTTTGATGTAGCATTAAAACAAATTTGCATTTTAATACCTAATTCTCTGTATTTCCTCTTTGGGATAATCCTCTGTTTTGGAGCATTTTTTTGAAGCATACTTTGGTTGCTTGTAATAGCATTCCTTTAATGAGAGATGGAATCAATATGTTACAGAAAAGTTCATGCACCGGAGAGATCTTAGGAAGATGGTGCTTGGAGCGAAGTGACATTTAACTACCTGCATCCTGACTCTTAAGTCTTCTCCTTTATCCAGACACTCCCAAATCGAAGTTTTTCCTGGAGAATGATAAACAGTTGTTGTGTGATCAAAAGGGAAGTCCCTTAGCATCTCTGCATCTTAGCTGCGCTGTTAATGACAGAGTATTTACAGGGCTGACGTGAGAGAAAATGTAACGTATAGCGATGCTCAAAGGCATCACTACTGTGTTTTGACCACACCTACAGAGGAGGAGGTTGATGCAATTCCAGGCTTGGAGCTCGTATGCCCCCGAGGGAGAGGGCTATTTCATAGCAATACCCAGCAAACCTCTGTCACTGCTTGACTGAGAAAGTTCGTGTGCTTCCAGGTCTGAGGATGCTTTGTGGGTTTTTTTATTTATTTATTTTTAGCGGCAGTTTTCCCTGCTGTGTGACTCTCTGCAAATCTTTTTAGTTATGTGCCTCTGTTTTTTTTCTTGTATAAAGTGCTATCGATAGCTTCCTAAATGACTGTGTGATCCAGATATATGAAGTGCTACATGGAAACAAGAATTCTTACTTTTTTTTGTTAATAATGTGATTTTTTCCTAAGAATTTCGAACTTCTCTTCCACCAGAATGTATTTCCAATGCTTCCAATGGTATCCAAAGCAAACAGCAACTTTAAGTTCACCACATTTGTCAAATGATGTAATTTTTGTTTAATATATAAAGCATCCTAGAAGCTACACTAAAATATAAGTTGTAATCCTAAAAGTTCTTACATTTCCTTCATACATATCCACTCTTGTGTCAACTGGGAACACTTCAAGCCTTGTAGGTGACACTCACTACCATGGAAACTACATATTTTTATTCTTAGGGTCAGTTCTTCCTGAGGGTACAATTTGGACCAACAAATTTGTCACTATATTAATGGACCATGAAATAAACTTCAGTGCCTTGGTTCTGCCAAACCTCCGCTAAGCGTTGTGCAGGAATCAATAGCTTGGGTTTATATTATAGAAAGCTCTTCAGATCTTAAAGAACATGAAGAACAAGAGTTCAAAGGATGCATTGGAAAATGACATCTACAATGAGAAAATTTAAAGCTAAAATAGTGCCAGTGATTAGGTGTTCGGAAATGTTGAAGGTCTGGGTGTAATTCCTCTGGAGCGCTAACTGCAGCAGCTCCTGTGCTTTTCCCTGGAGCACCTGCTACAGCTGGGCTGTTTCTGACAGCAGCGTGGACAGGAGGGATCAAGAACCCTACCTCGACGGGCAATTCCCAATTTATTAGGATCTTCCCTAAAGCTGATGTTAGACTTCTAAATATCTTTTCAGTTCTGTTATCAGGTAGCCCAAGACAAGGAATATTCAAGGGCATAAGAGAAAATATATGACTTTATTTCTTTTTATCATGCGTATTGAAAAGTGATTTTTTTCCCTCTTTTTTTTCTTCTTGTGGAGACAAGTAGTTAACACCTTCTTCTGAAGAGAATTAAAATGGGAAATATATTTGAGCAAGAATTACAGAGGTGTGTAATAATTGCCTAGCATTTCCATATGCTCTGAAAGCAGTCTGAAGCTTTAAAGCAAGCATATTGTCCAATTCATCATCTTCCACACAGCGTTTTTACTTTTAGCAAGGGACATACATCATAAGGCTCAGCAAGTTTTAGAAATGGATTCTCAACATGGACAGATGGTGTTTAAGATGCCTGATGAGAGGGCTGACTTTTGCAGAGTGTGGCAATGTCAGAAGAGAAGACAGCCTCTTGGGTTGTTGTCTTATTTTCCACGAGTGACCAGTGTTTGAAGTATAGCACGTTCAGCTGCTGCAGCATTGAGCCCAGCAAAAATTCTTCGACAGACTTGAGGCAGCATTGATGTGAAGCAAACAACCGCCATCCACCTATGTGCTGGCATCCTGGAAGGCGTGGCGGAATTTCTGAACTTGAGATCATGGCCTTGCTGAGCTGGGGGGCTCCTGACCACCCTAAGTGATAGATTTGTGAAGCATTTTTTCCTCCCTACTGCAATTGGGAAAGATAGCCTAAAGGGCTCCATTGCATGTTCCAAAACAGAGATGAATTAATAGCGTGATTTGCGCCATGAGCAGTCTCAAACAACTTGCAAGATTTTTGTGCTTTGTAACTAGCCACGTACTTGCAAAGGTCCTTCCGATCTCAACTTCTGTTTTATTAAAGTAGAACATAATTTTTAATCAGCTCGCATATACATCAAGCGTGCCAAGTTTATGGAGTTGCAGTAGCTTCCCAAGCAGTTATCCACACCAGACAGCTGTTAGATGTGCTGAACACAAAATAAGACTGCCCACATCCTAGCACTTTTATTTTAACATAGGAACTGGAGCTGGGAGAAACTAAGCTTTTATTCTGGTGCAATAGCAAGGAGAAAGGGAAATTACTTAACCTCGCGGTTTCATACAGGAGAAGCCTGCAGTATATTTGGGAGCGTCCACAACTTGTAGGCATCGAATTAGGATCCTTCTATACCACATATTAAGCAGGCAGGGAACAGAAAGGCCATAAGAAATCTTTCAGTAGAATTTTAATATCTGTCTATGCACTGCTTTGATATCTCAATATAATTTTATCCAAGAATGGTTTGAATATTGTATGCACTTCAATACTGAATAAGCCTTAATGATGAAGATGAAAGCAAAAGTTATGCCTTTCACTCTTTATATTCCATGGAAATTTTATGTTTTCTTTAATATCTTGGCTGAGAAAAACTCTAACAGTTGAAAATCTTTCTTTTACCTGTTTTGCAAGAGCTTTATACAGGTTAAATTTTAATTACTTTGTTTTTTCTAACAGCCTGTAAATGAGTAGCACACATGCAGCTGACAGCTTTCTACTAAAGAAGCCTTATAAATTATTCTTTAAAGGGACTGCCGATTTCCTTTTCCTTTAACTGAAGTTGCTTGTTTTGCAAACCTTGTTAAATATCTTCATTTTGATCCATTAAAAATACTCAGAAAGAAATTAAGTAATTTCTGGGTACATCTGTCTGTATTACCGTTATTATCAAGTACTCTTTTTCCTTCCCCCTTCTTCACAGATACACTTAATTGGCTCTCAAGTGGTTAACTAAGTCAGGGTTAACATCGTACCATGTCCCTAAAGCCTAGGGAGAGCTACTCATTTTCTGCTCCTGAAAGGAAGATAAACCATTACTGTAAATTTGTCAAGGTCTTTCATACAAGCATAAGCAATTAACATTAATTGTTCAAGATCACTCTGGTATTATTTTTCACTAATGAAAGCAGAGAGTTAATTAGTTCTTTCTTACGAAATGTTTTAGTCAAATATCCTTCATCTCAAATGTGAGTGGGCATTTGGGCTACAGGACATGCCACCGAACCTTGAAAAAACATTTGGGAGAGACATGTCGCAAATTTTGCCACACGGTGGTAATATGTACTTGCTTTTTTTTTGCCTAGGAAGCCTTTATTTTAAATTTCTGTAAAATTTTCTTTCATGTTATCTTATCTTGTGTTAATGATCATTTTGGGATAATTGGCTGGCATTGGTGCATTGCCTTTCGTTAAGGTGGAAAACTGTGCTGGAATACTTTCAAATTAACCAGCAGACTACCAGCAACTGTTATTT
The DNA here is from genome assembly GCF_000699105.1 of Pygoscelis adeliae. Taxonomy (NCBI): domain Eukaryota; kingdom Metazoa; phylum Chordata; class Aves; order Sphenisciformes; family Spheniscidae; genus Pygoscelis; species Pygoscelis adeliae. Next base: position 843,387 of record NW_008824357.1, on the reverse strand, counting down.
GTGACAACCAAAGGACAGCAGGGTTGTGCTTCTGCTCTGCCTTAGATTTGATGTTAGCATCCTGTGATTGCGAATACATGTAACCCACGCCAGCAGCTGTGGATCGTGACTTCTGGTAGTGACCCACAGTTTGTTTCCATCTTGTCTGAAAAAGAAAGGTTTTTTTTAAAGAAACTCAAGTGATATTTTGGAAATGAGAAAGGTGCAAGCACATTCTTGTGTGAGTGTCTCTGTTGTGATAAGATTTATAGTTTTTAGATGCTCCCTTGTTCCTTATGTGTGTGCTGACATGGAATTAGGTATTCATCACCAGCAAATAAAAACTAAGTGGAATTGAACGGGTTTCCAAGGAGCTGCCTCTTCAAGGTGTCGAGTCTTCAGGCTGAGGTACAAAGAGCAGCTTTTTTATAATGCAGATCACAATATAGCTCTTAATTTTCCATCTGAGATGCTTAGCTGCTTCCTGCTGTCTTAGTCATTAATAAAATAAATTAACTTCAACTATAAATAAATTAAAAAATTTAAATCTTAATGAGGTCATAGAGATGGAAACAAAGGAGTTATATATATCACTGAAACTGGGGGACATTGTGCAGCCACAGCAACGCAAATAGTAAGAACCATCTTCTGCCTCTGATAGTTAAAGTACAGGACTAGAACTGTCTACTCAAATCTCCTAACAGCGGCGCGGCTCTTAGTTATCTAGCTGATGTTGAAATTTCAGACATTGTCAAAAAATGGAGAGGAAAAAAAAGGGGTGTGAGTGTCCAGTGTCACTGTGCTTGAGAGGTGACTGAAGAAAACAGTTTTTGGAAGCTATCATCTTGCTTTAGAAATGAACCTGCCCACTCGAAGTAGACATTCCTTCTAAAAATAAGAGACCTAGAATGTCTTTGAACTTACCTTCCTCCAGAAAGACAAAGCAGCCCATGGAAAACAAAGTTTCTGTTGAGTCACTTCTCTGTTGTGGGTTTGTCTATCTGCCCTGAGCTGTAGGAGACATGCTGCTATTCACTTTATTACAGATGTTCCTAAGGGTAGGAAGGTTTCATTTTTAAAGACAACTCTTGCCCCCAGCCATCCTCCCCCACGTAAAACAAACCCTCTTTTCATTAAATCGCCTTTCATGCAACATCAGCCAGTAACAGCAGAGGCTAGCAAAGCCTTGTCTCTTCTCTTCCTCTGCGAACTTGTAAAAGGTTAAACATCTGCATGTCCTCGATGTAATTAGGATGCGATGGGACAGTGTCTTCTTCCCAGCAGCTGCCAGGGAGCCTGCTTGCATGGCTCAGGCAGTCCTGAAACACTGAGAAGGGTCAAAAATTGTATGAATCCTATTAAAAACCATATGTATAAATAAAAGCTTTCTGCTCTGCGCTTGGTCCTGAGGACGTATTGCAAATCTCAGCTGGTCAGAATTGGACATTGTTCATCTGTTTTGTGCATTTAGTGCCAGGGATTAAAGAACGTGAGCTGAGCTGCGGCGGCTGAGTGCCCGTGTGAAGTGCAGAGGGAAGAGCTGGGGGTAGATGAAGGGCAATTGGATCAGTGTGACCAGGCCACCGAGATGGCACAGCGGTCCAGATGGCAAGGTCTTAGAGCAAAAAGAAGAGATGAAAATATTGCTAGCAATGTCAGCTGGGTGTTTTGTCTTAGAATAGAGTCTCAAAGTGGCTGAAAAGGGAAATCTGGGACTGAAACCCTTGTTGTGTTGAGGACACAAGGGTTTGGTGCAGTTTTATCAGCCAACCAGTTACTTTTATTAGAATTTGGTTTAAGAAAAATTCAGGAAGCAGGAGAAGCCACTTAATGCATGAGTAGTAATAATGGTGGCCTGCACTTTTCATTTTGCTGGATGCTACCACAAATTTCATGCCGGAGGAAGGGACCAGGGAGAACCACCTGATGTTGCAAAGTTAAACGAACAAACAAAAACCTCCATCATCACTGAGATGATGGCAGCGTCTCAATCCCATTTTGTCTCTGTAATGTGTTTATGATCCAGCTTTGCTCAGTGAAACACAGGGATCAATTCCACTTTTCCTGTGTATTCCATTATTCTTTCTGCTTCTCCTACATCAACACAGGAATGTTATTCTTTGGCTTTGTAAAACGGAAATTACTTTCTTCCTCACGGAGTGCTGTTAAACCCAGAGGTGGGAGTTATGCAGTATAGGATCTATCCCTCTTTTAGCAAATGTAATTTAAAAATATAATCGACTGTTGACCTAGTTTGTTCACATTAAGTTTTAAGAAAACGTTTCATAGGCTAAATGCTTTGCAGTTTAGAAATTATGTACGTGCTAAAGGTGGTTGAACTGAAGTTTGGATTTCTGATATAAATGTTGCACTAAAACTAATGCTTGGCTGAGATTCAGGCTCAGATAGGGTTTTTGAGGATGTATTTTGTGGCACTTGGGTTTTGAGAGATATGAAATAGGGGGGGGTTGGGGTTTGTTTTTTTGTTGTTGTTATATTTCTCCAGTCAGTCCCCTGGGTGAGTTGTTTTAATGAAACTTGGCAGATATATAAAACTTGCAGAGATCTCATCCTTGATTTTTTTTTTTTTTAACGTAGGGTCTTGTTATAGTGTCAGAGAAGAGCAGAATTTGTAGAGGCAACAAATATGAAAAAGGGATTTTTTTTTTTTAAATATAAAGCTGCAAAGAGTAAATAGAGTTGTAGCAGTTGGCAGAAAAAATATGCAAAAGTTTTGCTTTCATTTATTTTGACCTGTACTTAAAAATGCCTTGCTCTTCGTGTGGGTACTTTTGTCTCAGCAAGAAATTGAGAAACATCACACTTCCAATGACTCTGGTAACCTTGCACACCTAATTTTTTGAGAACTTTGTTTTCTAAAACTAAGTTGCTTGTCACTGTGGCTTTAATGTAAAGAGATAATCTGTTTGTAATCCCGTTCTCCTCTGTCACTTGGGGACATAAGAGTCTGAGGATGCTGGACAATGTACCCTGCACCCTGTTACCAAGCGCGGTAGTACGTATAAGGCGGATTGTTAGAAGTTGCAGGGCCAAAGACCCCCAAAACATCACAGTTGTGCAGCCGTTGTCAAACTCAGGCTTCAGATTTGTCCCTGCTGTTTTTCTGGAGAAATCTAAGCTTCACATTTCACCTCCTCGTTGACCAGGACAGAGTTCACACACTGAGTGAAACTGTGCTGGAGAGTAAATACAACACAAGCAAAGCCCTGCGGCCTTTTAGCTGCAAAGTATTGTGGTGGGTATGCATGGATCTAGATGTTAAATTAATTACCTGAAGTTTAATTAGCTGTAATTGAAGTGACCTATAATTTCCTATTACTTGACTGGAGTATACCAACAGATGCCCTTTGCCTGTCCACTTCTGACTTCCTTTCCCTTAAAAAGAGGTGCTGTTGCTAATATGAGATCTATGGAAATGGCAGAAAATTAGCAGTCATTTCCACACCTATTTCAATTTATGAAGAACATGAGACCCTTTGACTTAGAGGACATCAAAGCAGAGACCAGGTTCTGGTCCTCCTGTTCAGAGACGCATCTAATTAGTGCTAACAAATGGAGTGACTTGTGGTGAATTGTTATGAAAAATAGCCCTCAGCTCTGCCCCATGGCGACAAACCACCCATATGAGTTCTCCACCCGCTTCCTCCTCCTCGTGACAAAATTGTTCATTTATTCTCTATACAGAATAACCTTTCCTATTATTTCCTTATTCTTAATCATACAATACTCATAGGGCTGCTGTAAATATACAGCTGTATTAATAGTACACCTGTACAGCGTGTGTGTGGACTATTCTTTTAAATAGTCCATCTGACCAAGGCGGAATCACTTTTTGCTACCCAGATTTAGGAAGTGTTCAAACACAGTTAAGGAACTAATTTTCTTCATTGCTTTGTCCCATCATTCTTCCTGCCTTCTGGTGATAAATTATGCAATAGCCACTCACAGCATCTGAGACTCTCTTCTATTTAATTTGCTATGAGGATATCATCATGGCAGTCACACCAAGAGCCTCTTCTGGGAGCTGGGCTGCAATTTGATATATTTGTTAAGAGCCACACTGACAATATCTTCTATGATGTAATTGATTGGAAAAGCAGCAATGTTCCCTGTGTGGTCTAGCAGGTAAACATACAATAAATTGAAAAATAAAATGGGGGAAATCGTTGCCCAAAGGATAATAAACTATGGTGACGTACAAAGCACTAAAACCCAAGGGCTTATGCAGCTGTAACCATTCAAAAGGCACTTACCAAATTACAGAAACTAAACAGGATTTGGCTCAACTAGCAGTGAGGTAGGAGACCTCTAGGGAAAACCCAGGTGCTGCAGATGCTTTGTTTCAGCAGGTGCTGCTCATTCTCTAAATAGGTATTTAATCAGTGCTCCAGGAGGAGCTAGAAAGGCAGTGAAGCTGAGGGTTGCTTGTGCCCTGTGACTTCGTGAGAGTAGCTGCGGTGTTTCTGCCACCCATCAGTTTGAAGGTAATGTATACTCAGGTTTCTTAAATGTGCTAATACTTCAGTTAGAGAAAAGTTCTTTCTGGTGTGCTCTTGGAGATGTCGGTGTCTGAAGGTCTTTGGTGAACCAAGCCGATCCTTCTTCTTGGGAGCAGCCTGTGAAGTTCTGTCAGTGTTTTGAAAAGTATGTTTGGGATGAAGAGAGATCCTTGATATTTGTGCTAGAAAAGCTTATGCTATGTTAGAAAATGAGCATGTTGACAGTCTTTTCTGATGTGTATGTGATGGCTTCCTGTTGCTTCTTTAGGAACTACTATAATAAAAGCAACTGGCAGTGGTGACGTACAATGTGAGCCTTCCCCTTGATTTTGGTGGTGTTTACTATCTTAAGATTCTTTCTTTTTTCCTTGCTATGCGTGAAGTCTATAGGAAATGTCTCTTAAAATAGTAGGAGAGTTCTGGGACTGTTCCCAATTTATCTCAAGTCTGCTTTACACCACTTTTTACAGTACTAAAAAGACTAGAGGACCTTTTACATGTCTATAATGGTATTAGAATACATGAGAATCAAATCAAGTTCTTCAAATTAAGAGGTTCTTATCCTGATCTAATCCAAACCTGGTAATCCTCTAGCTGCTAGGTAGACAGAGAGGATTGCTTCAGATGCTCTTATGTACATTTTAGGATCACAGATAATGTCTGCTGGCCAGGAGCTCAGTTCTCAGCGGCATCTGCCGTCCTGCTCTTCTGTTGATATCTCCTTTTAAGCTCTGAGGAAATGTGGAGCCTCGCAAAGCGTGTTTTTTATCGATCAGGGGACGAGGAAAGTAATCCTTCCCCCACCCACCCCCGGTAGCATTCAGGAGTTTCTCTGGATATGTTTTGTAATATTTTGCCATGCAGAAGTGCTATTGTTTTTCTGAGTGTAACTCAACCTTTCTCAACTTCTATCCAGCAAAACCCTGCCACTTTGTAAAATGTGCTTATGACAAATGACACGAATAATTTTTTTTGCCACCCAGATTGATTTGTGATCATGCTGGTCCTGGAGATCAGACAGGGTCAACATCTCTATTGCAAGAACCCATGTGAAGCTGAGGTTGAGTTAAAGCACTCCAATTCCTTTCCTCCACGAGAGGGGAAACTTGTTTTCAACCAACAGTTCTAACAGCCCCAGAGAGACTTTATGCCCTGTTTTTTTTTCTTGTTTTATATCTAGAGCTCAGAAGAGGAGAATGCTAGCACTCTCAAATGTATATGATCATACAAGTCCCCTCCTTTCATCTCGTGTGCTTTAAGTAACGTTCATCTTGTGTAATATTTGGTCCTTTTTTAAATGCATTAATTCCTATAGAGATCAGTCGTTACGGAATAGACTAAAACCTAAGTCTGAAATTCCCCTCCATTGTGAAGGTGTTTGCAGAGGAGAGGAGCAGCAATAGTTTCTCATCTGAATCGATTGCAGTAGACGGCAGGAATACAAATGTTGCAGAAAGCAGGGAGTCCTCCAGCGTACTGGCAGCTCAATATAGAAGGAACACAAGCTACTAGATTTCTATTTGTGAAGTAGGATGTTTTGTGTAATCATGGGGAAATAGTTGCCTCTTTAAAATTCATCCTCTTTTTTTCTGTACTGCATTTTTTTTGTGTTACGAACCTTTCCTATGCACTATAGTAATATTGCATAGCCAAGTTTAAAAGACTCTTTCAGAGGTCCCCTTTGGGCTATCCAGTTTTATGTAGACAGGACACCGATGAGTACTGAATTGCCTATTACTTTGGAGCAGAAATGCTGCTGCAGTAAGATTGATAGCAGCCACGTGCCTCCATATACAATGCTAGCTGCATAAATTACAGCCTCTTAATGATGAGGCATAGCTAGATTTCAACTAAAGCATAGTTGTGCCTTTATTATTTCAGTTCTAATGCATGAGTATGTAAATATGTATACCAGGAAATGAAACCTGTGTCTGAGATTGGGGGTGAGAGTGGGGAGGGAGTGTAGCTGGAGTATAAACAAATGAACATTGCAATCAAATCTATAGAAATCACTGTATTTGAACCACACTGGATCTCAAACAGCTTGGCATTTGTAACATGGCAGGATGTTTTATTACAGTGCAGTCCCACAAGGTGAATTAAAATAAGGATTAAAAAGCCCCTATAAATCAGATTTTATAGCTGCCTAAACCACCTGCAAACTGTTGGTACTTGTTTTCAAAATCCACCATCATTCTGCTGTCAAATTGATTTCGGTTTCATTAGCAGAGCTGGCATCGCCTGTGCTGGCATAATCTACCGGCTGCATAAATTACTAGGAGTGTAATTGTAAGCAATGTCTTAATTTTGTCAACAGCATTCCAGAGTGCCAATGATACCCTTTATGCACTATTTTTAATTGTCTCGGCTGGATGTTTTTTCAGCAAATTTTACCTCAATGGGAAATAACAGAAATAATTACGTGAGCCTGAAGTAGTTAGTAGAGGCAGGAAGATGCTGTACATGAAACCCAAGAAGAACACTTACCAAGGGACTCTGCAGTATTTGTAAACAGTTTCTAATTCAAAAGGTAACTTCTTAAGTATTGAGGATAAGTGAAGGAGCATGTTTTGGTGGCCCTGTGTAGTATAGAGGCACCAGAAAGTATTGCAAATTAAAGCTGATGGTGTGAGCTTCACTCCAGGTGGGGGAGTTAAGCTTTGGTTCACAGTCAGAACTGTATGAGTGCTACAGGTGATGGGAACTCTCTGAATTGTGGAGGAAGAGGTTCCCTGTGGCTCTGCAGCCATTGCACCATCAGGAGGCTGTTTGCTCAGATTGGTGTTTTGCAACCTGGCACAAAGTCTATAAAATCTGTATGAGCCTCCCACACATTGTATGTGACCAAAATAAATACCCTGGGGTGTTATACTTCACCTCTCCTTAAGGTTTCACCAATGTTAGCTGCATTAAACATACGGAAGAAGATAATGGGCTGCATGGCCTGTGTCTTCAATTTGGTGAATTGTCTCGAAATTGTTCTGTATGAATGAGGTGTCTGTAAATACGTAATTAATGAACATGAGAGAAGCTAACAGCCAGCGATGAAGTCTACGTACTATAAATCCTGGGTAGCGTGTGCTCAGTAAGTTACTCTGTACCGCAATTGATTTCTACAGTTGAAGACTTCAAGTAGAACATATCCTTTTCTGTTTGGTTGTGAGTAAATGTAGGCAGTGCAGTAAGATTCATATTATGATGGGAGGGAATGCATTTGCCCTGTAAATGTGGAGAGTTAATGTTGTGGTGTATCTTTGCATGAAATAAGTCTTAGTAATGTAGTTGATGGGTTTGTTCCCTTCCTCATTCAAAAGTATTCATTATTAGCAATACTCCATATATTAAATGGAATAGTAATGGATTTGTTAAATGTGAAAGTAAGAGTCCTTCTGTTTCAATTTAAAACCTCTAGCAGATTTTTCTAATGCGTGTTTTAAAAGTAACCATTTATTTCTCTGAAAAAAACAAAAGGTAGAGCCAGGGAATTCTTAAAAGCTTTCCAAGGCTGTCCACTGTGCTGTGCTCCAGCCTCTCTCCCTCCTTTCTTCTTCCTTTAAAACTCTGGACCGAGGTAACTATTGCAGGAAGAGCTTTTCACATCAGTCAGGACAGGATTCCAGTTGCCAATACACAGAGAGCCAATTTAGCTGTCTACTGGAGTATGTGATCTGAGTCGCACCGAGCTTAAAGCCATATCTAAATCCTATTAAAGCCAATGCTAAGACCCCATAAGCTTAATTGGGTTTAGTGTAGATCTACTTTACGGATTTCTCTTTGTATCTTAGCACATTTGTATTTTCTGATCAGTGAGTACCTTTTGATAAGCTGTAGTTAAACTTTCCTGGGATAGTACCATGTGTTCTTACCTTCATTCTTTTAAATTAGAGTGGCATATGTAATGTGTAATCTGGGAAGACAACGAACATGTCTATATTCAAGAAAAACTATCCACAAGAAGTGAGCCCGACCTTTTTTGCCATTAAAAACAGTCTCTGTCAATTTTGGTATCCTGGTAGTTGTGTTTTATGTTGGGTACTTTGGGTAGGGTTCAGTCCTGCTCCTATTTACAGATTTTGGAATTTACTTTAATGTGTGAAAAGCTAAACTGATGAAAATGAATGCATTCTTGATATTTATTATATGAGCTGCCTTAGATATTGCACTGCAGAAATTCGGCAAAAGTAAAGCTGAAATGTGTACAGAGAGGGCACAGCGTTAACCTCATTCATAGTGGAGAAATTTTTGATCATTCAGCATCATAAGGTTAAGCAAGTTCTTTTCCATGGCGTTCCTATATTTCCACTGACCTCAGTAAACTTAATCTCCCTCACAAAAAAGTGGCTGTGATAAAGGTGTTATTTGCACTTTATTTGCATCTTTATTCGTTTAAGTAGGTTTATTGAGATAAAGGTAGAAACAGCATTTGTGCCTTGAATAGATACTATCATCTGCACTCCAAATGATGTCTCATATTAAATACTCAGTTTTGACAGTGGGCCAAGTTGTAGACGCCCTCTTGTTGGCAATTACTTGATTGAATGAATAATCTTACCAAGTTTGATACAAGTAATCTTACAAGTAAGTGCTCACCAATGTGACAGGAGTTTTGGCACTTACAGTGCTTTTCAGTCCTGGTAATTGATCTATAGACCGGAGAAGAAATGAATTGCAATATTATTAGCATCCATGATAAGTTAGCAGAACTATTGAATATATGACTCATTGTTGGCTTACTTGTGATTTAGGATTGGGGTCCTGGTTCAGTGGGGTTTTCTGGTGCGTTAACATAGTGAGATAAATACTCCATGGGAAGCAAGTATTGATTATACATCTCTTGCACGAGGTGTTGAACTCAGTGGGACATTTTATGTTGACTTCCCCGAGATCAGCCTTCTATGAACATGTTTTATTCATTAGCCTAAAAGTTGTGTGAAGAAATAAGTGACAGTAATTATTAAACATTTCTTGCATTTAATTTGTTTCTCTTAAATTCTTCTGTGGCTTAATAGCGAAGGAAAAAGTTTGCAAGGTGATAGTGCAAGACTCCATCTGTTGAGATAGATTAAAAGAACCAAAGGACAACTTTTAAAGGATGAATACTAAAGGTATTGTTATTGCTCTTGCTGAGTTTAATTACAGAGAATAGGGACCAATAAATATGTCTACAGGACATATTGATTGCTCTGCGAGTGTACGCATCCATTTAAAGGCAAAGTCAAAGATGTTTCAACTGGATATGACCTACCAAGACAAGCGTAAAGCTGAAAGGCGAATATTTGGCAAAGTGCACAGTTAGTTTTGTTTTACGTGCTGCTCTAAGGTACTTTAAAAGGTCACTCGGTGCATCAGGTGAGTAACTGTATGTGTTCTTCACCACAGAAAGGCTGGGGTTGGAAGGGGCCTCTGGAGATAGTCTAGTCCAACCCCTCCTGCTCAAAGCAAGGTCAACTAGAACATGTTGCTCAGGACCACTGGGTCCATTTGGGTTTTCAAGATCTCCAAGATGGAGAGTCAGCAACCTCTGAGGGCGACCTATTCCTGTGTTTGAGCACCTTCACTGTAAGGAAGCTTTTTCCTATATTTAAATGGAATTTCCTGTGTTTCAGCTTGTGCCCATTGTTCCTTGTCCTGTCTCTGGGCAGCAGATAAGAATCTGGCTCTGGCTCTTTTTACTCCCCCCATCAGGTACTTAGACACATTGATGAGATCCCCCTGAGCCTTCTCTTCTCAAGGCTAGATGGTCCTGGCACCCGCATCCTCTCCTTATCCGAGAGATGCTCCAATCCCTTAATCAGCTTTGTGGCCTTCCTTTGCACTTGCTAGAGTGTCTAATAAATGAAAGTTTGGACTTGGAATATTTTAGATTGCATTCAGGTGAGCAATTTCATTTCCAGGTTTATGATTTTCTTGTTTGTTTAAAGAAAAAAATTCCAAACAACTTTGCACTTGTTTAAAAAAAAAAAGGAAGCTTTGCCTAAAAAGAATTGATAGAAATTGGAAATTACCTTCATTATGTCATCAGAAGACAGTGTAAAGGATTCATCTTCTTGCCGTGCTCTGTAATACGCCCTTTAGCTAGTTTGGATTTCTAGATCCGGTGAAGTGAAGGGTCAAAGGCCTGAGCAGCATTCCTGTGGGAAAATGAGATCTGAATGGATCAGAAGAGGGATTTGAAACTTTGGTCCTATAGTCCAGAGGAAAATCTTTACCACAGATCAGTTACTCTGTTAAATTCCCATTAACCCGTATTCCCAAGGAGTTCTGCCTTTGAGGATACTAGTAAATTCATATCCAGGACAACGGAAACTTATTGATTTAAAAAAAAAAAAAAAGTCAGCAAACTTCTGAACAAAACTATCTTTAATCACTTAGATGCTTTCAAAATTTCTGCCAAACTCTCAATTAAGCTATCGTTGTTATAAAGAGTGAATTTAGCAATAATAACAAAATTCCCCAGTGAGACCAATAATTAGAGCTTGTGATGTGTTTTATAATCACTTTGAGTAGGGCAATAAGTATGTATATTTTAGCAGCAGTCATTTCATCCTTTTCATTAAAAAAATTAAGGTTTGCAAATGTGGTTTTTATTTTTCTCAAAGGTTATCCGGGTTTTTCTCCCCTGTAGGAACCAATGCCCTAAAGACACACTGGATTGTTTATCCAATTATGGCTGCTTTCCTAACTAATAGTTTTTATATGTTCTTTTTTAATGATTTTTATGCCTCTTGAAAATGCCAGCAATATTGCTCATAAATCATTGTCCTTTCCTTTACTTCTCCTGGATTAATATAAATTCACTTTAATTACAATTCTAGTTGGAGCAACTGCATTTAATCCTACCTGGTTTTTGAGGTAGGTATTTAGTTCAGTACAGCTCATTAAATAGCAGTGGTATAGGTTAATGTCATGATTAGATGTAGAATGAGATACAGGGGGCAGGGGAATTTATATGCTGCTAGAGATATTTCAGCTTGCCTTAAGAAGCATTATTCTTTAGTTATGCACAGTTATGCTGTATGTTTTTGCTTTTGATATTTTCTGCTTAGTACCGTATCATGGTGTGTCAGCTTTGTACGCAATGCTTACATAGCTTGGCAATAACTGCATGCATATTAATGATGATAGTAACTACTGCAGGCACCGCGCCTCTCGGGGTGTCCACAGACAGAGGGATGACAGTGAATGCGTTATATTTTTAAATACGTTGTTGTTTTCATTTGGAGGTCAGCGGTTGTTGGTGGAAAGAACCAAGATTCATGACGGTTTGCAGATGTAAGGTTGAGTCAGCACTGTTTGGTGTTACTGATTCCGTGTCTTTTTGGCCAGCCATGATGTATAGAGGTATACTGAACCCCGTCCCTTGCGTGAAGGGAGCTCCTCTGCCACCTTGGATATCCACTGGAGTATAAACGCTATCATTTCGTATCCATGTTGCGCTAGAACAAACGCAGGGGAAAAAATTGGCTGCAATGAAGCTGTATTGAATAAGATAAAACTGCTTTTGATCTATATTCATGGGGAGTGGAATCCAAATTGAGCGCAAAGGTGAAAACAGTGGTGTAAAACCTCATGTAGTCCACTGCCTCTTTAAGAAAACATCTATTTCTTTTGCTAAATATCAATCCAGGGAAAAAGACCTCTGTGTGTTTCATTTTTCTTTGCTGACGTTTTGATGTGATTAAATTCATGGTGCTGCAAAGAAATATTGCCAAGCAAACCTCACAGCCAAAGAAATAGTGCGGTGTTCTTCCAAAGCCAGCCAAATGCACAGTGGCTTTCTCTTTAGCATAATTAGTAAAAGCACAGTTCCTCTTTAACCTGTAAATCACGTTTTCTCTGCGTGGGGCACTTCTGTTAAATGCTGACTATCTTCTTTCTATCAACTGGCACAGCTAAACGGGTGAAAATACTAACACCTTAACATTCAGCAAGACATTTGGGGAGTCTGATGCAGACGTGTAATCAACAGACAAACTCTGCTTAAATAGAATAATTTCATTTCTCTAGCTATTCACTTCTGGGCTACTGATGAGCTCAGAATTTAGGAGGCTGATGTGATATTTATAGTGATTGCTGTTGGGTTTTTGGTTTTTTTTCTTAAAAAAAACAGTTGTGACTTAGATTTCTTTGCGTGTCTCAGTTCCCTAAGGAAGTGTTGTTTCTGGCATTTGACTAGGCACTAAAATACTTTCTTCTCAATGTTTTCATAGTGGAAAAACATTTCTGTGAAAGACCAGTCCTACTGGTTTGAGAAGACAGGTAGCCTAATGGCTGAAGCACTGTCTAAGCCTCTGGCTTCATTTTTTTAACTCCTTTTAAATTTTTGACACTCGGAATCACCAGAGGGAATTTCTGATCTGAAGGGAAAATAACCAACTCGCAGTAATTTTGTACTTGAGCCAATTTCAAGAAGAAAACCACCTTCCAACCAGCCTTACCAATTTATCTTTAACTGCCTGATGGTCTGGCCCCACTCTGCTATTCTCCTTTTTTGCTTTCTTTAAAGGCGATACAAATGCTTCCCTCTCGGTCCTGTGTTGGCTGGTTGGTTTGTTGGCTGTGTGCAGGAGTGACGGTCCCCGAGTACAACCGTGTATGGCTCCTGGCACATCTCGTCCCTAACCTTCACTGCAAGTTTTTCTTTTCTAAGCATTCATTGGCTTTCCATAAACATTTAAAATACCAAGGTGATCGATTGCATATGTAATTACAGCCACCTCTTCTGTAAAGCAAGGTACCTATTCTACCATGGCAGGATTTGGTTTCTTAGAAGAAACCCAGCACTCTTCTGAAACAGTCAGCAGCCACTTTTTACAATGCTTGCGTGTAGTAGGTAGGATTGGTTATGCCCAGTTTTGTATTGGAAGGCCAAGTAGTTATTTTCAGGGTCACAAAGTGAGAAAATGAATGAGCTGGAAAGAGGAGCAGAGAGCCCTGGTTTGCCATCTCGTGCTCATAAATACCCTGCCTTCCATTGTCACCTTTACAGGCATCCTTTGCAAAGGTATTCAGTTGAACAGAGCGCGAATGCACAGGAAGATTAAGCAAGACTCACAACTCTTGAAAGTCAAAACTTATTGATTTATTTCTCGGCGTTGCACCGGTTTCTCGGCGTTGCGCCGGTCACTCTTCCACCAAACCCCAGAATCCTTTTACCCAGTACTGGGCAGACATCTCCTGATCCCTGCATCTTTGCTGCTGGCAAGTTGCGTGTTTGGGAAAATGTGTGGCTTGCTAGATTGGAAGGCTGTGTTTTGAGCTCTCTCCTTTTCTGACATTGGAAAAAGTCACTAAGCCACTTACTTTTTCAGTATATCACATAAAATGCAAAGTGTGTTTGATGAGGAGCCACTTACACAGTTCTTTACAACGTGTAGACAGAGTTATGAGGTTGGGCAGCAGCTTTGTTGATGAAAGAATAAAGAAGTAGATTTTTTTTTTTTTGCTTCTACCCTTTGAAATAGGCAGAATAAAAATTTTAATTACTTGTTTGTCTATAAATAATTCAGAGAAGCCATAGGTTGTGCTTAAACCCATGCACGCACAAGTGAGATAGATATCTAGTGCTAGAAAATTGCTTGAGCCTCTTGTAGGTAGTAAATTCCCCTTGTATTTATGGCCAATAGTAGATGTGCCCACGCATGCTGACAGAGAAATCATATGTCAAGGTGATCAGCAAAGGGCAGCAGGAAAGAGTCTTTTCTCTTCTGTAAAGGCAGCCAGGTGTCAGGCTTTCTCTAGGTAGTTTTTCCTACAAAGAGGTTGACTTTCTTTATGGACAGGAAAAAAAAATTCTCACCTCGACAGGCTAAAGAGCTGATCGCGCGTCAGATTGCTCTGTTATCCATAGTCTTGCAGCCATTCGTTATCATCACATGTTCCTTAATCCCTCAGCCCACAGTTCCTTCTTTCCTGATGGTTTGTTACATTTTTAAGAATGTCCTGTACTCTGCGTTTATGTTTGTATACCTGTCAATGCTGTCTGTCTTCAGCGTCCAATATGACAGGGAAGTCTTGCCACGTGCACTTGTGGTGTGCGGGTGATGCTGGACTTCGCGTTAAGTACCTACATATGGCCATTTCCTTATGCATCTGCATTTCTGCCCAGTCCTTCCCCTCTCCCCAAATATTCTTGAATAATTATTTGCAGGATGAAGCGTCAAGGAATTTGTAGGTGAAATCAGGTGATTCTTGAATACCTGAAGACTGATAATAGAACATTTGAGGGAGGAGGAGTTGTGAATGAGGACAGGTAATTGTCTATAGAAATCTGTGAATAGGAGCTAGCTACCTATCAATATAGAATGTGTGTTGCTTTATTCCTTTAGGAAGAAATGAGATTGAGTCATATATCAATTAACCTTAAGCCAGATAAGTGGCTGAGGATTAATTTGCTAGATAATACTGGAATCTGGGAGGATGTGGAGGATTTGTTGGAAACTATTTAAAGTATAATTAATGTTCCTTTTAAATATACAGAGAGATAACAGAATTAGTTGAAAAATCTTTTTATTAGAAAATGGAACGTTTTCAAAGGAAAATAAATGTTTAAGCATTAGTTTGCAGCTGCTGGGAGGTGATGCGGTTTCATGCAAGACAAAGGAGCCTTCTGGAGTTCCACGGTAGAGGATCATGTCCTGGTATTAAAAGGACAGAATTTAAATGCTGAGTTGCTGAGTGTTTTTGCAGGCTGCCCATTAGGACGCTGGTAATGTTAATTGGAGCTTTTTTGCCTGGCATGGGGCTTCTACACTCGCATTTGGAACAGGATTTGCCTTGTGCCCGTTGCTGTGATGCACTGAATATCTTTTACTGGGGTCCTGAGCTGCTTCAGTTTCTGCTGGCTTTTCTTCTTCCAGGGGTGAGGTAGTGGGAGAAACTGTCAGCAGTTCTCTCTGTTTACCCTTTGGGGCAATGTGCATCTTCAAAAAATGTAAATATTTCGATTGTGAGTTTATACCCTTGGCATTCAGGGTGACTTCTTGAAGTGACTGACGTGCTGTGTGATTAGTTGCTCATAGCCTCATAATTAGCTGAAATGTCACTTATGTTGCGTTGCCTTGTTGCATGTTTTGCTATGTGTGTAATCACTGGAAAGGAAAGCACTCGTATGGATACCACTGTAGTGGCAGCATAGCTGTTTAGCTGGGGGACAGAGTTTCTCTTTTAGATTAGCAACCTGTTAAAAAATAGAAAATAATAATAGCAATTATGTGCCACCTTTACTTCAGTTATAACACCATAAAAACTGAATCTGTGTCTAATTTGTGTGCCCTTTGAGAGTCTGAGAGGACCTGACCTAGAAGAATTAGCACCCGAGGAGAGTCTCTCCTGTGTGCATATGCTGATTGGTTTGGGTTTTTTCCTTTGATGCATTTTGCATTTGAAGATCTTAAAACCCTTCAAAATTTTCTGCCAAGTTGTTCACCTGCAACTCCAAAGAGTTGAGAGGCATGTTTTTTCTGTTTCTGCTATGGTTAATACGCTTCAAAAAGCCAATGCTTTATGCTGCGGATCTAAAATAGCGTTAATATGTACCTTTCCACTGAGTTTTTGATTTTGTGTCTTATTGTCTGGCACATTTAGCACCCGGGTTCTGCAGCGTCCCGCTGACGTATTTCAAGTGCTTTGTTGAAGAGAGATTACGTTTATGGGTAAGGGTCAGATTTTTAAAAGGAATTAAGCACCTAAGCTCCTTTCAAACCTAGCCTGCGTGTTACAGGAGGCAACGTGTTGGGATCTATTGTCCACTCTATTGTGTCTGGGATGCGTTTAATTCATCAGTGTTGTTATGCCTCAGCTTCTATTGTATCGGTACTGGGTTTAATGCATTCCTGGACACAAGGAGTTGGTAGAGAAGTAAAGCTTGCTGCTGCTAACAGGTCTGTAGGAGAATCCTTCAAAACTCTTTGCCATCCATTTAGCACCACGGGTAAGTGGTTCTGTTTAGCTGGAGAAGCCAAATTATGAGAGATGTTCTTTTATCATCACTTTCATATCAGAAAGAGTGCGATAGTATTTTTACCCATCAGTAGGATGCAAAAGTGCCTCTTCCTTCTGATTCCTATATAAATGGATTTCACATTACTCAATACAATGCACTTTAGTGATTGGAAATGTCAAAGTGATTAGGGAAAGCTGGCATTTTGAAAGTGCTGGAGTGCGTCTGTGGCTACACGGTCTGGCAAGAAGTTTTAAATTATCTTAAACTGCTAAAACGCAGACTTTCTAACCCACAAATGTGACATTAATTTCTCTTGTGGTGCAGATTATGAAGGAAAATGACCCTGCTCGGCTTCCTCTGGTTGTTATGCATTCACAGCAGTTTCTGAGAGAACCGAGTCCACGTGATTTATTTTGGGTATGAAAAATCTGTCTTACAATAGCTGTAGTTCAGTATTTGTTTGCATTTAGCCAATGTACCGAGATCATACTATTGATGATCATTTCATTTTACCATGAAAGGTGATGTTTTCTGATACAGTCTGCAGCTCTCACAGTCCAAACAACTGTTACTCAGAGCTTTGCAAGGTTTTTTTCTGTTAGGAGCAGGTTGAGCATAGCCTGGCTTATTTAGAAAGTGTACGCACAGGCCAAATTCAGAGTGACTCGAGGCCAAGTTAAATGCCCGAGCACCTGAATGCAATGTGCCCGGCCCTTTCAGGTGCTTTAGAAAGTGTGCGTTAGACATCAGGCTCCTTTTACAGTGAACAAAAAGAAGTGTGACCCCGGTACCAACAGAAGATGATTCACACTTGTGCACACGCGTTTTTAAAGCAAAAGAAAACAAAAGCTTTATTGAACCTTAGACGAGTATAATGTGAGCCAAGCAGCTTTACAGAAAATTAAGATATTAAGTTTCTTGCACCCAGCTGGCAGTTTTATGATGATGTCTCTTGGCATGCATCTGCACCAGTTAAAAATAATTCTGAAATAGCAAGTTTCTTGGCCCTGCTGATGCTTTTTGTTTTTTCCTTTTCAAATAAGGTTTTACTAAGAAGGTGGTTTTCTCTTATTATGATTTATGATGACTTGTCCTTTATTAGAGTACTTGTTTCGGGTTGAAGTCTTTGTAATAGCACAGCTGATGGAGGAGTTTGGGCATGAAGAAGTTATCAATATTAAAAATATCCTTTCATGACAGCAGCGCCTTTGTTAAAGAAAACTTTCAGTATTTGCTAAAAATGGTCAGACCCTATACTCCTCCACATGTCTGTTGTGTTGCCAGGCTACCTTTACTGAGGATTTTTGCTTTTGCTTTCTTACACGTTAGCTTCTGTGATGAACAAAATGAGAATGGATATGTCGTATTGAAAAATAGATACCTGAAGTCAGGTCCAGAAACGTAAATGGGGTGTGGGGTGCGGAAGACGTAATTCACATTCAATTGAAGTCACTTACTGCTGTAAAATATCTCCCCTTCAACTCCACGTCTGCCTTTTGAGTTACCTTGCCCCAGCAATGACCGAAGCCTGCCTGAGGGGCAGAGTCGGGGCAGTAAGAGATCTCGGAATGGATCGTTACTGCTTAAGTAAGCATAAAGCATCCATGTATTTTCCCACAGTTCTGCTAATGGAAAACAAAACCTGCCTGTTGCTCCCTATTTACTGCAGTGGGTTAGTGGTAATCACCGTTTATGAAGTCACTCATAAGAAAGTAATAGCCTGAGTAGTACTTTGGGATTAAAGCACATCTTTAAATGATACTAGAAGGAATCATTTATGTAATGCAACACTGATCTGTAGCCCTGAGAAGGGTTTACATCCCATGATTGACCAAACATTGCTGGTTTTATTGCCCGTGATGAGATGTAGTGTTCTTGTATTTTTTTTTTTTCTGTGTAAAAGTAGCTTTTGTGGCTGGTGATATTTAGCATTGGTGGAATGCAGGGGAGACTGTGACCGGAGCTTTCCAGTGGCCTTACCCGGGTGATGGGATATTTACTGCAGTGGGTTAGTGGTAATCACCGTTTATGAAGTCACTCATAAGAAAGTAATAGCCTGAGTAGTACTTTGGGATTAAAGCACATCTTTAAATGATACTAGAAGGAATCATTTATGTAATGCAACACTGATCTGTAGCCCTGAGAAGGGTTTACATCCCATGATTGACCAAACATTGCTGGTTTTATTGCCCGTGATGAGATGTAGTGTTCTTGTATTTTTTTTTTCTGTGTAAAAGTAGCTTTTGCTGCTGGTGTTATTTAGCATTGGTGGAATGCACAGGGCAGACTGTGACCGGAGCTTTCCAGTGGCCTTACCCGGGTGATGGGAAGCGATATGTTCGCACCGGTTCCAGATCAATAGTGGGTTTCACTCGTGCCAAGTGACTGCATTTGCCAAAGGGGGAAGGGAGCTGTGAAGTGTCAAAGGTTAAGAGCTGGGTAGGCGAGTAACTGGAAAACAGCCAATTGCCATTTTTCTTTTTAATGAACACACAGGACCAAATTCAGTGGTGGTATTACGCCAAGTACTTGCATTAGAAATCATGGTGACAGTTTACTTGTATCCTGGGAATGCAAGGGACCAAGTCGTATAGCCTAGGGCCCTCTTGAATAAATGCAGTACAAGATGAATTAAAAAATAATAAAATGGTTCCCTAGCCAGTTTATACGATGATAATTGTGAAAATGTCAGCATACGGGATCAATTTTTCTAGAAGAACCTTCTCAAAACATATACGTGGAGTTAGTGTTCTGCATTGGATCTCATCTTGGTGATGTTGGATGTGTTGAAACTTTTGTAGAAGGAAGGTTTGGACCAGATTTTGAAATATTTCACAAACGTGTTTCAGTGTCAACATCAACAGGCAGACACAAACACTCCTCCTTTCCCCTTAAACTCTCTTCTGTGCTGTTTTGTCAAGAGGTGCGGTCATGTTTCAGTTTTGCATATGAAGCAACATCTTGGAAATTTAACGGTCGAGACTGGAGACCTGTGACCCTTGCACCGCCAAGCAGTGCCCTAACCACTTGACATCTCTTCCCAGCCTCTCATTATGAAAACCACAGCCTCTAGGAGCACGCAGGTAAGCTCCCCTCCTTATTAACACATGGCTTCCAGGCAGGTTGTACTTCCATTTGACCCAGGGTTTTGTGGTTTTTTTTCTAAAAAAACTTATTCACCCTTGCAGATCTGAAACAGCTTCCCTGATGGCCTTCTGAATATTTGGTAAAAGCCATTAATTTGGAGCAAGGATGGCAATTATGTTCATAAGAGAGCTAAAGAGACTGTTTTGCTGCTTTGGTTTATTGGATGACTGAGCTAATTCATTATTTGTGTAGGAATCCTATTTTTTACTGCTGGATGGTCATCCATTCAGGACTGTAAATCTAATTAATTTGAATACATGAGATTTGCAAGAAGGTGTTTCTGTTTTGGTTTAAATATAAGAAATAATTAGTTAGCAAAAACTTTACTGCTTTGTAACTAACTTTTTTGGCAGTTCTGCAGTTAAAGCTACAGGCAGTGTATTAAGTCCAAGAAGAGAATATGGTGATTAAAAATGAATTCCTTACTACTTGGATGGTATCAGCAGCTTAGCTTGTGTTTGTTAGGAGAGGGCATCTGTCTCCCTGCCTTATTAGATGAGGAGAAGGCAAATATAAACACAAGAAAGAGCCAATCTAGCCCCCTACATTGCTTCCGCTTTGCCAAAAGCCACTGTGCTGACTGTTCTAGTGGGCTGCTGCAGCTGCGAATACATCTGCTGCCACTGTGCCTCTCGCCACGGGGGTTGTCCCTGTAGGTTTTCTCTAAAATGGCAATCTGTCAATATAAATATTGACAAGTGCCATCTTACTGCTGTGTATTTTAACCAGATTAGGTTCCCCAAAAGGAATGGCATATGCAGAGGTGCTGAACAGTAGCTGTTCGTTTCGTTCTTGCAGATAATAACTGGCAGAGACAGGCTGATGCAGGGGAAAAAGGAATGTCCTGTCAACCTTAAATATCTGCAGATAAATGGATGTGATCAATTCTTGTTTTGTAGTTAGCAGCAGGTTTACACTGTCTAAAACAAACAAACAAAAAAAATTCCTTGACTTTCCATCATTTTATGGAGGGAGGATCCTTATTCTGAAACATGCTGGAAGTCGTAACATATCGCCAAATGGGCCCACGTATAGAGGAATGTCCACAATGCCAGGATTCAGGCGGTATTGCCAAGACGCAGTGGTAGGACGGAGGGAGAAGTCAATTTGCAGCATGGTTCCAAGAGAAGCAGGTAAACATATGGAAAGGGGACACATTACAGAGGGTAATTCTGAGACTGAAGACCTGGACGGAGCTGAGAAAATCTGTGTTCGGTTCCTTCTGTTGGCATGAGCTGCCTGTAAATTTTTTTTCTTTGAATGAATTCCTGTATTCTTGGTACCTGGTGTCAGAATGGCTGTGTCCTAGGGCAATGAAAATAGACATTAATGAGTAAAGTGGGCACCACAAATGCTTCTCTGCTATAGGCATCCTAATATACGCTGATAGCAGCCAAGGAAGCCAATAATTTGAGCGCTAAAACTGCCTAAGCAGCTCTTCAGTAGAGATTGATTACTGGGGAGAAGGGAGCAGGGACAGTGGCATTGCTGTGGCTGTGCCTGCTCCAAGGGCGCACACAGCTCTGTTTGTCCTGTACTCATAAAAAGCCCAGGGTGATATTAATGGAAGCAGTGTTTGAATTGCCTTGAGTAAAAATTTAGTTCCTATAATACATTTCAATGAATGTAATGGCCCTGTTGGCATTTTATGTAAACCTTAGTGAAATTTTGAATGACTGCTTTAAAAGGAATAATCCGTGTGCTCTGGGTAAGACTGCTCACAAGTTGGGTGGTTTTTTTTTTTAATGGGGCTGATGGAGATGTAGCAAAATTGGACTGGGCAAAGCCTGTAGTTCTGTTTGTGGCTTAACTTTTGGTGGAAATGTGATCCCTGCACTTGCAAGTGTCTGGGTATGTTGATAAGATTCTAGTGACCTTAACTGGGAAAATGAGATGGGAGAGGAATAGGGAGGGTCCGTGAGGCTGAAATTCATTCAGATGATGTATCAGTTACCATGTCTACTGCCGTTGGTGCCTGGCAGCTTGGAAATGGATGCTGGGGTTTTTTACAATCCTGATTAACAGAGCTGGCCGCCTTAGTGTGTCAGTAGAGCCTAATGCTGTTTGCTCAGGTCCCATTTCTGCTGCAGTGAAACACCAAGAACAGCAGTTCAGCTTTTCAGCATTTTGATGCTAGAAACCTCCGAAGGGACTTCTTGGGGGTCCCTGTTACTTGAAAATTAATGTTAAGAGAGTTTTCAAAGAGAACGACTGTAGGACAGTTATAGTTTCTTCTGCTCAGCTTTGATCAAAGCCTCTTCATATTTATTTTTAAGAGAATCACAAGGCATTTGCTTGTCGCTAAATATAAGCAGGATGACTCAAAGAGAATGCTGAGGTCCAGATTTTGAGAAATGAATCAGTGAAACGCTTTAAGCACTATTAAATCCCACTTCATATTTTCAAAGTTGCCAACAAATGTAAACAACAAAAATTAAGATAACATGTTGTTTTCGTCTGTATTTTTAGGATGACATATGCTGCTGAGTCTTGGAGAGCACCTCGCAGGCGTGCGAGTGCTTTAATACTGCACTCCATAATGATTCATATATATGTGACATTTTTCCTAACTTGGACTTCTGCTATGCTTCTAAAGGAGACTGACTGATGTCGCTCCCGTGTTAAATTGAACACTGCACCTTGCTTGACCATCCCTGCACAGTTTTGAGTCTTTTTAAGCTAGTTAGGCATCTAAAGAAGCAAATTGGCACAAGTTGTTCATTTTGGTGGGTTTTTTGTGCTTAAACAAGGTATTTGCACTTGTTCTTACACACTAAGGTATTTTTGAAAATCCTGGAGAATATTTGTTTACACATTTAAACAGGTAGGCACCTTCAGAAAGCTTCTCCATAGAGAATCTGCTACTTATCACAGCAGTAAGAGAGATTTAAAAAAAAACAAACGAACAAACAAAACCACATCAGTGTAGTTTCCAGTGTAAATGGGTGTGATAAAGCCTCACAGATTGTTTCGAAGAGTGTTCATTCTAAATCTGAATTTTAAGCCATGTTTCTTCCAAGGACTTAATTCTTTTTGCTAAGGCTACAATCTTGTATCTTTTAGTCCGTCTTCAGTTGCATTTCAAAAGGTCCCTTCACATGCCGTAAATATTTTAAGTCCAGATTAAATGAGGGAGCATCAGTGCAAGCATCCAGCTTCACAAACAAATCCATTTCTGCTTTTGGGAGTGAAAAAGAACTATTTGACTGTGCCTGAAATGCAGCTGCTTAAGCTTTAACATGTTATTATTTCTGTCTGTGATTGTGTCGTCACAGTTGATGCATTTGACCACAAGTGCTAAACTGACAGAAAATCAGTTATGTAGTCAGAGCCTAAGGCGCTCTCTGGCTGAGTATGTGAGTGAATTCACAAGATGTATATGCCTAACTTGGTGTATCCTTTTAAAAACGAACAAATTTGTAAGTGTTGATGCACGTATAACTTTTAAGGAAAGAAATTACATGTTGACTTTTTTTGTTAGATGTCTTTCTATTCAGAGTGCTACTTAATTAAGGTGTAATTTTTTTTCCATATCATTCCGTTACAAGGAAAAAATCCCTTTATGAAGAGGCTGTAGAATATTAGCATGAAGCTTATCCTATGCAGAGGGAAGGATTCAAGATATCATTGTGGTAACAAGAGTCATTGTTCTGTAGGCCTGAATTTCCCATTTATTGCCTATTTACAGAGTCTGATTCTCACTTGTGCTAAGATGTTTTCCTATAGCCCTGACAGGCATGAGGTGCCCTTCTGCTCAAAAAGTGGATTTCTTTGATTCTTGATGTGTTGGGTTCCAGCTTTTCCAATATTGGGAATAAGACAATTCATATCAAATTTCAGAAGGGAACAGAGGAAGACTGACCGCTTTATATCACATATGAGAACTTGTATTGACTCTGGGTTTAAAGTTGGAAATCCTAATCAACTAGAGTGCATTCTCAGGTCTGATACATCTTAACAGACCTTTTAATCAATATAGCTTAAGGTTTGTGCCAGAGCACGTAGCCAGCTGTAATATATATGACTTTCGGTAAAGTTACAGAATTCCTGCACATGTTTGTTTAGGATAGATAGCTCTCTAAGATGTTGTATTGTTGCTTTACGGAAGGGATTTAAGCTGACTCTGAGCTTAAATTACTGGTTTTTTTTTCTTCTCAATTTAGAGCTTTTTCAGGTGTCACAATCTAGGGTTACTATTACAAATGAGAAGCAGGCCTTTTGAATGGTTGTGCTAATTTTATAGATGTGTATGCATGCGTGGATATACTTGTGCTCCATTATGCACCATTTCTCACTTTTGAAGTGCCACTTTTAGTCATGTGCGTGACCTTCCCAAGTGCTGGACTGAATATCACTGAATATCGCTTATAGGCAGGAGCTAAAGGCCAGCGATGTCACTTTGTAGCTTGGTTCAGTAAGCTTTGGGCTGAGCTTAACAGATTTTTTTTTTTCTGTATTTGCAGCCCTGATGTTTTTGGCAATCCGCTTCTTCCTGCTGCTGCTTACATGTAAGAACAGATTTACTACCTCCAGGTACCTTGGAATCAACTCTGGCGTAGCTGGCCGAGTTGGTCTATATTCACAGGGGTTTGTGCTGTAGATGAGAGCACAAATTGGCACCCACTGCCCGTGCCTGTGACAACAGCCTTTCCATGGAAGATGTGTAGCAGGAGCAGACTAACCCGGGCCGCTCGCCATCTCCCCCTGTGCGTACAGAGCCCCTGTTCCAGTAGGTCGTATATGGCATTTGGTTTTGTTGCTATCTCCATATGGGAATGATTCTTGTGGAAGCAAAGGTTAGTCTAGTTGAAGTGGTTTCTGCTGTAGAGAGACACTGTATTGCCTCTGTTGTGTGTCTTGATGTGCTATGGAGGTGATTGGTGTAGCCCTTACTCAACATCTTTGTCTTGAGCAGATACGATAAGAGTCATACCCTGCACTTGAAAGGAGGATGGAGTGGGGAAAAACTATTTTCACTTCTCTCGACTGTACATTTATAAAATTTTAAACTTGAAAGGCTCTCCCCCTGCCAGGATTTCTCTAAAGAAAAAAGATAACCTTGGCATGCTACTGTAATTGTCACTCGCTGTTTCCCTTGGCACTGTTAGGACAAGTGTTGCTTGTACCCTGAAGGCAGACAGCAGTGCTAAATTCTATCCAACTGTGACTGTTGCTTTATTACCATGAGGGTGCAGGACTGAGCAGATACTGCAGAAGATATTTCAAACTCCTCTTATACCTTCAGCTTGGGAAATTACATTTTGCCATGTAGTTTTTAATCTGTCGGTATAGACCATACAAAATGACAAGCGAGCACGATTTAATTTTGATAGCACTGCATTAGATGACCACTTTATGTTGCTGTAAAAGAGGGATTTGAAGTGGTGGTGTGCTTTGCTCTTCCTTCCACATTTGAGATTCTTGTTTCTTGAAGTCTGACAATAAAATCTTAAGAATGTTAAGAACAGCTTTACTGTGGTCTCCTGGGGCATGGTTACACATGTGGAGTCATATTTGGCAAAATAGGTATCACACAGGCACTAAGTGTTTTGTGTCATTTTATCAGGATTTGTCAAAATGTTTTATAATGGGAGATCGAGCCCGATCCCTTACTTCACAGATGGGAAAACCTGGGTCCAGGGAGTGTAAGTAATAAGCAGATGGCCAGAATCCAAACGCAGTTGGTTATCTGTCCATGCTTGCGTGTATGAGCTTGCATTGCTCAGTGGAGCGTGACAAAGAGCTACTGGATGTAGCATGTCGAGGTGCTGTAGCCGAGCACTGCCCACCAGCACTAGCCAGACTCCTGAAGGCTCAGGAGCGGTGGCTGAGTCCCAGCCCCACGTGAACAAAAGGTGCGTGGCTCCTGGTCCTGGAGCTAATAGCATTAGTGTGGGCACCTCTGCTCCGAGCACAGCTGTGCTGAACAGATGTGATCTAGCTCTGGAGAGCAGAAGTAACAGCGGCTAACTGCCACATCAGGCTGACCGTCCTCTGCACCCGCTTTAGCAGTAACTTCACACAAGGGAACAGGGTGAAGTGGTGGCTGGTCTTGGTTATCACTTGTAAGTTTACACATCTTGCACTTGCCATGAGCAGCTGGGTCCCGATTGTCTGTTAATCCCTGTTCTTTTTTATTTATTTATACTGCTACAAATTCAGTGGAAGTAGGCAGTGGTAGCTTCTTACATCAACATTGCAGCTGTGCAAGAGAGAACAGCAACGGAATTGTATTGGGCACATACATATGAAGAAAAACCAAAGAAACTAGTTTTTGTTTCTGACCCTTGAGTACAAAGGAGAAGAATATATATTCTTGTATAAATCAAGAGCAATGCAGTTGGTGTCGCTGAATTTTTATCTTGATAAAGTTGAGATAGGGAAGAACTAGTACTACTGTATATGATTCTGGTAAAACCTTGTCCAGAAAATTGTTTACAATTCCAGGCACTCGTATTCAAAGAAGATAAACTGAAACAGATGCAGAGCAGAGGTTTTAGGGTGATCGAGGAAATGATTAACAAGAGGAGATTAGAAATACTCATGCTTCATTAGCTTATCAGAGAAAACTGTGATAATGCATCATGTGGATATACACCAGGGAAGAGGAGGAATATGCAAAAATTAAGGCTGAGGTTGAAATGAGCATAAGTGCCCAAATCTGGACCTGAGAAGAAGTTTCCTTCTCATTAGGACAAACTCTGTATTCATTTCAAACAGCTTCCTAAGTGGAAGTGTGCAGGTAAAAACTCGTTTGTTTTGAGGATGGTGGTCTGTTAAACTTAATTAATAATAAAAAAAAAAGCCCAACACCCAAACAACAAAAGCAATAACATTAGGATTCTAACCTTATCATGATTAATTTGCTCTACTTTAATTAATGAGCAAATTGCTTTATTCTTTTCCAAGTCCCTGACACTAGAACGGTTTATACCATCTGAGAATCTGATCCTGAATTTTCAGAGGTAAATTAATCCTTTTTATCTGCTGCATCATCATGGGAGGAGATCTATGTTCATGTGCAAGGGAAAAGAGGAGGGAAGCAGAGTTGAAATAAGTACTGTTCCCCAGTGTCTGAGCCAATAAAAAACCCTGCAGTTGCGGAACGACACGTAAACACTGGGCTTCTGTTTTGGGCACTCAGTGAGGGAACTTAAAGCAATGACAAATACATAGCAGTTCTGTGTAATCATCATGCTATCTCTTCTATTGAACCGTGGAAATGAAATAAAATCCAAGGTGAGCATCCACTTAAGAGTTCCTAAAGGGTTTCTTGAGACCCTGCCAAATTCAATACGTCTTCAGGTGCCTTAAAGTTCATGCAGAGAAAACACACTCTGCTGCCAAAATTTATCAGAATGGGCTATTACTGGAGCTCTGAGGACAATTGCTTAGAAGGCACTTGTTTCATCGTTCTGTATCTTAATTATTGAAGTGATGGAAGTCAACAAGGCTAATCTGATTTGTGGGAGTAATTGAGGTCAGACCGCAGGGAAGAGGGAGAGAAAGGGAAATTTTGCCATTTAATACAAATGAAACGATAACTTTCACTTCGATAAGCAGAGAGCAACCTAGATACAAGTTGAGTAAATTTTCCTCTAAAAATTTATAGGGCTTTGAAGATTTAAAAAAAGAAAGAGGGGGTGGGGCAAACCCCACAGATTTTATAATATTCTGTAACACTTCATAGGGGACTAGACAGAGAGGAAAAAATCACTACTGCACAAAATTATCTATTCCACTTTAATTATTTCATATGCACCATAATTAAAGGAACCTTAATAAATTAATGCTGACTATTATAGAGAACACAAAAGAAAAAAAAACCATCTCAAACCTACTAGGAGTTGCGGTGATGAGACTCCTGGTGAGAGATTTAGCTGCAGGCTGTTTTACTTCCCCTCTAATCTCGGTACCCCACCTCATCCATGCTGCAGATATCAGAAAGTCGTTCACTGATTTTTAATAGAACTATAAAATAAAATAGGCATAGCTAATACACCTGAATTTCCTATTCATTAGGTTTCCAGTTTTAAGATGTATGATGGTCTTAAGTTGGCACACACTTTGTGGTGAATGCTAAATGCTTTCCCTCTCTTTATTTTATTTTTCTCTCCAGGGTAAAGTGATGGGTTTCCAGCACAGATGTGTGCTATTTTAAGATTAGTCTATTCCTGCCCACTCCATCCCACTCACATAAACCATGTTTAATTCTTCTGCAACTTTGCGTCTTAATTATTGAATCCAATTCTTTTTAGGTAATACTAGGTTCTCATTCACCAGCAAATGAAGCTGGTGATTTGAAAAAATTGAAAGCAAGAGGGCACAGTTATTCCCAAGAATTTTCTTATTTCTTGGCGTTACAAATTAGGGATTAGACATCTCCAGCCTAGCTGATTTTTTTTTTTCATCACTTTCCAAAATCAGAACAACTTTGGATTATTTAATTGTGAATTGAGAGCAATTTCCAGTTTAATAGTAGTAGCTCTAATACAAAGAAATTAAGGGAATGGATGGCAGACGAATAATAAATGTAATAAATGACAGCTTGGGGCCCCCAAATATGGCATTCCCATTAAAAAATATCTCTTTGCTGATGCGTATCAGATCCACGTGGCTAGTCAGCATGTGGGATGAGCAAAACATTCTCCCAAATAATTCATATTTACCTGTGCAGAAAAAAAAATAATCCTAGAGGCTTATTAGTATGTGTTCACATTGTAAATAGTGCTGGTAGGGTGCTAATTGGGATAATACCTCAACATCTAAAGTGCAGTTACAGCTTTCAAAATTGCCTCTGACAGGGCAATTACAATTTTCTATTCTATTCACACAGGGAGGACAATCGGCACTGTATTGCGCCCTAGCCATGTTTGAAGCAGGCTTTTTTTTTCCTCAGGTATGCAGGGCTTGAGGGTTAAATTGCCCCGAGGTTTTTAACTTTATGATAGAAATCTTTCTACGAGATATTTCTACTGCTGAGTGTGAAGGGGAAACATCAATTTTTTCCTTTCTCTAACTTTTTTTTTAAACCCATGAGACATACTTTAAGAGCTGCTTATTTGTAAAGGAAAAGGAATTTCCTTTAAAACAAAGCAAATTAAAAGCTGCTTTTAATGATGGTTCACTTTAATCCACAGTTTGGGAATAGCAGCCTCCGAACACTTTCCTCCTGTTCTTGGCTCCTTGTGCTGTAACCTGTGCTGGAAGAACAAAGGCTGGGCAAAAAGTTTTCCTGGCTTAAGCAGGCAGAGTGGTTGGTTATGGTGAAGTGGCACACGGTGGGAAAGGGAACCATTCCACCTTCCTCCCTAGGAAGGAGCGGTGTGATGGCTTGCCAAGCAAGAGACTTCAAGAGAGATGCAGGACACTTCAATCCCAATGCTTTGTTCAGTTCCGCAGGGACAGGCCCACAGAAAGTTAATTTATTCTTTTTTTGGTGCGTTGCTCCCCCTTCATGGACCCAATGATGTGATCAAAGTGCCTGTTAGCAGTATCGGTCAGTTGAAAGATAACGCTCGATGCTATGTGGTTGAGTCTGCGTGTAACACTGCTTAAGTCATGTTCTTCAGCAGTGATTACAGGACCTCAAAGCCAGGCTTTAAATAGCTGCAGACACCAGGGAGGTTTTGGATTCTGCATAGTTTTCGGATTGGAAGTTGTGTTCTTTTTGCAGCAAGTTGATCTAAATAGCTACATATCTAAGAAGGAATTAAATTGATTAGCCAAACCTTGTAGCTAAACCTTCCCAGATGACAGAGGGCTGCAGCATTAAAGAAATCCTGTTACAGACCAGACAATTAAGGTGGAAGAACAAGTATTAGGCTTGCACTATGTTCAGGATTTGAATGAGCAACTAGCTGCAAGTTAAGGAAGGCAGTAAGATTAAAATGTCTCA
This sequence comes from Pygoscelis adeliae, assembly GCF_000699105.1. Taxonomy (NCBI): domain Eukaryota; kingdom Metazoa; phylum Chordata; class Aves; order Sphenisciformes; family Spheniscidae; genus Pygoscelis; species Pygoscelis adeliae. The sequence continues at coordinate 813,899 of NW_008824357.1, read as the reverse complement.
GCTATTCTGCCTCTCCCGCCAGTACGAGTGTTTCACATCCTTCCTCAGCTTTCTGGAAAGCTGATCTGTTTCTACAGCTCTGTACTTCGTTGAGGTTTAGAAATTAAATTCAATAGCTTCGTGTTGAAATTCCTATTGCTTTTGGTCAGTTTTACTGTCAGGTTTTTAATGGACTTCGTAGTAAACTCAGCACCTGTGTTTTGTACTGCTCCTCTGAAAACACACTCCCTTCAGTGCCAGGGTCACTAGTGAAAATGCTCATGCATACTTGATCATACCACTGCTAAAATTTGTTTGAATTTTGGCTTTGCTTTGAATGTAAATGTGAACTTGATAAGCTAACAAGGACACTTGTGTTCATATAGAATTCATGAATGCATGTTAAAAACCTGCTATAAAAGGACACTTCTTCTCTTCAGCTAAATTGACAGCCGCTCTTTCAATGTCTGCTACTTGTGCTTGAAAAATCAAGACATATGATTATCTCTCTTTTTTTTTCAGCTAAGAAAAAACATTTCTTTTTAATGTCTATATGAGTGAAAATCTATGCTATTTGCTATGATGTTTCCTTTCAAGAGGTACTGCTTTGTTTTGGTATGTAACTATTGCTTTTCCCTTTGCTTGTCTGTCTTAAAACACAAATTCCAGTGAGTATACACATCTGTGATTTCCTTCCACTGTCAGTCAGAGTCGTCTTAGTAAAAGGTTTGTTTAGAGTTTAAAAATCATAACGCTGAGAAGTTGCCTGAAGAAAAAATTTGATGGTAATATGTTGCAGCAAGTGGGATTATTTTTTTTCTTTTGCTTTTTTCCTTAGGAATAATGTTGGGCTTTGTATACCTGATTGCAACATGCAGCAAATCAAGAAGTTGATTCAGCTGGACAAAATGAGGCTAAAGGAAAAGAGGGGGAAGGGGGAAATCATCTGCTTTTCATCAGCAGATTTTTTTTTTCTCTCTTCAATACCGGCGTATTCCGCGTAGTACCACTTAATGTCTAAACAGATGCACATTGACTGGAAATAATCGGGTATTTTCTGCTGGACCAGATTGTGCAAATGGATGTCCTGCCCGTAGGTAGTTATTGCTGCGCACACACTGAGACTGCTGTCCCAGAACTCTGCTCCTTGCAGGGATCATGCAAAATGGCTTTAATCAGCTTTGAATGAAGCCAGCCAGCTTCACTTACAAAACCATTCTCAGTTATTAAGCTAACTTGACTGATTTTGCTTTAAGGCAGATTAAGGAGCATAAACTGCCCTATCTGTAGATCTTTGAAGAAGTTAACTTCCAGCCCAAGGGTTACGCTGCAAGGCAACAACGTATATACTCAACCTGGCCATTTACAGAACAGATATCTTTCCATCGCCTTAGTAGCTGAAGCATTGAGAACGGTGGAAAGACTGATTTAGAAAGAATTTATTATATTAGCAGGGTTTTTTTTAGTACTGGCATGGACAAAAGCACACCGTGGACCCTCACCACAATAAAGTGTGGACCCTCACCACAATAAAGTGTGGACCCTCACCACAATAAAGTGTGGACCCAGAGATTACCCTGAAAATCAGGGTAGGCCAATTTCATATGTCTCTCAATTCCCAGTCCTCTAGCTCATACTGCTATTTTCTGCAACTGTAAGACTCTCTTTAAAAATGCAACATTCTTACATTTCTGGTACTGGGACTTCAAGAAAAATATTGCTTAGAAATATTACAAGACTGATGACAGGATGAGCGATGGCCAAACTCCTAGTAAGCCTTGACAGGCGAGCTCTGAAGAACCTTGCTCGAATGATTTGAAATGTTTCAGGCTCAGCTTTGTACCCCCCTACCTTGCTGAGCAGACATGAGCCCCAGCAGAGAACAGTGTTAGCACGACAGGTATGTGTGTCTGTTCACTGACCTTCCCAGTACAAGGCTGGACGTCTTTGTTTAAACTGCTGAAAAGTTTGTTTAAGCTATGAGGGAAGAAGAATGATGGCAGACAAATCAAAATTTAAGTGGCATCCTGAGGTCGGGACAAATTTCTAAAATCCTTCCCAGGATGGTGCATATTGAGATTCAGAGATCCGGTGTCAGGATCTAGGTTTCTTTTGCACTTGTTAAGGTTGAATTGACACTCCTGGCATGGATTACATTTTCATCAAATGCATCTCCTTCAAAAGTAGATTGAATTTCTTCCAGTGGCATGCTGAAGTTGATGGGAATAATTCCATCTCTTAAGCTGTTCCACGTAAATAGGAAAACACTCTCTCTATATTTAACTCAGAAACCTGGGGTTATACAGTCAGACTGGAGGTCTGCCATAAGAACATCTGTCTACCTCAACCCTGTGGCACTGTACCGGTTCAGACAAAACCTGTTCTCCTTCAATATCCCCAAGGAAGTTGCAGAAGTATGCTTTTGCAATGTGTTGTAATACCTACATACCACAGGATGGAGTTACAGACTTAACTTTAGATTTTGTTGCCTTCTAGCCAAACTATTAATGTTTGGTTTAATGTGGTTTTTTAGTACTCTGTACTTGCAACAGATGTATACAACTGTATTGGAGAAGATTCTTCCCAATTGCAAAGGGCAGAACAAGGTTATACCCAGCACAAGTCCTGCCTACGTTGTATGTTGAGGGTACAGGTTGTACATGGTGCTTGTGTCCTTACTCTACGTGCTTTAATCTGCTATGATTTAGGATTCAAGAAAGATACACGTCTCCAGAAGTCCGGAGGACTCTGTTAGGAGTTATGTTCAGCATGCTGCTCCCACATGGGAGAATACGCTGAGAAAAACAGTCCCTAGGGGTCATGGACCTGATGCCAGTGTATGGGATGGAGCAGCCACAGCGTCACGTGGGGCAGCGCAACATTACTAAAATCGTGGGCTGGAGGCAGTAGTGAGCTGAAGTCCCGAGCAGTAATAGAAAATCTTCCAGGAAGGATTTGCTGCTAGGAGTGAAAAGAAAGAATAAAGGCATCTTCTGCTTTTTTGGGGGTGTTTTTGTCTCTTT
>NW_008824357.1:807593-810858 GCF_000699105.1 Pygoscelis adeliae | reverse complement strand
GTGCTCTAAAAGTAGGCGCTCTTGAAATCCTCTCTCTGAAAGGAGATCTAATGCAACGAAGCTGAAATATAGCGGGTCCTGGAGCTGGTACTGCAAAACAGCTAGTAACTGTTGGTGCTATGATTGGGAGAGGCATTCCCAGAGGTTTCATTTCCAGGCAGCGAAGCTATCCTTTAGCAAAATTAGTATTCCTCAGCTACTCTGTCTGTAGAAAGGTGATAGGATTTAATTACATACTAAAAAGAATTATGAAACTGAATCTACTCGTGTTTGCAAAACACTTGGAAACCTTCAGATTGTAGAATTGGCAGTATTAACAATTACAATCTACATCATCCTTGCAGTTTTCTGCCTATCAATCAAGACACAGGAGTACTTTCTCTTGGAAACTTCAGAAATGTCCTTTGTCATTAGCAGAGCTGCTTCAAAAGACGTGGTTGTCCATTTGTGAAAGTCTGCAAAGCTGCCTTCGTGTGGAATGATGTAAACTGTCTTGCTTCTCATTTCTCAATTACTTCACAAACGTAATTGAAATTTTACATTTGCTGAAAAGCTCGTCTTCAATTTTAAGTACTTAAATCTAAAATTATAATTCAGGTTTTAGTAAATGCACTTAATTAAAAGCTAATAAAAACCTTGTTTAGTGTTTTGTAATTTTTGGAAGACTTTTTTTATCACCGAAGATTAATTTGAAAATATGCCTGTGTGTATTCATGAGACAGGTTAATTCTGAAAGGAAGAGGTTGTTACGGCATTCAAGCGCTGCTTTCTCCTCTTGAGGTGTCTGTCTTTTTTTCTTTCCCATCCAGTATATTAATAAAATATTAAGCAAAGTCTTGGACGCTCTGCCTTATGCTAGAGAGTTAACATGGAAACCTTGATTTTTGTAAGCCTCTAGACTTCTGTATCCTCATAAAATAGTTAAATACAGGGAATCTTTATTACTTGGAACTGCTTTTCCTCAGTCTCTTGCCTTGTCAATTCTCATAAAGCCATGCCAAGTCAGGTTGGGTCAATACCTGGATGAAAACTCTGAAAGAAAAGGAATTGGCGTTAGTGAGTCACCAGTGAGTGCTTCTCTCTGACTCAGTGCCTTGCAGCATGGAAGTAACTGAATTGTCATCCTTTGGATGACACATAAGACTAAGGTCTTTGAGAAGTGATCCAATCTGTGAGGATCTTGTAATGAAAAGAGAAACACAGAGCTCTAACAACTTAAATACTAGATGTTATACTGGTTTTGTCTAATTCATAATAGTGTAAGTGTTATTCTCAAATGATTCTCTATTTCTATCAGTTCTCACCAGGAGAAATCTCAATTCAACAGCAATAATGTCATGTCTGAAGCAATTTCTTTCTACTGATTTTATTTCTCACATCATCTTCTATTAACCACATGTCACTTTAATATTTATTCTGTCTGTGTGTGGACTTCAGATCACTTTCAACTATCTGCTCCTGTATACTGGGGTAGAAGCTTAAAAACCCCTTTAGTATTTTATTGTGTATGTATGGGCTTAATAGCATGTTCAATCACATCCTGAATTAGGGAAATGGCTATAGGTTCAGTTTCAAGAGGATATTCCTTAAAATTAAGGTTTTGCTCACTTCAGCTTATAAATGTCCAGGTGGGTACCCTGCCCTGAGTGGAGATAAGGACTTGATCTGTTCTTTTAATTGGGGCATATCTGTATTAGAGCTTTAGATCTGACCTGATGTGTTCTTTGGAAGAAAATTGCTTTGGGTTTGTTTTTTTTCTCCTCTCCTGTTTGCCATTCTTTGATCCACATTGCAAGGTTTGTGAACTGGATTCCTTTACGAAAACGTTTTTGTGGATTGCCTTTTTCATTCCTTCCTGCGATGTCTGTCGAGACTTAACATGTTTGGTGGTGGTGATGTAAGGGACCGGTAGTATGTTGTGTTGCGGTTGTTTATCTGCAGATGGCTGGGGAAAAGCAACATACTTCAACTGACTTATACTCCCAAACAGCAGTTGGGTATTACTATCATATGGGTTTGATTGGAATCTAGCAAGGATCTGAAAAACAAATTTAATTGTAGAGATTTGAAAGAAACAATGATTTGTGTTCAGTCTCACAGCAGAGCTGGGCTTCTATCCTGGTGCAGTGCTTCATCAGCTGGACTTCACTTTCTCATAAAATTCCTTTCTGGCTTCTCCTGCTAGCTCCTGAGCTGTTCCCAGAATAAACAAATGACAACTCCTCATTTGCAAGGGCTCGGTTTGCTTTAGGGACACTTTCCAAGCCATGCGTTCTTTTTCTCACAGTGTTGTCAGCTTGTCTGTTCCCACCTGCTATACTGTCCACCACGCTTCTGGGAGGACTGTAAGAATAGTATTGACACTTTAGCTAGCTTTCAAGATTACTTTTGGCTGAGTAACATTTTCACAGCATTATTGTGATCCAGAAACCTTAAATTGATAGTACTCCTGCACTGAAAGGAATGTCATGGAAAAAATGACAGAATTATTCTGGTGTGAAGTTGGTACAAATGAGAGCAAAACCTCTCCATAAATAACATGTTTACATGGATATTAGTGTTAGAGTATTGTATTGCTTCTAAGCCACACATACCCAAAGATATCCAAAATTTTAAATAATGTAGAAAGGTACCCGAGAGAATTAATGACTACTGTTGGCTGCCTCAGGTAATGCAAATGTAACACGCAGTTATTGTGGTGGTGTGAAATCTCTTGGCACCCAAACTATGAATTTCTTAATGTCTGTGGGTACCAAGCAGATAGAAAAACAGGAGTTTGGCACTAGAGAGTGTTATGGTTAGGATGCAGCTTAATGTCGAGTATTCAAAATAGCTTAATAGATCTGAGCAATCAATCATGACAATATATAGGACAACATCCAAGCACCCACCCTCTGGTGTGTGCACAGCATGCGACTATTTGACAGTCAGGTATTGGATATTTGCAACCTCAGGGAGGGTGAGATTGTAAATATTCACAGGTTTCAAGGCAGGAAAAAGGAGTTACGGTCACTTACCCTGAGCTTCCTATACACACAGTCCGTTGAATCTCACCCAGCAATCTGTGTGCCAAGCCTGTAACTTGTTTGTTATAGATGGTGTCTGTTACAAATATATCTAGTCTTTCTTCAGAGTCTGAAAAGAATGGCAAATTCACTGCATCCCTGGGTAAGTTGTTCACTAAGTCAATTTTCCCATGAAAAAAATTGCCCGACACTGGTCAGGATTTGTCTAGCTTCGTGTAAAGTGCCTTCCCCTCACTTCA
>NW_008824357.1:805671-807577 GCF_000699105.1 Pygoscelis adeliae | reverse complement strand
ATTTTTCTTTCATAGGTACTTCTAGATCATCATATGCTAATAATGGGCTATATCCTTTTCCTGCAGTAGACGAATATAAAGTTGTCAACAATCATTTGGGCTTATAGCAATAGCAATTATACTAGATTTTTTTTATTAAATTTTGAATGTTACATGAGTAGTAGAGAAGAACAAATTATCCTTAGAGTCAGAATTATACTGGCTATATATTTCATTCATATTTGGGATCATGAAGCATTTATAACAGAACTGCATCTGTTCTAGGTATGCAGAAAGATTGCTTTTAGTATGACAGAATAGATTCTCTATCCTACTAAAGATTGCTTACATTGATGCAGAGTAGCTGTTCAAGTGAATGCCTTTAAAGCAATTAAAAATGTGCTGAGCCCGCGATAATATAGTGAAGAAGCCTTTCGCACATACGGATAGAATACTGAGAGAGATCAGCAAGTTTTCTGAGGAGCAGTGTTTGGCCAAAGTCCATGCTGTAGAAATGGTCCTGATTCTGCCGAAGGTCTGTGCAGGTATATCTTTGCCTCAATTTACTGCTATCAGTAGCTCTCCAAACAGAAAGAAGTAAAGTTCCCAATTTTATGCTGATTTCTAATTGCCACACTATTAAGAAATATCAGGGGTAATTCTTTATATGAAGCCTTTAAAAGACATGCCGGTTTTGGACAGTAATGAGAATCTGCTTTATTAATAATAGTTTTGCAGCCTGGTCTGTTGACGTCAGCCTGAGAAGTATTGCAAAGGCAAAATGAGAAATTGCAAAATCTAGTTTTTGTTGATCAGTGTTAAATCAGATTCAAAATAATCAGAGCATGTGATCAGAAAAAACATGTGCTTAGGTTTAAGCAGGTTTCAAAGAAACTTAAACGCATGCTTGCCTTAAATGGTATACCTAAAAGCTGTTTCTAAAAGGGCCATTTTCCTGAGTAGGCTAGGATATAGAATTGAAAATCTCTTCGAAGCAGAGACTCTTAATAATGCAGAAAAAACAACACCCAATAAAATAAATGAATGTGGTGATATTTCCAGGAACCCTTCTATAATATGTGTCTGTTCTATAGAACGAATATACAAAGGAAATGCATAGCTGTGGCATGACACAATAACGTGTTCATATATCGCTTGGACTGGAGGAGAAGAAAGTGGACTAGCAAGAAACAAAGAAATAGGAGGATTTGCTGTTAAAAGCAAGATGGTGATTTTTGTTTCTTTGTTGAAGCTGTGCTATAACCCTTAGTGTGTATTAACTGTTTGTCTGAATAACTCAAAGCGATAAAATTCCTATCACTGGATTTACTTAAAATTAGGCTGGACAAAAAGCTTTCAGTTCGATCTCCTGAGCAATATTTTTTTATGATAGGACATGGCAAGTAAAGCTGACTATGTGTCTAAATTCTGTCGGAATTATTGAAGTGAGAGGAAATTTCCATGTGGCAGATGATAGAAAAAAACTCTTCCGGATATGTTCTCGGCTAAAGCGTATCTGGAGAGGTTTATGTACAGCTGCACAGGAGACAGGGTGACAAGCATCCTTTTCTTCTTCTTTGACTACTCATGCCACAAGTAAAACTTGGTATTATATTTTTATTTAGTGAAATATTCTGTGTTTGTATATTTTGCTGTCTTACATTACACACAGTGGCTTGTGTTGTCCTACCGTGAAACAGAACCACAATAAATACCATGGGGGGAAAAAAGCTATGTTTATGATCCCTATAGCAAACACTAAAACCCACCGAATTTCTCAGACTTCCCGATGCAAGTTTCGTGTAGCTCTGTGTGCAGAAGCACTAAGGCAGTGTAATAGAGAACAATTGCCTCCCCAAAGAAACAACTGAACCTTATCAGCTGAACAGGTCGTTAACTTGTGCTTGGTTGAGTTTGACAGCGGTTG
>NW_008824357.1:762394-805597 GCF_000699105.1 Pygoscelis adeliae | reverse complement strand
AGAATTAAATAAAATCTATGCTTTCAGTCAGATTTTCAACTGGTGCAATTTGGTATAGACACATCCCAAGCCAGTTGAAACTGCATTGACTGGAGTTAAGGATCTGGCTCTCGATCAGCAGATGGAGAGTCAGGAATCTACCCGCTTCCATCATGCGTCGGCGTCTTTGACAATCCAGCTTAATACTGAAAAAACAGGGAAAGTGGGTAGATAGGATACAAAAACCAACATGGCTTTATTAACAGCTAGCAGTTTCTTTGTATCATTTCAATTATGCTCCCCCGTAATGAGTTCTATATACTTTTGTAATGTTACTATAAAGCTGCCTATGGGATGACAAGAATATATGGTACGATGTTACAGTCCTTTCATAACATTCCGGAGTAATTAGGACATAAAATTGAACTGAAACTTTAAAACACATTTCAACTCTGTTCTACATATATTACTCTTCAGCGGGCAAGGACAGTAATTTAATATTGACTTCTGGCTGCAAGATTACCATATAATCTAAATGCTAATAACAATTAAAGCACAGTGTGGTGATTAAAGTGTCTCTTGGAATATTGAAAATACAGGTAATAAATGGTGTGAGGATGTGAAGCAAAGCCAGAATTTAAGAATCTGTTCTGAAGGTCTGTGCTGAGAAAAATAGGCTGGGCTGAAGCAAAGTTTTTTTGCTCAGTCTGTGTACTTCTTTCATGCCGAGCCCTCAAACACACAGTTTTGTTTGATATATTTTTATTCTGGGCTCTATCATATGGAAACCAGACCTTTGAAGCCCAACTCTGTACTTTTTTTTTTTTTTCCTTCTCCCTTTTCTATAAGCAGTAGTTTATCTCAGGAGAGGTTAAAGTAATGGCTTCCCTCACAAATTGAGAGGAAAATTTTCTTTTGAAAGTTAGTTCTTATTAACGAAATGCACACTTCAGAGTTTTCTAGGAGGCAGAAGAACTATGAAAGGCAGCTAAAACAAGAAAGAAATGAAATGCATAAACCCTTTAAAAATATACAGCCATATGTGACAATGCGTGAGATTTATTAAGCAAGATGCGTGCCATGATAAATGTGCAGCACAAAAGGTCTTTTGGCTCAGCTGTTAGTTCTTCCAAAACTGTGTGTGTGTTTAGCTTTGCTTGTAGCTTAAAGCAGTAGTACTTGTTCCCCTAACATGCCGAATTTAATGGATTTTTAATGGGTTTATTCACAGTAGCATAATGGATCTGGCATATAAGTGTCGGAGCAATCAGGATCTAGATTCTGGATTGGTATCTGCCTTGCACTAATGGCTTCAGGGGTTACAGCAGCAGGGGAGGTTTTGGAGGGACCCTGGTGATGTGGCTGATGTCAGTGGATCCAGGATCTGACCTGAGGTCTTCAGTTCATCGGGTCATCTTTGCCTTTGTAGTAATATATTGGGGGGAAAAACTACCTATGTGGCTTCTGATTTCATATCGCCATGTCCACTGTAGTGCCAAACCTTCAGGAACCCTTTGAAGGTGTTCACTGATGTGCTCGTGTAGAAGGCAGGTTCAAAAGCCTCTGACATTTTTTCAGTCAACAGGTTTGTTTCAACTTCTGAATTAATTCTCATATGTGAACTGATTTTTTTTAAGTGATAAAAAGCAGCTTTGCAAGTTTGTTGTTTTTTTCTCGGTCTCTAAATTTCTCCATCTGCTTCCACAGATGTAGAGTGACTTAGCAGTGCATGAAACAGTTGTCATAAGCCATGCAGTGGCTGTCCAGGGATCTTTCCCCAGCTAGTGGCTTCTTGTGTTTTTTTCAGCCTGGTTTAATTTTCTACATCATGGAACTTACAAGGCTGACAGACTTATTTTGCTGTTCTCTTTCTACTTTTTCCTTTGTATTTTTTGGGACAGGAAAGGGGCAAAACAAGGCCATAAAAATATATCTGTTACCAACTTTTCTAAGAAGCTGTTGCAGCAGTTTCCCCCAAGCAGTGCTCCTCTCTGGCTGAACTGCATGCTCTGAGCGGCAAATATGAAGGTGGCAGGGTGTTGTACTGTCACTTTGCAGTATACCTGGTCAAGCAATTAGCCCTTGAGTAATGGGGCCCTCAACACCATCAGTTTTAAAGAACAGCAACCCGCACTGCTAGCGTATAAACTAAACTATACTTTTGGTACAATGTTTTATATCAGAGAAAGCATTCAAAAGAAAGACGATGGGGAAGTGTTATGTTCCACAACAAAATATATAATGAATGGCTTGACTTTTTGTTCCCCTTTGTGTTCAGAGAAAGGCAGACAGAAGAGAAATAGTTGAAATGGTTTTGGTTTATATTTTTTTGCTTCCTTTGCTGTTCAAATGTCTTTGAAATGTCAGGATTTATATAGGTAGAGGTGCTGGTTTGTTTTCCTGTTCTTTCTCTCTTCCATTTCTCTTTTTCCAATGCCATATTTCAGGATCTCCATAGTAGATCCAGGTTAGCACAAGAAATCAAAACATCACTGTCTCTAGTGGATTTTCTGCAGACTCCTTTTGCAGGGGTCTAGTTAAAAGGCCCTGGCACTGTACAGCAAATAGTGCCTGCTGAGCACAAGCTGTTTGATGCTTTAAAGGGAGCCAAGTTGTTCAGTAGCCTGTTGTGAGGAGCAACTTCTCTGCTAGGGGTCCTATTTTACTTTTCTGTGTGACTTCTGGTTACAAAGGTAAGCTACAGGTGGTAGATCTTCACTAGTGTATATGGGAGGAGATACTTGAAAATATTTCTCAAATGGGCGCTTCAACACTGAGGGTGTTGCTGGGATGGGGATTGCAGGGAAGTGAAGCAGTTTAAAAAATATAAAAATCCTCACTTATGCTCATATAAATGTTCATGGGCGATAGAGCCGGAGTGACTACTGTTCATCACTAACCAAGTCTAAGCTTGCCTCTTCCCTTTGGCATCTCGGGAAACTCAATTGAGTTTGAATGTAGACCTGCTGTGTTGTTGTGTCTCTATGTCAAAAGATAAGTAGGACATGAATGAGAGGAGTTGGGGTCTCCAACTCTTAGGGATGTTACTTGCTCAGACCTGTATGTTAGGGGCACGATATAACCCTGTGATTTGATAAGGAGCCATCTCTGAAGATAGTTTCTTTACTAGCTCCCACATTACTCACAAATAGCGGACGGAGAAGAGAAAATAAGTCTCACCATCGCAGCACTCCATCTCACTTTTTCTTTTTTTTTCTTTTTTCTTCTTTGTGAGGCCATACAATAGGCTGTATGCGTGCCAACATGTAGAACGAGAAGCAGAAAGGCATCTCCGCAGGCAAAGAATAACAGAACGAAGTAGATGGGTCATTTTGATTGTTTAGTCTTGCTGTAGCTGATTGAACAGGGACAAAGATCCCTGTGTTGTTGTGACTTGGGAATCAAAAGCATTGAATTGTCTGTATGAAGTACTGTTTAAAGGGAAGAGAGGGGAAAAATAAACTCAACATTCTGGCAACCACTTGAACAAAATACAAATAAAATGGAAAAGACTTTTGTGTCTCTTGGTGTGTTTGTGAACTGGGATTTACAGTGCACGTACATTATTCTTGATGAAAACATTTTGACTGCTTTTTGTCAAAGTCCTTTTGCACTATAAGTGCTCCTCTTCATCATAACAGGTTTTCCTGATAGATATCCCTGCCTGAACCATCTTAACCAAAACAATTCCAAGCTTTATTTCTTTGGAATTTAAGAATGTGTTTTTTATGATAATGCTTTTACTGTGGATGTTGAGCAGTACCCAGAGGGTTGAAGCATTTATTATTGTTAATAATACATGTTTAATAGATCTGCTTTCTTCTGGAGATTGCAAAGAACTTGATTAATTCTGTAAATGGGGATTATTTCACCTGATAATGAAATGTCCTCATCTCATGGGCAAGAAGGGGAATAGGATGGGACATAGTAGTTCAACAGAAGAAATACAGAATAGTTTATGCAGCTGTAGTACAAGAGGAGAATCAGGCTGAGGGAATGGAGCCCCAGCCTCCTTCCCTTGTGATCTCAAAAACATTGGATCTTTGTTCAGACTAGCAAGGAAAAGCATATAAGGGCTCTTCAGTGTTCTCTTGCTCAAGGCAGAAAGGAAACAGTTGAGTTGGGAGTAAGAAGGAGGGGCTACTGAGCTCAAGTAAACCACAGTCTCCTGGACAGCTTACCCTGGCCTACCTACATCAGTACATGCTGACTGCTGGGATACGTGTCACAGGAACATGGGCATCACTCGAGCTTTGACAACCAGACGGTTCAATCCAAGTTGGCTACAAGAAAGAAGTCCCTCTGTGGGTTGTTGCACTTTGGTAAATCCCGACCTCGCATAGCCAAACCAATTAACTGAATAAAAGATTATAAGCTATATCCACAACGATACTTACATACTTAGCTCTCATTGATATTTTTTTTCCTTTGAGCATCTAGGTTGTAATCTTTTGTTCAGGTAATTGTTATGGGCACTTGATTTCTGTCTCGTTACTAAAACTCTCAAGTGGAATTCTGCTAATAGGCAGATAAAATGGTCAGGTTCTTGTTCAGGGTATATTCAGTCTTCTAGAGTTCAGAGCCCTAAAAATCCCTGGTAGATATTTAGGAGGGTGTGTAGTTCCGGCATTTTCATTTGGTATATCTTTGGATAATTTTGAACTGCTGAAAATTATAGTTGCTGGGGGGGCAGTGGAGAACTTGGCGGTGGGAGGGGGCAAAATTTTGTCAAGAAATGTGGACAAGAAGCTGCTTAACTTGTGTGTGCAGAAAAGAAGGGAAGGAAAGCCCAAGAATTTCCCATTGGGGAAGGGAGGGGCATAATCTCAATAGTGTCCAAATCGCTGGGCATGTTCTTTCTGCGTGAGCTCTTTCTTCATTGAATAACTTCCGAGTGAGTGAATCAGGAAGGCTACAGGTAAAAATTTCAAACATAAAGAACAATTTTCATGTTTCAGAAACTTGGATATCCAAATAGCCTTTGTTATCTTTTGTTTACCTCTCTTCAAGCAGGCAACAGACACAAAATTCAAGTGTGGTGCAGGTGGAGATTAAAGTCATGGGGAGATGAGGAAGGGTTATTTGTGCATGAAACAACTGAATGTGTGCAAGTAGGAGAAACTCTGGGTTTTACATTGTCTATCAAAAATATATTGGACAGAGCATCCGCTTGGGCCCACAGGAGAGAATAAGTCAATCAGTGCAGAGGATTTGCTGTGAAGGCATTATTAATTTCCTCTGTGTTTAATTTTTCACTCTGCTGTTTGAAAGGTGTGCTGCCTGACGTTCCCCAGCCCAAGGGTAGGACACAAAGTTCATGTTTAGCCTCAGAACATTGATGTTTGATAGGGTGCTGACTTTGTCTTTATGCTTATCTGTGAATATGTCTTGTATAAGATAGTGATAGAGAATTACAATATTTGAGTCTCCTGGCAAGGAGTTTTTGTAAGACAGACTGGAAAATTTAGCTGACTTGTATTTCTGTGAATTACAGACACTTTAGCAAAAGCAACAGGAACTACTAGTAGAAAATGGTCCCCAGAAATCCTTTGCCATAATAGCAAAGAACTGACCGAACCCGTAATATGTAAGCTTCTAGGTGTGCATTCTTCTAAAACATAGTTAGCAACGATATGTACTCTGAGTACACAGGTGACATTGCGATTGTCAGAGTCAATGGAGAGTTTAAGACTGGTAAATATCAAGGAAGTGGAATATTGCCAGGCTCCAGGTTTCTAAACTGTACACTGCTTGTGTGGAGCTATTCAAGTGTACATGGAAAGAATAGAAAGTGGGCTGCGGGCTCAATAATTAACTGGATAATATCGAAGGTCTAAGGCAAAGTGATAATGACTGTGTTTCTTCAGCTTTGTTGGGAGATGTCTGTGATCCCAACAGCCCTGTGAGTAATTGCTGTGTGGCCCCTAAGAGAAGGGCTTTGAATTGTGCATACCCACACTGACCCTTATCATTGCTAATGTAAAGACTTTGAACCCTTAATTTTTGTTTTAAGGACATTTCCAGTCCAGTAGGTTTCAGGCTTTACTGTTGCAGATGAGTTTTGTTCTCCTTGTGGGGTTTGTATCAGTCTAACCTTTTGTGTGTTGTGAATTCTTCCAGAAAGCAGTTATAAATTTGACTTAGGAAACTGTGCTTTAGCCATTGTTAGAGATGCTACCACATGGACTGATCACCTATGTCAATTCCTACCTCGCTAGGAGAGTTTATGTCAGAATAAAGAAATTTTAAGGATAAGAAATGCTTACCTAGTTTGTTAAATGCTATTGCTGTTTATTACTGTAACTTTTTTTCTGCTGCATGTTCCATGAGCTAATTGAAAAATAAATTTTGCTTAAATTAAGCCTAACAGATCTGAATTCCTTTAAGTTAATTCAACTAGGAACTAATTTGGGCTCATTAAGTTGTACCTGACAATTGTATCCCTTTAGCTTATTATGTCTATTAATTTGCTTTGCATTATATTTCCTTTCATAGACTGAACTTGACAGGATTGACATGACTTTCCTTTTTAAAACTGTTTCTAGTATTTTATTTTCTAATTAGCACTTCATTTTTCATCTAGCTTAACCCTGTGGCATGACGACATTCTTAAGAGGAGTAGCAGGATGGATTTTTCAGCTACTTAAGTTTGGAAAAGTCCAAAGTTTAAAGCACCAGCAACTGTACCTGTTCTTCAATTATTAGTTTTAATTGGCTTGACAAGCCTTCTCCCCACCTCCACCCTTAGGACTCTGATCTTAGAAACTTAGGCATGTGAGCAGATTTACTTAGGCATAGTCTCACAGTTGGCCGTGAAATACCACAGGTGAATGGCAGAACCGAGAAGGTGGTCCTGAGTCCCAGCTGAGTGCACTTTATTACAGGCTCCAACAATTCAATATTCAGAACAAAGCAATATTTTAAAACATTCTGAAAAGCAGTAGAGACTTTGTACTAAAAATAACAAAGGCTTTCCTGTTTAGCCACTCCAGGTGAGGACTGTTGTCTGTTCTTTGAGATAACTAGCAGCTGTCCTCAGAGCTTTCTGAATGTTTTTGAACATGTAGCTGACAGTTTAAAAACACTGAAGAAATACAGCGAGGCTACTTAGAACATAACACAAAATACCGGATTAATGAGTCATCTCCCAGGCTGATGGAAGAGTAAGAAAAGTCTTGAATGAAAAACCACTCATTCAGTGATACACATCATCTGCCCTTTGAGCTTGTTTACCATCAGACCATCATTCTCCCCTGTAAACTTCCTTGTCACTACAATTCAAATGCTGAATTTTTCTGGTTGGAGCCAAACAATCCAAAGTTGAGACCTGCTTTTTTGGGAGCAGGAGAGAAATTTGCCCCTGCAGAAGACTGACGTGAGAGTTCTAAAACCCATATGTATAGTGAAGTATTAGATACCACAATTAGGACTTATAAGAAATAGAAGTATAACTTAAAGATATAGTATTTTGTTTATTTTTAGTTCAGAATTCTGTAACTTCTGTGCTTTATTAAAAATAACAATTTGCCATCTGTAGCAACAGATACACAGTTAATCAGAGTATGATCGGTATACACGAGGCCAGGTCTGCAAATACTCACACCACTAAGTGGTCATAGACTTAAGCTCCGTGACAGCCCAGCTACGTTCATTTGGTGCATCACTGTTCTGGTACTGATTGTTTCTGACTTATCAATCTGCCGAGTGATTGTCTCTTTAATGAATTTATTTTTTTCTAAGCCATTCAGCAAAGTTGGAATATTGTTTCATTACTGATTCATTGCACTTAGTCCTTGGACATACCTCTCCAGTCATTTTGATGTATCTAATGGTAAGGCAATCAATGACTGATAAGCAAAAGGGAAAATTCCCTTGCTCTGAATGAACAGTTTCCAGGCTGTTAGAAGTTCAGTAACCTCCCAGCTGCAGGATTTGGAGATCCTACTGTATATATGTCATTGGTTGACGATGTTGGGATTTATATTTTGTTTCATCCACAGCTGTTTAAATACTTGCCATGATTCTTCTCTCTTGGACAGCACAGGTTGAGAGCCATAGGCTGGCAAATATTGAGTCATTTGTTTCAGCAGCCTTTTAGTTGTGTCAATTTCTGGGGACCTGCAGTGTGGTCTAGAGCAGACAGTTGAGAAAAGTATGTGTTAGAGTGCACTATCCATATCCTCGCATGTGTGTGTCTCGGAACGATATTCTATGATCCCCGTGTCAGGGAATCGTGGGCGTTTTCTGCCACATTTCCACAGTGAGATTAGTGTTTAAAGATTGGGCTATAGACAAGAATATGGCTTGTTAGATCAAAATTACTATGAACAGTGTGAAAGGTTTTGATCGTCAAAGGAATGCACAAGTTAAGTACCTGTGGCTTTGATTGCTCTCATACATGCACTACTGTCTTTTAAAAAAAAACAACAAACAAACAAAAACCAAAACAAACCAAAACCCAAAAGCTGTCTAAGGCCATCATTTTTAAAGGTACCTGCATGCACATCTTTCAGTGTGGTGTGTGCATGATAAATTGGATTGTTCCCTATTACAGATTTTGTCCATCACGCTGCTTGTAAATGTTTTCTTTATCTACTAGATGTGCTTTTATGACAGTCTCTCAGTATTTAATATGATTTCAGTCTCTGTTATTAGCATCTGCATATGAAATGCAGATGAATGTCTCTGCGGCAGAGGATAATGTGACCTCAGGATGTGCCGTATGATTACAAATGATATGAAATTTGTCTTCTGAATAAACTTTTATGACCATATGTAAGGGTGATTTAAAAGCAGTAGTGTTATACATGGGGTTATTTAGAGCTAGAGAATTCAGTCCCTGGAAAAATCCTGTTAGGAAAACCCAAAATTTCCCACAAGGTACGTATTAAATAGTTTTTTTCTGTTTAATTTGTAAGAACCAAAATAATTATTTCTAGCACTGTCAAGGCAATAGTAATTCTAATCTCACTTTGATTGTATTTGTATTTAGTATTTTAATATTGCAAACATCAAAGGCTCATGGCTCTCCATACAGACTTACTTGAGACTATGTTGAGATTTCTCACTTTGCTCAAGAAGTGTTACAGGGTACAGGTATTACAGAGTAAGTTCTTAAAATGATTAGTAACCCAATGGTTAAATTATATAAAAATAAATTCTGATGCTCCTTAACATGTCTTTGAAATTGTCTTAATTATTGTAATTTTTAAGCATGATATGAAAGAAAATAACCTTGTTATGCTTTGCTGGCTGATTTACTATTTGCATCCTCCCTTAATGCAAAGTGCAAGATCTGTGGAGGATTTTGTGCCGTAATGCAGCTGCCCCTGGGATTACTCTGTGTTCTCTTGTTGTTCTGACTCCTGCACAAGGTTAAAGATTCTCACTAATAGTTATATTTTTATGCAAATGAGTTTTCAGTAGTCTCAGAGAAAACAAATCTTTGAATGTCTCTGTGACAGAACCTTGACACTTTTAAATAGAGAAAACATCAATGTTTCTTATGTTTTTAACAAATTAATCTTAAACTTCCAGTGTCTATTCTGTTCAGAAATCATGCATTTGTTCAGCATCATTCGTGCCCAGTACAGTTGGTACAAACTTCATACTGCTTGCTCAGCTGTACTAGTCCTCTGTTATTGTGGTTTGTCCTTTTTGGGCCTATTCACAATATTAGACATGATCAAAACTGGAACTCCTATCCCAAAGAAAATTCTTGTACTTGAAAGCAAAAACCTTAGTTTCTTCAAGCTTTCATGAACTTAGGTACTCCAAAGCACTTTTGCTGAGAAATGTGAAAGGATTGTGTTTTGATAATACTGACTGAAAATGAAACATGGTTGATTTTTTTTTTCCCCCAGTAGAAAGTGCCACAGAAAATTTTACAAAATTTATCAGTGCAGAGCTTTTTAATTTGCCCAAAGCACATTTTCAGACATAGATCACTTTCATGTGCAATGTTATACCATCCTTTAAATAATACAATAATGCCAAGGAAATAACTCGGCAATCCTGTCCTTAAACCCCAGCTCTAATTGCTAAAGAATGCAGTCTTTGTAAGAAACTGGTGATGAATGTAGAGCTCTATAGTTGTTCCATATTCCTTGCGACATTTATGGATGTCACATTCTTCTCCATTCGCCATTTTTAGTTCCTTTTTGTAGTTACTCTTGCAAAAACTGAAATGTGCTGAGACTTAAATGCAACCTCAGTGTGTAACAGGGCTCCGTAATGCTGTTTATTCATCACACCTTTTCAATTAGCAGATGCACTATTGTTAAAAATATCAGTGAGCCCTCACTGAAGCCTGTTGCCTCTCTAGTGATTTAAGCTGAATTCTGAGAAATGACTGTTTTTGTCAGCAGGCGTGCCAGCCTTAGCTAAAGCAGCCTCCAATCTGAGCACTTGGAGGACAACCTTATGAATCTTTTGGGATCTGGCCAGCTGTGGCTCTTGCATATAACAGCTATTAACTCTTACTGAATTATGGGGAGACTTCATTAACACTGAAATGGCTGTTCCCATGTATACCCTTACATAACCTCTGGCTTTTTACAGTGGAGTTGAAACCGAAAATTTCCCTATGGCAGGGTGATCCCATCCAAGCATTCTGCAAGTCTCTTGCAGTTGTTTTTAATTTGGAATAATGAGCGAGGCTGGATTTGCTAACACTGCACCAGAGCAGTGGCCCAACTTGTCTAGGTTTTGTCCCTTTTATTGACGAGTATCAGCCCCTTCCAAGAAAACTGCGGTTTTGTGTGCACAATCTACAGGCCATGGTACAGTTCCAAGAGCAGTGACTGAAGGAACTGACCAGAGAGGTTCTCGCCTGTACTCTGTACACAGAGATGAGAAGAGAAAGTTCTCTCACACTGGGCTTACAGTCTAAGTGAAAGCTAAGTGTACATAGGAGATGGGCCTTTGGATTAATTAATAAATTCCAAAATGAATATCCCCTATTTGTTTGTTTATTACTGTAGTGCCTGCTGATTCTAACCAAGATCAGTGAGATAGATGTTGTACAAGCATACACTGAACAACAGCTCCTGTTGTGCTGCACTTATCTAACTATAGATATAAAGCATAAAAGGAGAAAAGCATCTCAAAGAGTTGCTCACGCAGCTGGTCAGCAACAAAGCCCAAAGGATGATGCCCACTGCGGTGTATCACTTGCTAGCCTAGATTGCTCAATCTTTTTTCCCCTGCCCTCCCAGAGCTCTAAAATACAGAAGTGTAGAAATATCAGAGAATTGAGACCCAGGAGGTATTAAATAGCAGTGGCAAAACACAATAACAGGCAGAAACAAACAAAGTATCTACTTGGCAGTATGTGGAAAATACTAAGGCTCCTTTCTTTAAAACATAGCCCAAAAGGCAAAAGAATTCAACTTGATCCTTTAATATAAAAAGCTTCCTTCTGTTAGGACTTGCCAAATACGGGGACTTGGGAACACTTCTGAGCTCTGTAATCTGGGTATCCTTCATGATCATGTCGTGACTTTCGGTTGGGATAAGACCAAAGTCCACCCTGTCTCCTATTCACCTTTGACTCTGTGGGAAATAAGCATGTGTTGGCAGTAGAGATGAAGCCACATTCAACATGGGCTTAAGTCTACGGAGCTTGCTGATGCCCATCTGATGTGATTTAAACACTGACCTGGTGATTTGTACTAAACCAATGCATGAGTCTGCATGGCTTATAATAACTACATCTCGTGTGCCCAAAAAAGTCTACTCTTAGTTATTTTTTATTATTTCCATCTCAAATTTCAGGCATGGAGTACTATAACTAGGTTTACTACATATAATTTTCTAATATGTTCCTGTGGAGTAATACAGTATTCTAATGAATCGCATGCTTGCTGTATGTGTGTATTGAGATAGTGCTGTGCTTTCCACGTTGCTACCCATCAGTGGCTGCAGTTTAGTGGCTAGTGAAGAGCTTCTCGGGCAGTATGCAATTCAAGTCGGTACAGCTGGTGTCAAACTATTAAATTTCAGTGTGACTTTACTACACCAAAACTCACTGCCCTTTGCCTTGTTGCTTAAATAAAACAAATAATCTTTACTTGCATAAGATCTCTGTGGTTTGGAAACAGAGAAATCATGTTTGGAATTCAAAAGCAAGATCAAACTAGTTGTTCAAGTACGGAAAAACTATCCCCCCCCGAGAGAGATGAATGACTGAAGAGGGGAAATGTCATTTAAAAAGGAGGCTAGGGAGAAGACTCTCACCTGAGTCTGAATTTCTGGCAAACATGTCATTCCTTTGCTTATTTATCATCTACCCTTCATAAATGTCAAGTGTAATAACAAAACGTTTTAATAAACCTGTCAGAATTGTTTCGTGTTAGATTTGAGTGAAAAGGTTATGTATAATAACAAAAACAAGACCTAAAACAATACTACGTTCAGCTTCAGGAGGAGCCCTTGTCTATCCATCTCTCCTGAGAACTTAGCGTTTCGCTGCTGCATTGGTTAGAAAAATAAATTCTTTGATAACATGCATTAAACCCTACCTCAGAATCACATACATGCACACAGTACCTAGTGGAAAAAGAAGTATTTTAAGCTAGTCATTTCAGTACTGATGACTCAATTTGAGGAGCTGATGACAAGCTCCCTTTCTGAGATATGCCAGATAACGAGAAATATCCTGGCACCTTCGTGCTCTCTGAAATTGTTATTTTTTTGAAGCCAACAAGGATGAGAATAGTTTTTTGGACCCAGTTCAGGAAAGTCAAGTACTTGCCTCACTGCTTGACTTTAACTGGATACGTGCAATTTGTTGCTATTTATTAAAAGCATAGAGTACATCTTATCACTGAGTGAGCTGCTGTCCTCCCACGCTTCCTCCAATGCATTTAATTCTCTCCTTTCCATCTGCCTGCATAATCATTCCATTACAATTGCTTGGGAAAGAAGTAATTGGTTTCAAATGTTCCTGGTTGACCAATTTATATTTGAATACTCAGTTGGGAACCCTGTGTTCTCAATGGAGTGCTTGATGTTGCCTCTATTACTGATGGTTCCCTGAGTGCTCCTCTTAAAGATTTCTTTCTCACCATGCTACTATTTTTGCTTGACCTTGCATAGGCATATTCATAAGAGGATGTTGTTGTTAAGATGTTCTGAACTGAATGACTGTAATAACGTATACAGACTGCCCAGCTCAGATCAGCCATTAGCTGGTATAATTACTGCTCTTGTCCATTTTACTGCTATTTAATGATTTGTATTATGTTCATTCCCAGAAGCACAAAATGTGTGCCCCAACACACTGCATGCTGAATGTGCGTCTCCACAAGGTCTGTAGAGGCAAGACACTTCTATTAACTAAATAGACAAAAGAAACAATAGGTCAAAGGGATGAATATGGGTAGCGACGTATCTGAGACTCCAAAGTTTGTCAGTGGCAGAGCTGGGAATAGTCAGCTTATGATTTAGGATGGCGAGTTTCTTCCATTAGCAGTAAAATTCCTTTACCCTGCCGAGTGGTAGCAGATTGTCAGCTGGCTTAGGAGCATGTGTGTGATGGACATGTACCTGTGCAGCATGTAGAAATGTGATATGAAGAGCCTTTCAGAAATGTGGAATTTCTAAGCCTCTTTCACTGTTGAGAAATAAGTTGCTGCCCGTGCCATCTTGCTGCTTCTGTGCTGTTCTTGCAGATTTCCATTCATATTCTCATGCCCTACTCCTCAGAAAAAGAAATGTGTGTGTATTTGGGGCAGCTGACTCATTTCATGTGGCAGCGACCCCTTGCAGTGGCACATATTAAAGCATACCAAAATGTGAAGTTAAACTCTGAAGTCATCAACCTGCTGATGGTGACTGCTTTCACATCAGTAGTTTTGGTTGCCCATGTAATAATATACATGTGTTTGATTCGTGTGCTTGTTAGAGGATGACGTAAAGGTGGGGTTTTGTTCAATTGAAAAGGGAAGAAATGCTTATTAAAAATAGTAAATCTACTGATTTCTATTAATAAGTTATTCTCTAATTACTAAGTAGTTCCAAATGAGTTTCTTTTTTTCCCAGGGCCCTAGTGAAAAATGAAGCCCAATAGTCCAACTAGCAGAGGCTGATGTATTGTTATCTATTTCTTCCTCTCCTTTCTTTACAGCCATTTAACACTGGCTCTTCATGTTTGATCAAAGATTCGTGTACAACTCAGGTTATTCTACTTAGCAGTCTAGTGATCAGCAACTGCCTTCTGGGACAACCGAATTCAAACGTGTCATGCATACTAGTAGCATATTGATAACTTCCCAATGACGGGATTCATGAAATATTTAAAGAGCAAAACGTTTTACATCAGGTACTATATGCCGACAGTAACCAGCTACTGTGCTCTAAATTGGAAGAATGATTATGGTACCAGTCAAAGGCAATGAACATCTTCATGTAGGCTGCGAATTCTTTTCTGTCCCAAGTCTCTGCATCTCCAGGTTAGATGTTTCTGCATCTAATTTGGGTGTTTTGATTCTTGAGTACAACCCTAGCTGCAATGCCAGCATAAGCTCATTGGATTAAACGTTACTGTAGCTGAAGTTCACAGTCGCTCATTCAGGAACTGTACTAGGCTTTTCCTTCCACTGATGTATTTTGGATGTTAAAAGGAAGGATTTGTGGTGCAAGCTGTGTGACAGCTTTGATGAGTACGAATGCTCCTCATTTGTGAACTCCGATGATGGAGGTCATAGCAGTGTAAAATGTCCTATAAAGATCCTCTGCAGTCTTACCATCACCTTAAGCCTGCAAAATTAAATGGGACTTTGTTGCGTAGTAGTTACTTTGCCCTCTGGTGAAGAGACAAGGATGCATGTGAGCCTATCTGTGAAGGAGAAACAAAGACCAATTTTGTTACATCCAAAATATATCCAGTAGGTTAAACTGTGAGGTGTAAAACTCGAGTAGAAGGCTGAAATCTGGCTCTGGAACAGATGCAGTGCAACAACAAAATAAGAGGCTTTAATAATGACATGAGTTTGAAATGAAAGGATTAGTTTGTTTTGCCGCAAAAGCTAAAAGAAAGAAGTAACATGAAGCAAAACAAAATAATTTTGGGGGTGGAAAAAAAACCCTAAAGCCGTTTTGAGAAGTGGGGTTCTGAAGTTCAGCAAGAGCTGTAAAGATTAAGGTGGTAGCTTGAATATTGTGAAATATAGTGAGGGATAGAGAACTGATTCTGTACCATTTACTTATATTGCCTTCATTTTCTTGATGTGCTGGATGAAAGATAGGCATGAAAAAAGAGAAGTATGAAAACAAAATAAAAATAATAAGGGAGATTAGGGGGAATTAATGAAGAACGTTTCAGAAATTCTTTTGCTCCCCTTGTTTATTGCTGAATATTTAGGGGTTCCCATGACGGCTCAAGCATTTAGATTCCTGACACAAACTGTAAATGTTTTAATTCCGTAAGTGACAATGGTAAAGGAGTTCTACTTGGGGCTTTGTCTCTTCTGCTCAAGCTATGCTGGCTACTGTTGGCATTACTTAAGGAATGGCAACGGTTTTTCTTTGTTTACAAAGATTATGCTGGGACTGTTATCACTATCATGTAATACCCGATGAGGGGCTCCTTGGATTTTAACCCGGTCAGGATCTATTATACAGCTGTCACTCATCACAATTCTAGTGCCTATTTACAAGGCAGAGTCGCAGCGGAAGCATGCAGCCAGCCATTGTTTGTAGTCTCTCTGATTTTGAACTTTCCTCTTGTGTGAAGAGAAATAGTTGCAGAGTTTCTCAATGATTTATGCTCGGAGATTTTTCATCTGGGAACTCGAGAGTTGTTTTAGCACTATCACATCTCTCCAATTCACTTTTCTCTGGGAAGTCATTTCTAGAAGGCCAAATTGCTGGGCAGAGACATATTAGTAGAAGGGGAGTGTTAGTGATGAAAGAAATAGTAACATTTGTTTCCTGATATAGATAGCGCTTTAACTGTAATTCTTAGTGATAGACCAATTTCAACTTCTGGTATCTTCTAATTCTCTAGGGGATGAGGGATCCGGTTCTGTAAAATATAACAAATATGTGCTATTTTTATTGTGTGTTATTTAAGTTTTCTCACGTGCTCTAGGACTTCCGTGAACTGAGGTTTTAAGTTTTCCAGTTGGGTTTTATATCTGCTGTGTACTACACTAGAAAACAACAGACAAGCTTTGTTTATGTGCCAAAAGACTACTTGGTGGTTTAGACACAAGACAGGAATTTTATTGCTGAAATTTGTTTTCTGGGATGTAGGTCCAGAAAAGAATTTCCTAGAGGGAGAAGGTGCCATAGCTATTCTATCTGTAGTCTGACAGAAAATTATGAAATAGGCAGGGCCCTATTGTGTATTGAACTCATCTTGATGGAGAAAGTACTCAAAGAAAAAATAGACTTGTATAATGTAATTACTTCTGTTTGACCCCAGAGTTATGAAGTCACTGGCTTCATCCTTGTTTAATTTAGTTGTGGCAAAAAGAGATTGCATAGACCTGATTGCTGTTTTTATCAAGGCTATTATTCTGATGGAGAAACTTACTGACTTTTTGTAATGCTGAAATGGAATAAAGGAGTCTCGGTAGAAATGAATGTTAAAGCTTTGACAATGTATGTTTCTGCTATACATTGCAATGGAAGTATACGTATTTTTAAGAGTTCCTTTTATTAGCAATAAAGGTTATATACAAGCAGTAGTTGAGTGGAAAACTGGAAGCATGGATTTTAGGCATAACTCTCTACCACTTCATACACATTGTGCACACTTGGGGTGCAACAGTGTTGTGCTGGCTTTTTTGAGTTGAAATTCATCCTGTGTAATCATAAGTATTGGCAGACTTGTATGCACTAAAAGCTAATGATTCCCAAATATTAAAATTGAGGTTATAAATAGGAAATTTTCTTGCTGTGATTTAAATTCTAGTCCATGCCCTGCCATTATTGAGCTGGAGAGTGACGCTGTTGGTAGTTATGTAATTGGCACACCTTGGATATATTTGTCTCGGTGCCAGTTCTTTTGAAAATGTGGGTGCTCAGTCAGGTCCTTTAAACAGAAAATCTGTTGAATAGCCAGAAAAATCTGGTTTTGTCATTAACGGAAATGGTATAGTTAAAACCCTCTTTCTAAATTCCAATAAAACCTTCGTCTCTTAACTTCTTTTGACTTCTAGGAAAACTGATGAAGGGATTCTATAGCAATACTATTGTAGGTGATAACTTAAGAGAATGTCTTTATTTTCTGTGGAGCCTACTACTGACAATATTCAGAACAGATGGCCCTGTGGTTCAGATCAGTAGATATTTTCTTTTAGTGCTGATTTAGCATTGACTGGAAAGGAAAGCAATTAAGTCAGGCGTGGAGCATTTCTAAGTGTGCATGTATGTATCCATGGAGGTGGCAGTTAGATGACCCACTTCTCTTGATAGTATTGAAATAGTAACATGTTTCAAGTAAATATCAAATGCCATCCAAACAGTTACCATAGTAATGATAAAAGAAGTTTAATTTCAGTTAATCAAATGAATATTCAGTTGATCCAGTTAATTTCCACAAAGGTATTGTACACTCATTGCATACCAGCATTTGATGATATTCAAGCACAGATTTTCTATAGTTGGCCAACAATTTTTTTTCTTGTCCTGGTTTCAGCAGGGATAAAGTTGGTTTCCTTCCTAGTAGCTGGTACAGTGCTGTGTTTTGGATTTAGGGTGAGAACAAAGTTGATAACACCGATGTTTTAGTTGTTGCTAGGTAATGCTTCACTAGCCAAGGACTTTTTAGTTTTCCATGCTCTACCGACTGAGAAGGCTGCAGGCGCACAAGAAGCTGGGAGGGGGCACAGCCAAACTGGCCAAAGAAACATTCCATACCATGGGACGTCATGCTCAGTACATAAACTGGGGAAAGCTGGCCGGGGGAGCCGCTGCTCGGGGACTGGCTGGGCATCGGTCGGCAGGTGGTGAGCAATTGCACTGTGCATCACTTGCTTTGTGTATTATTATTATTATTACATTATTATTATTATCATTTTATTTCAATTATTAAACTGTTTTTATCTCAACCCACGAGTTTTTCTCACTTGTGCTCTTCCAATTCTCTCCCCCATCCCACTGGGGGAGGGGAGAGGGGGGGAGTGAGCGAGCGGCTGTGTGGTGCTTAGTTGCCGACTGAGGTTAAACCACGACACTTCTTCTCTAAAGCATTTTTTGTGAAAATACTGTTGTTGAACATTGGCCTATTGCACTGTTACTTTAAGACAGTGTTCAATATTTATTAGTTTTCTATATCTTTATGAAGATAGATATCCAAGTCAGTGGGAAGAGAAGTCTCTAAGAATCAGGCTTAGGGAAGAGTTATAGCCTGACCTCATTTCTTTGGAGGAAAGCAACAGCACAGGACTCAATCTGCAGTTGAGCATCTCTTGTTTTCTAATGTTTAAGAATGTTGTCATGTACAGATAAATGGACAAATTCAAACTGATTTTTTTCAAGATTTCCCAGGAAACTTCCTGTACAATCTTGGTTCGGCTTCTATTCTTAAGCTTGCATATTCATCTTCCTTGTGAAACATATAGCTCATGCACCCTGTATGGGTTTAAATATCCTCCATTGAGGATAAAGACGGTGCCTGCAAACATAATGTGTTAGAGATGGCAAGAAGATGGATCTGCCATCTATGGAGGTTTTGTTCCCCCTGCCCACCCAAATCCTTCCTGGCTGTTATTCCGTTATTACAGGATGCTAACGAACAAGGAATTCAGCCAACAATTGTGTTATTCCACAGTGCTGGTATCTAACAGTGATATGTGCGCCTTTTTTCCCCGTCTCATTTAAAGATCTTAAGCATCCAAAATTGTTAACCAAACCGGCATCTATTACCAAAGCTTCACAGAAAACTGACTGAAATGGAGTGGCTGTGTTCAGTTATATGTTTATTTCAGAAGGAAAAAAAATAAAATATGGTGCTTCCAGTATAGTTTTTAACACAGTTTGTCCAAAACCCTGTTGCTTTTTCATACTGTTTGCTCTTCTCCATTGTCTTGATTATTCTGGTCCCTGTAAAAGGATGAGCTTCCTCAGAGCCTAAAAGAAAAGAAGATCCAAGTCCGATGTCAGCCAGTCTGGTAGTCAATAGATTGTTCACAAAGCTCTTTTGCAACAATGAATTATGTATACATTTTAAGGGCAAAGGGGTTGTATTTGTGGAATTAAAGCAGTAGGCTACAACTATTGCAATTATAGCCTAAAGTCAAGGTTTTGCTTTTTCCAGGTTCTACAGTAGTGTTCAGTACTTCAGGGTTATGCAAATCATCACTGGGTCTTGGCTTGCACTTACATTAAGCTAGTAGAAAACAGCAATAAGAATGGGATTTGATTCAGTTTTGGGGCTTTTTTTTGTTGTTGTTTTCTGGTTTTTAATAGAAAAGCTTATAGAGCTTTAGAACAAGAAGCTGTGTTATACTGAAACACATTTGGCAGCACTTCAGTTTTCTCTTATGTACCTCCAGATTCCTAAAAGGGCCAAGTGTATCCTGGTACAGCACCGGTCCTGTAATGGTCTCATATGATGATGAATCCATGCCAGTAAAGTTGATGATTACATTCCTTCTGAATTACTTCAGTTCTTAATGTTGCTTATGTTTATAAGCACTGAGCGATTATTGAGTAGCCCTGTCTTGCCTGAAAGACCAGAAATGTAGGTCTTCGTGAATTATCTTTCTTTATATTTCATTAACTCTAGCAGACTGCAGGATCTTTGAGATCTTCTTTGAGAAGTGACAGCTGGAAGGTAGGACTGCTTTGAGGAGTGTCCTTGAAGACACAACAAAGGATAAAGATGTGCTGTTGACTGAGGCAAGGAACAAGAGACAAAACACAATTCCTCCCCCCCCCCCCCCCCGAGTCGCACAGGTGTTGAGAAAGGCACAGGCTTGCTGAAGTATCACCATGTGTTACTACACTACTTTAAAAATAGTGGATTTTGTTAATGGTTGCTATTAATGATAAATATTTATTTCCACTTTAAAAAGGAATGCCATTGCTGCTGTCTTCAGAATGTCCTTGAGTACATTTTTAGTGTGACTTTAATCAAATGTCATTTTAACTCCAGTCCTATTCTGCAAATCTCTAGTGAAATTCTATTAATTTTCAATTAAACTTCAAGTAAACCAATTAGTATTTTCATTTCTATAGAGCAACAAAGGCAGAATCTGTAATGAGTCTATCCAGTTGTTCACAGAGGAATAAATGGTCTGGATAGATTTCTCCAGTGTACCTTTCCGTGAGACTTTGTCAAGTATATTACCTTTATCATTTTCTCCTCTGCTTTAGGCTCCAAATTGGATTTCTTGTGGTATACAAAACTGTATTCAGCCACTGCTTTCCCTAAGCTGTATTCCGGTATTCTTTTTGTCTTCATTGCAAATCTTTATTATTGCACTAGTGTGTTTTTACCAAAGTCAAAACAGTGTCTAGCTGAGGCAGGCACTGTAAAACCCTTCTTGTCCTGAACAACTTCAGGACCTCAGTTTGACAGAGGGCAGGAGAAGGAATTCTACCTTTTCGTTCTAAACATGTGAATAGAAGTATCTGAATTATCTCACAGCTGGAAACAGACTCAGACCCAGATCGTTTCTGTCTCCATCCAGTATTTCATCCTCTTCCACTTTCTCTTATTGCTACCTCCTCCTCACAGGCAGATATGATCTCTGCCCTGAAGAGCTTCATTATAAAGAATATATAGTCCCTGAGAGGGAATCCTGGAGTTCTTCCAGGGGTGGGTAAGGTATCATAAACTTTGATCATTACTTCAAGCTTGCAGCTGTCTGTAGTGATCTGCCTCTCCTTTAATGTTGTGCTAATCTAATTGCTGGGTGCTGCAGTCGCCTACCCTTGCTTGTGCCAGCTCCAGTGCTTCTCTGATCCTGTGTAGAGCTGTCATAGGTCAGTAAGCTTAGCAGAAAGCTAATTACTTTTTTTGGTTGGGTTAGTTTTGTGCCAGGTTAGCTGGATGAAATGGATCCTCTTAAGCTGCCATGGAACTGCAGCTCAAATCAGTGTTGCAGCCAAGCTGTAGTTATGCTCATCTCTTCCAGTATCCTTTAAACTTGAAAGTGTGAGAAAGGCTCACCCTGGCTAAGTTTCATACCAAATATAAACACTTTAGTCAAGAAGCTGGTCTGCTGAGGTTCCCTCAGTAGTTGAGAGGGGACTGTGCTCTCCAAGGGCACCTCTTAGAGCACCTCAGGTAGTACCTACTATGAAATCCTAATGACAGAGATAGTCTCACTGAGCGAAGAGGATATCCAGGGAGCCCAGCCACCTAACTCAAATAATAAGTTGTTTTTGCTTACAGCAAAGAGATTTAGCTCAACCAAATATAAACCAGACAGCCCTGGGCTTGCAGAAGAATGAACAGCTCTGACCACTAGCCATGACCACAGAAAAGGAGCCCATCTCTCACACAGCTGGCATTAATTAAGCCAGTGATATGCCAAAAACATTGCTTTCTGGCCCTAGCTTCAAGGATGCTTTAGTTTTAAAGGAAACAGACCAAAGGTTTTGCTTTTAACCAAAACCAGCCTTAGTCTCTGTTAAATCCCCCCCTTGGTGAGGTCTTGTTTCCGCCTGCATTAGTGGTCTGCCTTCTTTCTGCAGCCACGGCACTGTCCCAGAGGACCCTTCACACACAGGACCCTGCTCTTTTTCAGGACACCCCCCTACCCCCCCCGAGATGATTTTTGGTTGGTCTGTCCCGTGTACCCCCCCTGCTGACTGTGCAGCAATAACCCTTTCCATGCTGTTGTCCTCTTTGCCAGACCACGGTGCCCTCAGGTCATCCTCGCCTCAAAGAGCCAGCATTGGCTTGTAAACACCTTACTCTGTTGTTTTTGTATTATTTTCCTGGTTATATGAACAAAGTGGGTTTCCCCAGCTGTCAGAAAAGTGTGAGTACACAACATAGCCTTTTGTAATAAAGCTGTTATCTCCAGCAGAAGCTGACACAGAACACTTTTGCCTCCGTAATTCGGATGCTTCAAGGCAAGTGTACAGTGTTTAGAAGCAGTCGTGTCTCAAGACAAATCGCTAATTAAGGAACCCCTGACTGTTTTCCAAAGCATTCATGAGTTGGGAAGGGGAGAAGAAATAGTGTTGGGTATGTTTTGACAAGATTTACGAACACACAGCTGCTTTGGTGTGTCAGACCACCTGCAGTGAGATTTTTGCATCCACTGCTAGATGTAATGCCTGACAGCAGGTTTATCTAATGTGTGAATGAGCCTTATTCACCTGAAGAATGGGTAAAGGATTAAGTTACCAGACTTAAAAGTTGGGAAGCCTCACAGCTGGAGCTGGTTGTGGGCCTGTGAGAGGAGCTCCTACGGTGGCTCTGTGGGAGGCAGGCACCTTCCCTGTGGTAAAGGCTGGTGGCTCGGGCTGCTGTCGCTTCGCTTGGCTGTCTGGTTTATATTTGGTGAGGGTAAATCTCGTTTCTGTGAGGAATCGTTGCTTTCTGCTCTTGCAGAAAGCCTGTCGGAGCTGAGGAGCTGCTGCACCGTGCGGGGCCTTCGTCGGGTTTTGCTCCGACCTCTGAGGGACTGTTGGTGGCAGCACCTGAACAGGAGAGGGGAAACCTGCAAACGGTATTCCCTGAAGCCTGCGACCGGAGTATTGCCTTTCGGTAGTCGGTACTGCTTGTGATGAGCAGGGGTTTGGTAGCGGTGGGGGGTT
Organism: Pygoscelis adeliae; assembly: GCF_000699105.1. Classification (NCBI taxonomy): domain Eukaryota; kingdom Metazoa; phylum Chordata; class Aves; order Sphenisciformes; family Spheniscidae; genus Pygoscelis; species Pygoscelis adeliae. The sequence goes on along the minus strand of NW_008824357.1, from coordinate 782,890 downwards.
GCAGGGGAGGCCCGTGTGGGAGGCCTGAGCTGGTCGTAGCAGGTTCCAGGCAGCCCAGCAGCAGACAAAATGGACCCCCTGCACATGGCAGCTCTGCGAAAACGGGCTTGAGAGAGATCCGGAGGTGCCCGGGCAGGGGACATGCAAGGTGACGCTGGAGGAGAGGAGGAGGCAGAAGTGGAGATACAGGAGGAGATACCTGAGGGAGGCACAAAGGGTGAGGTGTTGGGAGTGAAGCTGAGGTGTTTTCTCTAAGCGCTTGCTTAATTCTTGGTTGTCTTGATTTCTCAGTGCCACAGCCAGTAATTAAAAGTTTATGCTAATTGGCAGTAAATTAAGTAAAATTCCCTGGCTTGAGAGAGTTTTTGCCTGTGACACTAGACTTAGATCCAAAGATGGAAAAAAATGTGGTGCCAAATTACCCCTGTGAGATTTCACTGTTTGCAGGTGTAAAGATAAAGTTTTCAAAAGCTCCTAAACAAGTCTCAGTGGGATGTGCAGGTTCTCAAGGCACTGAACTCTTTAAAATTTTATTTGTCTATGCTATCAAGAACCTAAATACTCATAAACAGCAAAATGTTTGTGCCTCAGGAGAAGTCTTCCCTGGGTTTTGAGCCGGGCTGTACCTGAAAGGAATGGCATTTTACTGATATGGCATTTGGCCCGTTCTCATTACAGCCTGTGCAGACCAGCAGAGTAGTTAAAAGGGGCCATAATCTGTAGAAACAGGAGAAGTCACGTTAAAGTAAATAGAGCAAAGAATGTGTGTGTTTGGGCAAGAGGGGATTTTTACAGTATTGTTTTGCTGTTTAAGGGAAGAACAGTGGAGAGGAGAAAATCCGGACTTCCTTTTACTATTCTTAATAACACACCGAGAGATAAAATGCAGCAAAAATGTAATCCAGCAAAGAGGTTAGGCAGATTACCAGAGGAAGCACAGCAATTGGTTGGCCAGGTGTCTGTGTCGAAGCTTGAAAAGCAAAACCAGACAGTAATGAAAACACTTGATTGAGTCTTTCTGATATCCAAGGCAAAAGGATGCACCAAAATGTAACACTGTGGCAATGACACATGGGCTCTGGTGTTGCGGAGATGTGACTGATTGCTAATGAGCCACAGTCACTGCATTATTCCACATGCTGTAGGTGAAAATCTTCCTGCTCAGCACCTATGCCCTGGGGCAGGCATCCAAATGACATGCAAGTGGGCAGCATGACAATTAGTGAGCTATTCTAGGCAGGTAATACATGCTGAGCAGAATAAAATCGAATCCACATCTTGGAGGTTATGTGGGGCTTTCTGATGACTCTATTCCTGAGGTAGTATTTCGGTTTTAAGGTATCAATCAAATCACTTAAAAATTTCTTTCTACTGCTATCAAAACTATTAAGTAACCTGGTGAGACAAAATGTAGAACATGTTGAGCTAAAGGTTGAGGTTTTAAGGTACGCAATTCTACATTTCATGTTACTTTCGCCCACATAACTGTGTTAGTCTGAGCTCAGTCTCACTGAAGCGAAAGACTCCTGAGTTATGCCACTGTGAATGAGAATAGCATCCTTTTGAAAGAAAAGTTCTATGCAAATCCTTTTTAATTTTCTTCTGACTTTTTTTTTTACAGCAAAAAGGTCTATGCAAGGTTATTAATGCTACAGGTTATAGGATTGACCTTATGTTTGACAGAAAGCCATTCTCAATTCTAAATTACTTTTGGGTCACATTTCTTCGTATGGTACAGGTTAAGCTTGAAAGAAGTTGGTTTTGGGTTTTTTGTTTTTATTTGCTTAGGATTCCTAAGCGTTTAGCTCATTTCTGCCCAACAAGCCTTAGTTGTGAAGAATAGAATGCTATTTTCTATGAACCTAAAGAATTTTTGAAAATCTTAATGTGAATAAGTTTCCATTATTTTAATACTAATATAATATGCCATATTATGTTGTGTGATATGAAAATATGGAAATTGAGCATTATGTGGGAAAATTGGGACAATCCTAAGGTATTCTCTTGTTCTTACTTTTGGGGTTATATTCTAAGAGTTTGGAAGCAATCTAAACTCTTTAGTTTAGATTTTAAGTAAATAATTATCACCTCTAGATGTTTTTCAGTGCTGCCCCTGAGACCTTGATTCTCCTGACTTGTCTCTAGTCCACTCATTTTTATTAGAGCAGAGTTGATGCAGGGGGCTACACTTTGGCTGCAGTAACAATTCATGCTCATTTTGTCCTGCAGTAGGTGTTGACAGAAGGTCCATCACAGGAGAGGACTGGGCTCTGGGTGGCTTTTGCATTTTAGTAGCTGAGCCAACATGCCTTATGTTTTAGATTATCTATATAGTGAAGCTTTTTAAAATTACGGCCTTGAGCAGACTAACAGCATTGCTGTGACCTCTCATATTTGGAACTATTGATAATAATAATAATAATAATAATTTGGGAGTCACTTTGTGGTCCCCTGATGAAAGTGAATGTGTAATTAGATATTTGAATTATGTTGCACTTGAGTTAACTCAGATGCCAAAAGGCTAAATGAGTCCCCCAGGGGCTCATGACAAGTTGGTGGCAGAGCTGAAAATAAAACATAAATATCTTCACTTCCATGCCTTCCCTTAGCCATAGACAAACTGGTAATTGCTCATACTTTGCCTTTTTTTTTCAGGAGGGGCCATGAGTTTCAAAATACAGGCTAGGCAAAATGCCAAGCATTGAAGAAAGAATAGCTTTGCATAAGCAGTATTTGCTTTAGGTTGTCCTCAGTGTTCTTCTGTCTGTCTCCCACAGACCAAGAGGGGATGCTTTTCAATGGAACATGTACGGTGTGGTCAAAGAGCTGAAGAGCCTACTGAGACCTCCATTTGCAAATTCTTCATCGAAGGTAAGTTATATAAACACACTTCTGTAAATCAATTTAATTTATATAATTGAGGTGACAAATTAGAGGAAACAACCTAGTGACAAACTATTGTAATTATAGAAAATCAGCCAGTCAACTAATTGAAGTAACAATCTATCAACAAAATTTATATATTTAAGCACCATGCTACATACAGTAATTACAAGGGTAAAGCCGGTGAAATGTCGTCTTCCCCTTTACAAGGGGCAAAAATAAGTGGAAGTCTGAACTTTTTAAGGCTCTGTTTTTGGAAATGGTGTAAAGGTAGGTTCGTGTCATTGTTTTGTTGCCATTTAAAGCAGGCAGCTGTAGACAGAAGCTCTTTGAATATTGGGCTAGATCTTAGAACAAGTGAACTCTTTGGACAGGAACTTTGGTTTGGTTTGTGGTCCGGTAAGAATTCTTGACACATGAGTTTTAATAGGTTGTGACAAGTGTATCTTATGTTGATGTACAGTGTTTTACCCAGATGTACTTGGAATACTATTTTCTGAGCAGCAGTAATCATAGTTAATTATTATTAAAATTGGTCAGTTATTAATTATTACTAGGATTGATCATTTTGAGTAAATAAGCTCTTAATTTGTATTCATGCAGAATTTTTTTGTGCTTATCCGTAACACAAGGAAAAATGAGTGGGAGCAGAGGTAGTTCTGCTTAGCTACAGTTATATTTGACATAATGTATAATTAAGTCTATAATTCCATTTAGTACTAGGCAAATGCAGTAAATGAGACTAGGTATAAGCATGACTTCCCTTGTACAAGTATCCCAACCTTCTGACACAGTCATGGTAACTGGAATGTAAGAGATGGAGTTTTTACTCTTCCAGGCTTGTGCCCTACTCTACAAGTAGGCCCGTCAAGAACATTAATCCCATTTGCATGATAAACAGCATTACTGATTTAAATAAGGGTGTAAAAGTGAAGGAAGAACACTGCTACTTTATTTTTGGACTGCAAAGCATTTCTCCATGGGAATGCTAGGGAAGAAAATACCCCTTGCTGCAATGTTAACAGAAACTGCGCTGCTGATAATACTCCATGTACACGCTTTGCAAAAAGCTGATGGTATAAACAGCAGAGAAGTAAAAAAAGCACGTGGGGACTTGTTCAGGTTCCCAGCAGCTAGAATTTTTATTATCTTCACAACACAAAGCAAGACAGTATCAAAGACAATGCCAAGACACAGTCACCGTGATAAAGCATTTACAGACATGTTCTTTTCTTGAAAAACAGTAAGAAAGAGAGGAGATTATGAACTTCAAAGAGCTGCCTTTAAGTTAGGAATATTTATACGCAAGCTGTCAGAAAACTATTTGTCCGTTGATAACACAGGAACAAGCTTCGCTTGAGCCACGTCTCTAAATGAAAGCCAGAGCGATAGCTAGCTTTGAAACTTTGCTTTGAGTTTTGGCAATTAGACGGTTGGGATGGCACTAATGCCAAACATCATTAATGCAGTAAATGTATGCATGTGTGCAACAAGTTGTTTCAGATTCTGTGATTCTGTTCGTACATTTGCTTTGCTATCTAGATCCACGCGTCACAGCTTCAAGCAGCACCAATAGCAGAGGTTATTTTGAAAGACTTCAGAGAAGCACAAGTAAACTGAGGTGGTTCATTCCTTAGGTGTTTCCCATTCTTCTTTAGGAAATTGCCATTAAATGAAGGAAAGGCTGGCAAATTGAAGGCTGGGATAGATGATGTCATTCTTCCTTCACCAAAGGAGAGCAGTTAGGAGGAATTCAGCAGGTAGCTGAGGCTAGGACAGCAGTAGATCAGATCAGAAGTGTAAGGATAGCTCCAGACTGTTCTGTTGTTCAGCCCCAGCCTATGTGTAACATTTGGTGCCTTTGGAGTCTTTAAAAATCAAAAAAGTAGCAGGGGGTGGGTGTGTGTGTTTGGGTTTTGTTGTTTGTTGGTTGGGGTTTTTTTTAGTTTTGCATGCCTGGGGTATTATGCATTGAGAATGTAGTGGGTAAGATGGTCTGTTCTGGGCGTTTTATAGGATAATGTATCTTGCCATGTGATTTGGCAGGAAGCAGGTTAAATACATTCAAAATATTATCTGCTAAGCAGCTTTCCTCATGGCTTCAAAGTTACATGGGTTTTTGGGGGAAGGGGATGCTGACAAGGGGTGGAGGCGAGTTGTTTTTAGTCACTGAATGCCTGATTGAATGTGCTAGGAGGTGTCGGTTTTAGGCAGGGTTTTTTCTGTAATTCTGCAAACATTTGTGCAAAGCAAAAACTATCAAAATGTAATCCCCTAAGGAACTGAAAACCAAAGTAAAACATAGCGTTCTTTTGATTAACTTTTTCAATGGAAACAGAATTAGGCCACTGCCCAACACTTTTGCATATGGTTTTATTTAAGACTTCTGAGGTAATTTTACTGACATTATTTGGTATCGCATTTCATAACCAGTTCCACTTAAATCAGTAGTAGAGTATGAGTGTTTAAAATTTTTTTTCTGATATATTTCTTAGTCTTGAAACATTCACATCATAATTCTCTTTGTCCTTGTATTTAGAACATGCACAGTTGTCATGAACGTATATTAGACCTTTTGTGTGATTCTTTGCTGTACCATTCTCCTTGCATTCCCTGGCACAATTTGGCTCGCTCTCCTTTTTGTGATAAGACTAGTAGTTGGAAACTTTTTGTGGTCTGTGTTTATTTTACCCTCGCTATTTTTGGTATGTATCTGCAGAGAGGAATGGGTAATGTGTAGCCATTCAGTAAAGGCTGAATCTTACTTTAGTAAGAGTTATGCGAACACATTTAACTTGTTTACTGAACAAACAGATACTCACAAAGCTTTGAGTTACACTGTTAACATCTACTACTAGGTAAAGTGGAAATGAACACAGGGGTAAAAGTGGGAGAATAAAAAAAAAAGAGGAATGATAAAAGTGCCATTTTTTCTCATAATAATAAAGCTATTTTACACTTGACCACAAACTCCTCCTTTCTTGGTAATATATATTTAGAATGATTTAAGAATACTTTAGCATTTTAGATGCATATTGCAGGATTTCCAAAGCTATGCACTTTTTGTAGGGCTTTGAATAAATGAAGTGCTATCTTAGTTGTTGTCCTCCGTTACTGTACTATCTGAGCAACTCTTAATCTTTAATGTACTTACTCTGACAACACCCCTGTGAGTTGGGGAAGTTCTATTATCCTTTTCACAAGTGAAGAACTAAGGAACAAAGAGGCTCAGACTGAGATTTTCTTTTTAGGCTCCTTGCCTTGTTTTGGGTGAGAGTTATGTTATCCGAGTGTCTTCTCTGTTTGCATTTATGTTCATTAGTGGTGCACTACTAACTGCGGCAACATCTAAATTCCTTTAAAAAAAAACCAACAATAAAAAATAGGAAGGTCAGTGAGTAAGGAATGCTTTGGGTAAGGTCAGTGAAAGTGAAATGATTTGTTCTTAATACATGGTATGAGTTAATCCTTTTTTTGCAAGAGGTAAATAGAGCCTGAACTGCTTTTTAGAGGAACTAAATAGGAGTTAGGGGGGTTATATGATACGAAGCCTGGGATAGTGCATTAACACATTGGCTTTGTGTAGGAACCCGGGGGCGGGGGGGGGAAAGCACACTCCTCTAGTACACAGGCATAGTAAACCAATCTGTGATCAACTCAGACTGCCTAAAGTTTGCTGAGATTTGCTGGGCTGGTAAACGAAATTGAGTCTCCATTTATGTCGTCGTTCCCTGGAAGCAGAACCTGCATGGTTTGGGTTGCTGTCCTGCAAACGTGGCTTACAAAGCTGCCAGGACGCAAGTGTAGCCACCACCCTTTTCTCTTCTGCAGCTGGGCTGGCACCTTTTTAAAACACCTATGCAGATATGTTAATTTTTTCTCCTACCTTTGTCTGTCATATAATTTGATTGTACATTCCTACTGAAGCCCTGACTTCAAGTGTGATTTCTTATAACTAAAAAACTGCATAACTGGCTTATGGTTTTCATTAGATATAGTTTGAACTTTATGATTTTTTTGACCCAGAAACAGGAAAGCTTATAACAATGCCTGAAGTCTTAGTGCAGTGTATTACTTCAGAGTCCCAGGAAGACTTTTTTTTTTCCCCAGGTCAGCAAATGCTTATAGGTTTTGATAGATATTCTCAATTATGTCTCCAAGAATGAATTATGAGTTGTGAAAGGAACAGAATGCATACGCTCTTAAGTCTTTGGGGGATTCAAGTATGTAGTCCCAGAGCTGTTTCTGAAAGGAGGAGGTTATAAGAATCAGGAAAAGAAAAAAAAGCCTTATTACTTGCACTAGCAGTACTGATGAAGGCTGATGTAGAGTGCATGTTATATGTATTTGTAGGTGTATTCATGTTGACTGAAAATGTTTTGTCAGGGTGTCTTTTTTAAAAAACAGTTTTTCATCAAAATGTGACTTCTCAAGGGAAATGACTTCTTATAAACATGGCTTGGTTTACTTCAATATGAAGAAAAATTCCCTATTTACAGCATACAGACACTATCCCTACAATACCATTTTGTTTTGCGTGTCCAGCGGGCGTGGGACTGACTGAGACTCAGAACTTGGATTTCTACTGCAACCTGTGCTAAGGCTGCACTTCAAGATGTTGATCAAGTCAAATAACGTGGTTTTATTTTCCTATTTATTCAGTGGAAAAAATGAAATTGATTTCTTTAGTTGCTTTGAGATTCACTAAAAAATGGAGTATCTATTGGATATTTATATTTATATATTTATATTATCTATAATATGCTGAATAATTTGCAGGTACTATATAATAAATTACACTATGATTATTTTATGGCTGAGGTTTTTTTCAAGGGATTCTGAGAAGACTAAGCATCAGATTGCCATGCAGTTTCTGTCATAATTGGATGCTTTATCTTTCATAAGAAGCATGCATCATCATGCACAAAACTTCATCTTTTTGTAGAGATGAGATGTCATGGAAAAGGTCTCTTGTAGGTCAGTCAAACTGTGTAGGATGATTTACTTCTTTTTTTTTGCTGGTGAGACTGTTTTGTGTATGCATACCTGTATGTTAAGCAGGTAATGTAATATCCTAGTTAGCAGTCAGACAGAGATGCTGATACTGAAAGACTTGTCTTATTTTGTGAGGCTTTCCTTGAATTTTAGATCGATCTAATGCTGGGAGGGAGGGGAAACTAAGCTGCCTGTGCCTGAGAAAAGGAAAAAGGCTAGCGATATCAGCGGTTCTTTATCAGTGGAGATAAGATTGTCTTCACTATCAACTGTTCACTTTCTGTCTAATTTGCAGCCCATTTCCTGGTGCTGAAAACCAGCCTTCTCCTTTACGGCCTATGGAAGAAAACCAAACAGTTCTCTCTTTCCACTCTGGTTGTACTTTTGTTCTTGCTACTTTCCTCTGGACGTTTTTCAGTTGGTGTGCGTCTTTTATTGGTCTGTATTAGTGCAAGGCAAATACAGTTCTGCAGCGAAATTCTTACTGGTGCTGGATGGAGTTGTACGTCTTGTCTCTTCAGTTTTTGTAGTCAGGATCTTCCAACGTGGAAGAACTTTAAAGAGAAAGTCCTTGGTCTGTGAAACTTAGGACACCTTAAGTGAATTGGAGCTTCCAAGAGCCTTTATTCTTTTTAATATTTTGGCTTTATGCATTATGAATATTACTTTTTTCTTCCTATACTTTTAATGCAGCAGGAGGAAGATAAATAAAACATGCTCCTTCTAAATAAAATGGTAGCAACTGAACTTGCATTATTTGGTCTGAGTCACTTACAATCTAGTTTCAAGTAGTGCAAGCCATGGTCCAAAGTTGAAGTACTATATTGGTTTTAAACCAGCTAGTGTCTTATGCAAAGATTAAGAGAACTCAAATGGAAGTAGAGCAGCACAGTTAACGAACTTAGTTTTAACAGCAAAAGGTGTTTTGTGTTTTTTTTAATGAGGATTTATTTTAAATTCATACTGCTCAGTAGTGCAGGTCATTTTGGCACTTTGCAGTTCCGTTAAAAGTACAGAAACGAGGGTGTGTAGTGCTACAGTAGGCTGCAATTAAAACCTTGGATATTGAAAGGTAAATGAGAAGAGCTGGTCTGGGGCATCAAAAGAAAGAATGCACTAAGTATACCTACTACTTCAAGCTCTATAGTGCTTTTTTCGGTATTCACCGATTAGATCGAACAGAGCTGTATAACACAATGACTAAGCAAGCAGGCTGTTTGGTACTTCAACTAGAGTTTTCTAAATGAAGTTATTTCTAGGCTGTTCATGGACCATGGAACAATTACCTCCCAAGGAGAAAATAAAACATCTTGAGTGTTTCAGACAGCATCTTTGATACTACTGCAGCCAGGAAGTCTCTTAATAAAATGTTTTTACCTAAAACAAGAAGGGGCGGGGGGAACACCCAGAGACTAAGCCACCACCACGGGATCTATCTTTGAGAAAATGCCCCCTATTTTGGATTGGTTGCAAGTGAATTTGTGTTCACAGGGTCACTCTTAGGTTTAACAGGAGCTGCAAATGCTCAATGTTGAGAAGAGAGTTTGGAAAGCAGTTTGCAATGCATAGGAGCAACTGTGTCAAACCCAGTAACATACGAGCATGGCTGTTACTGCTCATTGAAACGTTTTCAATTGAATGAAACTTTCCAAAAATACCATGCAGAGAGTAATGAACAGAACTAATAAACTATTTTCCCCAAGCTTCTGTATGCAGCACCTGAATTTGCAGATGTATGGTGATAAGCTTGGAGGCATGTTTTGGGAAGTTATACTGACTGTGGAAATATAGCAAAGTTTTTAAGCTCTGGGCGTTCGTAAGTTTTCCCCTTGTCTCTTTATTCTGGCAGTGGCCATTTACAACTGCCTTTTTTAGCCACAGGAAATCCCTTCTCTTGAAGTGAAGGGATATGTGAAATGTATTCCCTCTAAAGGCATCATCTGTGCTTCTTTGTAAATCATCAGCCAGAAAGGGTGCTGTATATGCTAATCAGCTTAACCATGTTAATGGTAAGGAATGATAATTATTTTCAGGTGGGAGTAGGTGCTGTTTGACACCGAGGGAAGTAAGGTTGAGACCATAACTTACTGCAGACATCCACAAAGACGTACTGCTACAAGTTGTCCTTTTCTTTCTGTTTAGCTGCTTGCCTGAGTGTGTTTAGATTGTAAAAAAAGGGGGAAAACCATACACATCAGTAAAGTCTTCAGTTAATCAGAATTTGATTACAATAAGAGCTCAGAAATCATCATACAGTGTTGTTAATTATTAGAAAGATGATGTTGTATGTTGAAGTAATTGCAGTAAACAGCCCAGGTGGAAAAAAATTGTTCAGATTTTCAGCCACTAAACTTTATACTTTGAGCTTGTTTCTATCCCTGTCTGTTAATTGTGTCATTGTTAATTTATTTCTTTGTATTATGTAAATGTCTGACATATACCAACCAGGGAAGTATGTCATTGTCCTGGGAATTTTTTTAGACACATGAGAAAAGACTTCCTAAATCTCTGTGCCTTGTTTGTGTAGTTAATAGTATCCTTTGTATGTTTTGGCTATTTAAGGTACTATTTTTCTGGCCCATCTTGCTTTCAGGTGAGATCAATTGGCCCTGGCCACACACTGGGTTAATGGTAGAGCCACAAATGACTCCCTGACCCTGTGAGTGTCTGTCTAGAGCTTTTGGAAAAAACCCTTTCTTTCAGAAATCTTTGGGCCCAGGCTTTTTTTGCCTCTCCTTAAAATCAGTCTTTTCTCCACTTGCCTTCAGTTCAGGATTGCTGGACTTCAAGATGATTAAAAACACTATTTATGTATTAATCTTCTCCTCTTCAGTAAGTAACAAAGTTCTCTAATGGATTACAAATTTCTGCCTCGTCTTACTGGTGCCTCAGCGCGTAAGTCAGTTGAGGTGAAACTATAATGTTCAGACTGAAATTTTACACCCCTCCTGAATTTTGACATAGACATGATCTACCGGGTGTGAGAAACTGATACAATTGTTTATTTTATAACTTTCACCTTTAGTGAGATCACTGGATAGCGCTTAAGTGCGTTGAAAAGATAAGCTGTTTCACACCAACTATGAGGTATGGGTATGCACGTAGAGCATTGCGAAGGATCTCCTCATAATTAGGAAGTTGTCGTGGTAGCACAATGGTCTGTGAATGTCTTTCCGTGTCCTAATTTGAGCTCCTGAAATAGATTTAAGTAGTTTGTAGGCCTCTTGTTGTTCCCCTGCCAGGGGTTTGTATTGCAATACAAAATATGGATGGGGTATGGGATGCTAGCAAGAAGTTCAAAGAACAAAGGTTTAATTCCTCGTGACTTTGTGCAGTTTGCTTAAACTATGACTATGCTGGAAGCTGTATTAGAGATACTTTCTTGCAGTGTGAGGATATGGCCATTTTAGCTTTGATGCTGGATGCAATGCAGTTGTATTTTTACCTGGGTCGCCTGATGGACCCCCCTGAGGCTGCGTAGTCTGTTAGCTCCAGCAAAGTATCAGGGTAATGTGAACATTCAACAGCTGGTGCTTGAACAACATCAGTTATGTGGTACTGTGGCATATCGATACACCTGAAGTCAGTGGAGAGACTTGGGTAGAAGAAATATTATGCTTTTTCGCCACTGTATTTCAGAATCCTTTTCATGTTAAGTAATAGATGGCAATATAAAATATTGAATCTGCTCCTCTTTTATGACCTTGGCAAGAATAAAAGATCCCCTCTGTGTAATGTTAGAATGTTGAAATATATATTCAATATATCTCGTACGTTAGTTAGTGGATTTTTACAGGTGTTGATTTCAGTTTGAAAAAATAGAAGAAAAAATGAATTTTTTTTTTAAACCTTGAAATTTGGTGGTCCATGTACATGTTAAATCCATGTATCCATATGTAACTGGGATCAATAATTTAGTTAGTCCATTTCTAATACTAAAATGACATAGCCAACATTTTTTAAGAAATGGAGTACCATTGCTTTACACAGTAAGTACAATTAAAAAAACCCAACAAATAATTCAAATTTTGTTAGGGTCTGTTTGAGCTGTTTTGAATGTGCATCCTCTCGGGTTACAAGGAATGAAAGTATAACTGATTATTGATGTGATTGTGTATTCATGTGTGCTGCTAAAAATCAACTAAAACTTTTTGCTTTGAAAAGAAATTGTTCTAAATGGTAAAATGGTTTTAAGAGTTGCAATACACTCCACCAGGGATGGACTAGTGAAGCCAATTATTAATTACGTTTAGAGATGGGCAAATTTAGTATGCTTTATGTTGAATATTGGTAGTGGCCAAGTCTTAAATATGAGATTGTATGGCCTCGTAGCTAGCGCTAGGAATTGTAGCCTGAGATTTGGATTTGGTTTCCAGCTCTTCCACAGAACTACTGGGTGACCCTAAGTGAAGCCATTCCCTAAATCTGTCCAAAAAAGAATTAAATGTTGCATAGCAGTTGCAACAACTCTGAGCTTGAACTAAGAAATAAATTAACCCATTTCATGAAGTGAAATCTTTAAGATCTTTCCAGAGTCGGTCCCAAAGGGGACCAAAATTCTTCACTGCTTGAGTAAAACTTGGAAGCCATGCAGTCTTCCCATACAGGTATTTCTTAAATTGTAGTCATATTCTTTCATTGCAAGAGTAGTTCTTATGGGAGAATTTCATCTCAGTTTAGAATGGGCCAACAGAGAGCTCCTTATTTGATCTCAATTTAAAACTTACCTTGAGATAACACTAGAGAGGTAAATTGCCTTTCCCAAATATTAAGAGCAATGTAATGACTTGAAACAGATAGCATGATGATGTGACTTTTTCTTTAATAATAAAGTAGATGTGTTTTCATTAAGCGTAGGCATAGAATTAAAATTCTTCATCTTTTGGCTAATAGGTTGAAATTGTAAAAGGGCCAATTGTGTGTGGCACAGTGCCTTTTATATGGTAAAATATAAATTTTTGCAACTACAGATCTGTGACTATAGGGAGAAAAATCAAGGTTTGGAGGGGTTGTCTGTATCCTTTTATTATTCTACTAATCCATCCAATTCCTCATACCTACCTATCCATTCATCCTGCCCTTACCTTGAGGGCACTTAAGCTTTTGTTGTAATCCATATGGATAGCCATAAACTCATAAATTATAATTGTGCAGTAAGAGAAGTACTAGAAAAATATCCATCAGTCTGCCAGGTCCTTAGCTTCAGGCCTGAACCTGAGGTTTATTTTTTCAGTGAAACAGAACTTTATTAATAATGCTGTGTTGCTCACTCTGCATGTTAAGGTGTGGGGGATAAACACAATCGTACTTTAAGTTACAGACACTTAAAGTCACACAAAATGACAAGCAGGTTTTTTGGAAGTGGACATCACTGCTTTAATACGAAAAATGTTCATAGGCTATAAAGAAGTAATTCCAGTTCAGATATAATCTGTGGAGGGCCTATTAGTTTTTTGATTGCTAGGCCTATAGTAGGATTAGACAGCAAAGCAGAGAGATTGTATTTGTCAAAAATGACAGAGTTTTTCCAAAAAATCCATATTGCAGGAGCTATAGAAGAATCAACCTAGTTTTCCATTATTGGAAAAACAGATTTCTTAAGCATTTAGAGAAGTACTTACATTATAAGATAAAGTTTGGAAGGACAGACCAATAGGCCAAACTGAAAGGTAACTGAAAACGCATCTTTCTTTGAAAAGGGTAAAAAAAGCTTGCTAAGTAAGTATCCAAATGCTGTATGAGAGAATAATAGCACCCTGTGAGGCTAATCTGCAGCATTGATCTAAGACTCAAAGATGTTGAGAAGAAAGCTGCAGCGTTTACTGGCTTTCGGTGGACTCCCCAGGACATTGTATTCTGAGTGGTGGAAATTCTGAGTTTCCCAGTCGGATGTTCCAGATGTCCTATGGTGTAAACACAAAACCCAGCAAATTGGACAGGTGTGGATAATATAAAAATAGAGATAACTAGGGTTAGCAGAGAGAAAGGAAGGCTAAGCAAGCAAACTAATAAACACCAATAGAAATCCTCCATTAGCTAGGTGGATTATTCTGTAAGTTGGTCAGGACAAATGACTACCTAGAAAGGTGGGGGGGTGGGTGTTTTGGGGCTTTTTTTAAACAGAAGTTTGTCCTGTTGGAGGCTGAATTGCATTGTGGAGGGGAGAGCTGGAAGTCATATCAGAAACGAAATGTAAACTCTCAACTTTGATCTGTTTGTTCGCGACTTGCCTCAGCTGTGGTTTTGAGAGATGAAAGATGGGACTCGCAGATAAGGCACTGAAATGTCAGTGAGGTCTGGATTCAGGGGTGTTTTTTGCTTCTGCCACGGTGTCTCCCAATGTTTCTAGTAAATCACTTAGTTCTTATAGGAGCTCCTGTGGTATTTTTTTTTTCCTGGCCTTTGTTCTATGTCTTCAGATGGTGCACTTTCAGAATCTTTGCTCAGTATCTCACACTAATCTTTTTGGTCTCTAGAAGAGACTGAAATACGGAAAATAAACCTGTTGAATGGATGAAGATGGCTTCAAGGATCACAAAGTGGGAATTAATTGAATAAAGATTTCATATGGTGAGTATGTACTGGTTAAAATTGTTGTCTATCTGGATTCCAAAGGCTGTTAATAAATTGCTAGAAATGGAGAGGCAAAATGGAGGAAAGACTAGGTCCTCAGGCATGAGGGTAACTCGGGAAGCGCTTGAGATCCTTATCCTGAAAAGCATTGAGGATACTCAGCTCTCACAGGCTTTTCATCTCCCAAGTTCCTGTAGTAGCGCTGGGACTGTATGAGTATGATGCAGTTGTTTGGGGAAGAAGTGAAGAGTTTTAATGCATGCAATTTAAACTACTGAGGAGAGTTTGGATAAGAATGGTGTAGCAAGGTTAGAAAATGATGAAAGCTTCTAACAGATGAGAGCCATCAGAATTTTGAAGTGTTAGATGAGGAATGTAAGGGGACTTCTTGGATAACTCTGTAGGAATAGACTAGTTTGTGGTTTGACTCATAGCATAATCACACCCAGGCCAAGACCAAGATGTTTGTACCAGTTAACTTCTGCCTAAATCTTTGTAATGCCCAAGCAGTGAATTATGACTGTGTTATAGCATGATATTCCCTGAGAAAAATAAACTTGGGCTAAATTATCTTAATAAATAAGCCTTTTCAAAGGGAAAATGCCTGTAAATTCCAGTGCATGCAGTTTGACTTGCGTGCCTGTGTTTGCGTAAACCTCACGTCATCTCTTCTGTATCTTCTTATCACTAGGATAATAGGAAAGACAATGCATTCTTACAGGAAATCTTGTGTATGTATATGGATTTTTTCCTCTTCTGAGAAAAACAGTAATTGCATGGTGAGGAACATTTGCTGAATGCATGTACCTGCATTACAGATGTCATAAATGACAGTTAAGCAATAACATTTGAAATGAGCATTTCACCCATTTTTATGAACACCTGCACAGAACAGAAAATATAAAGGCAATATTCAGGAACTCAAATAAGATAGGTAGAAGAAGGAAAGATCGGTCAAAGTATCCCAAATAGCCTCTTTGAGCTTAATGGGTGAATACGAACCTGTGTACAGAGCCAGTCGAATGCATCTAATCACTTCATTCAGACTTAAGCTGATGGTATGCGGACCCAAGCCAGGATAAATTCTGCCCTACAGGGTGACCTTCATATTTTTTCACTGGATTAAACTGCAGAAATCTGATTGTTTATTTTGCAGGAAACTAAGTCCTCTTACATTATCGGTAAATGAAACAAAGTTTTGCATTAATGCCTTTGCTAGAAAAGTCAGAACACATAAAAGTGTTTATGTACAGTCTGCATACTGTTTATCAGTTATGTCTCCATAGATGGCAAGGTCATGAAACATTATCTTTTGGCTCAAGGTAGAGAGGAAGATGCTATGAACTTAAATAAAACACTCCCCCATGCTCCCCACAAAAAAAAAAACAACCCAAAAAAACCAACCAAACCACAAAACCCCATACCTGACAAACTACAGAAATGCAATCAGGCTTGCTTATCCCTTTGAGAAAAATGGGGTTATTAAATCATAGATTAAAGATAGGGAATTGTTGATTTTTATCTCTCTCACAGACAAGATCCAATTTAGCTGATAGAGAGCTGAACCTGAAGAGAATTCTGTAAGTTGTTTATTTTCTTCACAAATACGTAGCTGATATTTAATTTGCAAAACATGTCCTCTGTTATGTTCCTTTTCAAACCTTTTATCTGTCATGAAGATTATGGAAAAATGTTGAGATAACTTGTTGCATTTTATTCAGCTTCTGGAAGCAGCCTAGGCTTTTTGAAGGCCAGCAATAGCCGCAGGTGTCTAATTCCAGAAACTAAACGTGGCTTCTGAATGCTCAAACCCTCCTGGCTTTGCTGGAGATTCTGCATCGAGTGTATAATTTTCCTGTTTTTTAAAAATCTCTTAGTAGCTTGCTTGTATAACAGAGCTTACAAAGGACACCTCATAAAACTTTTCATGGGACTCCCAAGGGCACTGCTGTTGCAGCAAGGATGGACAGGAAGAGGATACTATGGTGTTGCTTATAGACCACAAGAGCCTGGGAAACTTATTACAAATTGTACAAATAAAAAATTATTAAAAATTACTCCTTCTGTCTCAACAGTGAGAAACCAAATTTTTCAGTGCAATTTTCCTCTTTTTTTTAATCAAGATTTTGGTAATATTTTACCATATTTGGTATTTCATTGAACAGTTGAAGACTCACAGAAATAACCCATGCAATGAGTTTAGAAGACAGTGTAACTATGTAAATTCAGCAGACTGATTTATGTAAGCATTTCTGTTTCCCTCATCATTGCACTAGCAAAGTGCATTGCAAATGCTGAAGAACCCTACGAGATGGGAAAATCGTTACTTCCACGTGATAGATACATAGCTGAGATAGGAGGAAATTAGTGGCTTGTTGGGATATAGAAGGTAGCATTAGGTAATGAACTTGCACTGAAATTTCATTGTTAACTCTGATAATGCCCTTTGAATTTCCCTGCCTAAAATGAGGACTCTACAATGGAAACGCTCTCCCTTAGCTCATTACTGTGAGCAGAGAGTGGATGCTTGTTATGCTTTAGCATATAGTTTGTGGAGTTATTTTCTCACACTAGCAATACTCTGGATTGCCTTAAATGATGAATGCTCTGGAACAGGGAACAAATTGAAACATAATGGCACGTCAGTTAGAAATGAAACAAAGTGAATTTAAATACAAATAGAAATACCATTTATTTTAAAAAATAAAAAGGGCTAAAAATCTCCATGAGGATTCATTTGGTAAAATGTTGCAATTTAGCTTGTTGTTCATCTCGTATAAACAATAGCGTGTTCCTCCCTCTGACCACCCTGCATTTCAGAAAGCACTGTCAGATGTTGCAATCAGATGTGCGTGAAAGAGCTGGTTTTAATTTTCTGTTAATTATTTAGCTGACTGAATCTGTTGTTTCTAATTTGATATCTGGGTGTCTACAGATCAGCAATAATTCAGGTTAGACGTTTGCCTGCTCAAATGAGAGTAGATGCCTTGACATGGGGAAATTGGACACGTGTTGGATTTTGGTGGCATTTCATGTTTTGCCGTACTTGTTTGTGCTTCTCAAAGCCAATACTGTGTTGTAGGATACATTTTGCTATTCTGACAGTGATTTTTGCTTTTATGAGAAGCAAACCATCTGGGACACTGAACACTTACCCTTTCTTATATTGTTGTGTGGTTTTGTTTGTTTGCCCTCCTCCCCCCTTGGAAAATAGGCCTGCTTGCTACTGTTTGGGTTATTGTTTTTACTTGCTCCAGTGTCTACTTCAAAGAGACTGGAAAACTGATTGCTAATGCAGCGTAAATCTAAAATAGTTAAATAATGGTACTGTGTTGAGTAGTGGTGAGTACCCATCATCTTTCACACAGTTTCTTACGATAATTGGCCCCGTGCATCCCAGAATGTTATGCTATTGGTGTGTTTGAGGTAACAAAGTTGTGGGAAAGGTGGATGGTGGTGAATCAAAGTCTGCATGGTAAATCACATTTTTGGGTTTTTGTGGGATTGAGATCTTGATTTGCAAACCCTTTGCAGTACAGGTGAACTCTACCAATGTGCATATACAAATCTGTATGCAAAGGTAGCCAGATCTCAGCTGGGACATGTGCGTGCTTCTTGAAATGAATAATCACAACCTTCTGACCATGCTTTTGCTAGGTACATTTATGCAGCACCTCATGCTGCTGCTTCTTTTGTACAGACTGTTAAAAGAGGAATTTTCAGTCTTGAGAATTAAAGCTCCTTGCACTGATTTGATTGATGGTCCTTTTATCAAGTGCTGTGCTGGTACACTGTGCATACTACATACAAAGTATCGCACACATTTTCCAATTGAATGACTCTTCTCAGTGAAGAAAATCCATATTCTCTGCTCTAAACAATGTAGACCAAAAGTTGAATAAACAGTAAAAAACGAATGGAGTAACCAGGGATTAGCAGACAGTGCATTATGTTGATTACCCACATTGTCTCCAGCTTAATAAATTCTGTTTTGCTGTAAGTCAGTTCAATTGTGTGTGAAAATAGAGAAGGTGGAAAATGAGACTGAACAAGAGGGTTAAATGACAGTGTGTCATTCCAGAAGCAATTAAAAAAAAAAAAACCCTTGAGGAAAAGAAAAAAAGGAGGTTTTGAAGTGTAAAATAAAATACACAATTCTGTTTTAATGTGGGAAGCTAAAATAAGTCTGTCCAATCCTCGTCATTAAACCCACACAAAAGCAGTTGATAAAACTACTTTTTAATGCATCGTGTGGCACTTGCAATACTGCAACATTGACTTGTGCTATTGAGTAATCGCTAAAAATGGGCAAACAGGAAATAGCAGTAATTCTAAGTCATAGTTTTGGCATCCCATTCACTGAATCCAGATTAAGATCTTGCTATGATTTGATACATGCTCCGGCAGAATAAGGACCTTTAACTTTCTGTCATAAGTTGAATCCCTCCTGAACAGATGAGTCTTGACTCATAAGAATAACCTTGCATCCAGGAGTTTTTGAAGAGCTGTTTGGAAGGCTCAGTTACTATTAGCCCTTATTTATTTATCTGCTTTGGTATGCCTTGGTAATTATGGAATTTTCAGTAGACTGCAAGAAGACTGAAAATGCATAAAACATCTAAATGGAACAGCCTGATTAGGCTGCGGAGAGAAGAGTCAAGCATAAAGTAAAGGAAAAAGTATGAAAGAAAAACTTTGCAACGTAGCTGAGCTGTTTATCTTGCAGTCTGTTAATAATTTTATTTCTGTGTTGAAGTTAGGAATTGATACCCAGAACTCCTGAGCATCCAGAACTCCAGCTGGAGCCAACAAGAGGTGGAAGTGCTCAGAAACCTTGGTAAAGTGGGCTGGTATATAAGGAAGTAGTGTCATCTAGTGGTTAAAGAAAAAGACCAGGAAATCAGGACTCCTAGATTATATTTTAAAATTTACTACCTACTTGCTGGTTGATGAATGTACTTGCAAATCTCGATATCCCATTTCTCTGGGGGAAGGGAGGAGGAGGTGGACAGATAAGGCAGCTTTTGGCCCAACTGACTTCTCAGTTTTGAAAAAGCAAAAGGCTAAACATGGAAGGTGTACGTGCCACCATCAGAACTCTTTTTTTACAGAGGCAATTTGAAGGAAATTTAGTCCTGTTTCAGGAAACACAGGGAGGATGCCTCTGGTGCATTTGTATTTAAATGTGACCAGAACAGTTTAGAATTTGGCAGTTTTATATCCCACGGAGTACCAAATCCAGGCACAGGGTAAGGAATGTGCTTGTCGGTCTGCTTGTGGATAATGGAGGAAAGTGAGCGCTGTTTCGTGTGTATATATATTCACTAGTAGGCGGCTTAAAAGCAGTTTATGGTGGTTCAGTAGTAGTTGTGTTCATTGCTAATGATTGCTTCCTGTGTCAGCAGTTTGTGGAGGACTCCCAGCTGTACCTTTTGTTTCTATCAACTGTAATCAGTATTATCTCCTGCTCTTCTTGGCAGCAAACAAGCTGAGTTGAAGGATGCAGTGGTAGAGCTGAATCCCGGAAAGCTTGAACATGTTGCAGTTGGCAGAAGAGAAATGTTGTAACGGATTTCTCCTTTCCACCGTAGGCCCTTTCTGAGCAGGGTCGCAGCCCTAGCAGGGCAAATCTGCACCCTTGTAGTCACTGTGGCTCCTTACGGCACTTTGGATACCTGGCGTTGTAGTGCACACTTGCCCAACTAGGAAGATCCTGTCCTGTAGGCCAGTTGGAAGTGGACGATGGCAGGACAAGGGTAGCAGAGTATTGCATATAGTTTAGAGTTATTAACAACTTTTCTCTCTGCATTTTGAAGGTTTCTACTGAACAATTATGGCACAGCTAAACCTGCCTGCTGTAAACTGTTGGCACCAAGGAATGAATTTGCATGAGGTGCCCTCCAGCTAACACAGTGCAGCAGCCTTGAAACAAAATGACACAGGGTTATTGGTCCCTGTGTTTTTGTGTTCGGGGTTGACTCTCATCGCTACTGTGGTACTGGAGTGTATCACACTCCTTTATCAGAGATGACACCTGTATGGTTT
>NW_008824357.1:758521-762291 GCF_000699105.1 Pygoscelis adeliae | reverse complement strand
ACTGATTTGCTGTCTGTAAAGTAGAAATAGGTATAGAGGGACTAAGGTAGGGATTTTCTTAAGTATTTGTGTATGTAATTCTCATTAAAATCAGTGGAAGTTACGTAACGGGAGTATCTTTGAAAGAGGTTTGTTCAAGCTCCCTGATGACACAAGAAGCTGAATGCTTATATCTCATGTTGTATGCTAGTGCTGTTTGCTTCCGTAACATTCCCTCAGAGGTCTGTCCTTATGTTCAAATCTCTTCTGACGTTCAGATTGGCTCTAGCCATGCCAGATACTCTGTCTTTCTTAGGCTCGTTGACTTGCCATGCTACCAGTATTTCATTGGCTCAGTGATCCCATCAATAAACAGTCTATGTGATACCCCGCAGAGAGAGACCTGCAAATAAATGGTATGAGCTACGGACATCTTCATATCTAGTCTTCAGGTGCCGCATATGGGATTTTTCATGCGGATAGAGTCTCCACAGCTCTAAATATGGGACTGCTTTAGTACTCCTCTCATGTTGCTCAGCATGCTTTTACGATGGCTGAGAGCACGTGGAAATTTTCAGGGGGAAGGCTCCAAGAATTCTAGGATGTGTTCCTCCACCTCCTACTCTGTGGAAGCTTTTCTTGACTATCTAATACTCTTGTTACAAAACAGCGTAGACATTTTCATGTTGGCAGTGGGAAAATGCTTGACTGGCCAACCCCTCTGAGCAAAGTTTTCTTTACCAAGCTGTCGTGGAGAAGCCTTGCCTCAGTTGCTACGCGAGCCTGAGGAACACAGCAGTATTTGAATCTGCAGCCTGGGCAACACGATTGAACAAGGGGAGCAACATAAAGGGCAGCCGACTGCAAAGCTGTTAGCATTCTGCATGGCACACAACTTCAGCTCAGTGTTAGATGTACTATTATAATTCTCTGTTAATTACATAGTGTTGATTATATAACTACTTAGCAGTTCCTCCTCTTTTAATGAGCACAGCTGTTTTCTGTCCAGCTTCAACAGGGAAAATTTCCCATCTCTAATTTAAAAGTAATACACTCACAGAAAACTCCAGAGGGCTCTTGGGCTCGCGCTGTTTAATGTGTTTTAACGCTCATGGTGCCTACAGGCTTCCTTCAGCCTAGAGAGCACTTATGGCCATTCCCCTTATCCTCTTAAATGAATCTTTATAATTAATGAAGTTTATTAATAGCATTAAAAAACTAACAAAGCCCTCACCTCCTTGTTAAGAAAACCGTTTTGTTTAGGCAGACTGATACAAGCTGTCATGTAACTATGCTAATTTGGATCTGTGCACTGTATCACTGTTTTCTGACCAAGCTCTTTCTACACAGTGGATCGATGGGCAGTTTTCTGTGGAAAACTCTCCAAAGAGTGAGCGATATAAACATGGATTTGTTTACGCTAAGGTAGCTTTGGGTTACTGCTTTCCAGGAGACAAAAGTACTAACATCTGCTGGAGACCGGATAGGCTGAGATGCTGGAGCATTAGAGGAAAGTAATGTGTAGGCAAACAGCAGCAATATGCTGAACAAAGACCTTCAGGTCATCGCTTGCCCCCAGGTTCATGCCAGACATGCTGCATCAGTGACAGTAACATCTTAAAGAGCTTGCTGAGAACTCAGTCCAGTTTTATGCACTGCATCTCTGCAGTGCAAACATTTTGGGCATGGACAGTTTTTCTTTGGAAGACATGTTTTTGTCAGAATCAAAACATTTCCCAGGAAGATGTAGGCTTAGATAAAGTTTTAGGTGGAAGAATTGTCAAAACAAATCACTTCAATTTTCTAGCTTGGTTTTTACAAAGTCAAATTCATTTCACTAAGATTTTTATAACGTTTAATTTTTTCAGGTATATGATAATATGCTGGTATGTTTTGACACTGTCAGGATACAATCATTGTGGCCTGAACAGAATGCACAAGAATGTTTTGGTTTTGTTTTGTTTTAAAAAAAGAAAAACAACTTTTGGTCTATAAGCTATTTTGAAGGTGTGACACAAGAGGAGGAAATGGCTGAAGCGCAGGTCTGTAGCAATGGCAGGAAGTCTGCAGCAAGAGTTGAGCTTTATTTCCTAACTGGAGGCCCATTATTTCTGCTTTACGGCTCTCTGTTCCGATCTCTAACAAGATCTGGGATTTTCTCGATCTGTTAACTTGACCCTACTAACAATATTTTAAAAGTTCAATAACTGATAAATACTTGAGCAAATGATTGAACACACTGTGGAGCTGCAAGTTGATTGTAATCACGGAAAATAATTATTGTTGATGTGCTTTTAAAGTACTACTCTCATCCGGTAATATCTATTAATTATTTATTAGTCTGTGTACCCTTTATAGGTGTAACCTTAATGCAGATTGAGACTGCTTGATCTGTTATTGAGAGCAAAGACTCTAGAAATATGATGATTTATCTGGAAGTCGCTCTTTATCTTCACCATTTTTAAATACTGCACAGATAAATATGTCTCTTTAGCTAGAGTGTCCTTTTGTTTCCCTGGTACGCTTGATTATAAACATACATCAAGTTGTTTCCCTCAGGGCACCCTGTTCAGATGCAGCTTGAGTTACATTATGGTAATAATGTTCATTCTTTGCATTAATAATTACACTGAATGCCTCCTGTTCAGCGAAGTATTGTATTTCTTTGATGTTTTCCTTGGTATTATGAACTGCTGTGCTGTTACTGTGTATTTTATGCTGACAATGCGGGTCGCCCATTCTCCCTGTTTTTTCCTTTTCTCCATTACTTGTGCCTCTGGATAGTAACATATCATACCAGGTAAAACAGAGTTAGGGTCAGCTAATCCACTCAGTTCCTAGATCTGACAGGTAAAGACAAACTGAGCATTGGTATTGACTACTGTGCTGCTCTAGTGAACTTTTCTAACAAAACCAGGAATTTCCAGACTCGGTTGCTTCGGGCAACAAATGGTAAGTCTAAAGTAAAATGGCTAGTGACAGTGCAATGTTTATAAGATTAAAAATCAGTTGCACCCATTTAGAGAAGAAAAAAAAAAAGGCAGGCTATTGTAGCAGTTGTGTGATCGCTTTTTTGTTTGGTTTCTGTGGATTTTTGTTTGGGTTTTCTTTACTTTTTGTTTTGTTTGTTTGTTTTGGGTTTTTTTTAGTTTAATATCCGTTTACGTAATTCCATTGATTTTACTGGCAGTGTACTAAGACTGAATTTGGCTTACAGTGACTGATTTAACAAAATTGATTTCTAATATTATTCAATATTTGCATTCATTAATGCCCAAACAGGGATTCCTGTGTTTCACATGTAACATCCTTCTATGTCTTTTTTTGGACCTGAATGATCACGTATTTTTTGGTCCTGTAAGTTGTTCCCATTTTGAGAACAAATAGAGAAGAGTCAGGTATTTTTTGTGTAGTCTTTTTGGTTTACAAAGGATGTTCAAGTTTCCCTAAAGAAAACTGCAGTCAAACATTAAAACATTTATTATTAATGCTTCAAAACCTCTTTTTTTATATCAGCAATGACCAAAAAGTTCTTCTAATCTTTTTCTTCTCATTCCAGTTCTGTTTAATATTTTTATCAATGATCTGGATGAGGGGATCGAGTGCACCCTCAGTCAGTTTGCAGATGACACCAAGTTGGGCAGGAGTGTTGATCTGCTCGAGGGTAGGAAGGCTCTGCAGAGGGATCTGGACAGGCTGGATCGATGGGCCAAGGCCAGCTGTATGAGATTCAACAAGGCCAAGTGCTGGGTCCTGCACTTGGGTCACAACAACCCCATGCAGAGCTACAG
>NW_008824357.1:712869-758230 GCF_000699105.1 Pygoscelis adeliae | reverse complement strand
TGAGGGAACTGGGGTTGTTCAGCCTGGAGAAAAGGAGGCTGAGGGGAGACCTGATCGCTCTCTACAACTACCTGAAAGGAGGCTGTAGCGGGGGGGGGTGTCCTGTCTCTTCTCCCAAGTAACAAGTGATAGGACGAGAGGAAAGGGCCTCAAGTTGTGCCAGGAGAGGTTTAGATTGGATATTAGGAAAAATTTCTTCACCGAAAGGGTTGTCAAGCATTGGAACAGGCTGCCCAGGGAAGTGGTGGAGCCACCGTCTCTGGAGGGATTTAAAAGACGGGTAGACGTGGTGCTTAGGGCCATGGTTTAGTGGTAGACTTGGCAGTGCTGGGTTAACAGCTGGACTCAATGATCTTCGAGGTCTTTTCCAACCTAAACGATTCTATGATTCAGTCACTGTTCCCACCACACACACCCTCGGCCTTTTCCTCTTTTTAGATTTACAGCTGCAGTATCTGCATTAGCTGGGTTAACACAAGGAAACTGTAGCTAGCCAAATTTGCAGTCCTCTTATGTTTTGTCGCTTACTTCTTCTGGTTCTGTTAACCAGTTAGAATGGGGAAATTTCTGTTTAATTTTCACGCTATGCAGGAAAGCACTTGAAACAACCAGCACGAATGAAGTTAAGCTTGGTTGAAATGTACAAGAGACTCCCATGCCCTGAACCTTTACAACCTAGCTAGATAGCAGCTGGGAAGAAAGAGATTATCCACTTTTGCAAAGGAGGAAATAAACTCACATGCTGACTTGTCCTAAGATCAGAATGGAGTTTGTTTCAGTTCTATGAAATTAAGACACTTTTGGATTTCTAATCTAATGCCTTTACCATCAATTATTTTTCTTTGCTTTGAGAGGTGATTATTCTGCATGGATTTTGCATTCCTGGGTAGCTTGAATGCATCCAATGCTCTCCTGGTGCTTTACAAATGAAGCGGTGGGGGGCATCTTCATATTGTAAAAGAGGAAAGTGGACCACAATGATCTCACAGCGTTTTGGTTGGTGTGTTTTTTTTTTATTTTTTTACTGGTACATACATTTGCTCCAAAGCTTCAGGGAGATTTTTTTTATATTGGCAGGATTTAGGTTCATTTATGTATTTAACGTATTGCTGACTACCACCACTAGCTTCTAGGTGGTGTGTTGAAACTGCATGTGTATTTGCAAGTGTTTGACAGAGGGAGCCAGTAAAAGATGAAAAAATTCCCACTAGTGACACCTGAGCATCCTCCTCCCAGGAGGAAACCAATCTAGTGTAGTAGGACAAAGCCCTGCAGCAGTGAAGAGGGTAACAGCAGCATTTACAGAACCTGCTTGCTAGATTTCCTGGGCAGAAAATAGTCTGTGAGTGAAGATCACCTTTTTAACCTGGTTAACCTAGATATAGAGATGGAAATGGTAGCACTGGGAAAAGTTGTTTAGCCCTTGCATATTGCAACTTTCAGTTTGTTGGTCAACTTGAAAGTCAGTCCAGAAAATAAAGGACAGAACTTTTCCTTCTCCTGGACAAGATTAGGGTGCAGAATTGCTGAGGAGAATCTTCTTTCCACTATGAACAGTGGAAGGCATGGGTAAGGCTAAGAAGATGGCCACAGATGAAACTTCTTGCTTGGCTTAGAAAGCCAGAGGCTTTGTTAAAAGCTGTGACCCCTTTAGCTCTGAAGACAGCCATAGAAAGAAGATCCTTTGGATCTTTTTGTCCTTCTCCAACCCTTTGTGTGTCTCTCTTTCCTTCAAAGCAGCATTTTTTCTTTGTGCCTTTTTTTTTTTCCTTCTCAGTTCTGCTTAGCAAAGACTCTCCAGGGAGCCAGTGCCGAGTTGAACTTGGCACAAACAGCCAGGAAGACGGCTTGAGCTCAATGTCTGTACAAATGTCCAGGATAAACTGCTGTATTAATATTTCAAACTATTGCCTAATACAGTATGCACTGTGGCAAGGATCCAGGGAACAAGGTTTTCCTGGTGAAATCTGCCTTCTCTTTTTAATACGCAGCTATAAGCAGTTTATTTTTAAAACTGTTGTATGGAAAGAGCAATGTTTTCGTTAATGGAAAATCCTGACACCCTTCTTCTGGCCTTACACCAATTTTGTTTCTACTTCTGTGGAATTATACTGACTTTTCTTGGGTGTAATATAGGAGAATCTAGCCCTCTTGTTTTATAGCTATATTGCTATAAATCTCTTCAGAGTGGGAATATCTTTATTAGTTAGAACTTCATTGTAGTGAACTCTCATATCAGACAGGTTTAATTTAGATTTACAAAGTGGGCTTTGGTTATGTTGCCCTAACAGCCTGTCCAGTATGAGATCTCTAGGCTCTTGTTTACCTCAAAACAGGTTTGTTGTTGTTTTTTCCCCGCTCAGTCAGTGTCGAATGGGATGTGAGAACTTGCCCTCTTCTGAAAAAGTAGTTTAAAATGTTTTGTTGAAATGTTTTTGCATGCACATTTTCCATAGGAATTAATTTATTTCAATTTAAAAAAGGGAAAACAAAAATTTCTGAAATTGAAATGTTGTGTAGTCAAAGGAAGGTCCTTTTTGAAATCGCTGGGTTTAGTGTGTCATTTCATGATGACTGTTAGAGGTTTTTGTTTGTTTGAAGTTTGGAGTTTAATGCAGTGTTCCAGCTGACATGAAACAATTTCAAATTTTCCTTGTGAAAAATTCTTTTTTTTTTTTTTTTTGTTTCAAGTCACAATGAGGAAAAATGCTAATACTTTCTCTGGAACAGAAATGCGAACTATATTTTATATATATTCTGCTAAAGCTAGTATTAAAAGAAACTTTACAGCATAGAATGGTTGAGGTGGGAAGATCTGACCCCCCTGCTCAAAGCAGGGTCAACTAGAGCAGCTAGCTCAGGGCCGTGTCCCATTGGGTTTGGAATATCTCCAGGGATGGAGGTTCCTCCTTCTCTCCAGGCAACATCTTCATGTGTGACACCCTCATGGCAAAAAAGGTTTCTCATGTTTAAACAGAATTTCCTGTATTTCAATTTGCATCTGTTGCCTCTTGACCTGTCACTGCACAGAGAAGAGCCTGGCTTGGTCTTCCATAGTCCCTACCCTCAGACATTTATTCACATTGATAACACTTCCCCTTCCCCACCTAGAGGCTAAATAACCACAGCTTTCTCAGCCTCTGCTTGTATGTATATTAATGCCTTTCCACTGCTTGGGTATCATCCGCATTCCTCTTTAATCTTGGATTCATGAGTAGCGATATGAAACTAGAGCCCTCAGAAGACCAGGACACAGATGCTGATAGGACAGAAACATGGGAATAAGAAGGCATCATGTGTGGACAGTGCCTACTACTTACTTTTCATGGGTTTTCCGCTGTTAAAGCATACTTTTTCTGTAGACGATTTCTATTTCTAGAGTGGGAGGTAATTCTCTAACGAGAATAAATTTGCCCAAACTTGTAGAACTGCCGCCTTTTCTAATGCTTATGCGAAGAGCAGGGAATGCTGACACTAAGGGTGTTTGAACACCAGTGACAGTTACCTTAGGGTCTGACTCGATAGCTGTTTAACTTGGCAAAGTCTTTACTTTGATTCTGTTTGGCTTCTGGAAGCATTGAGAAGATGTTTACTGGTTTGTACATGAAACTAGATGAGTCACTTCATAAAAATATGTGGTGAGGTAGGCCTCACAAAGGCAGTTATTACCCTCTTCAATCAGTTTTATCAAAAGGATAGTAGTTTTTTTTTCATTACTGTAGCCGTTGTCTGTTTCAAGTGATTCTGAACGTTGATAATAAATTTAGTCTTGGGCTTGGGTTTTATCTTGCCTCTTGTGACTTCCGTGACTTCAGAGGAGTTGATTCTGACTCGCCCACTGTAACTTCCTTCAGGTCCAAATCCTGGCCGTGAAATGTCCCGTTTACATCGTTACTACCAGAATTCATGAAAACAATCAAATAGGATTGTTGTGACAGCTCTGAGTTTGCTTTCATTGTGGAATATTCCTACTTGCATACATTCATAGGCAGATGTTTACATAATATACGTTTTGAATTATGCTGTTAATCCCTCAGAGGGATGAATTTTCTTAACCCTTTTAAGTATCTAGGTGTAAAAAGCAGGGGGGTGACTTCCATTTATGCCAATTTGAGTCTTGGACAACTGTATTGGGGTCAGTGAAATTAACTGTGAAGAGCATACGCATGGAGGAATTCAAACTGAGATCTTAATTCTGCCCACTAAGACACACAGTTTCTCAGGCTGCACTGTTTCCAAAAGCCCTAAAATCTATCAGCTGAACCATGGAAAACTGAATCCCACCCTGGGTATGCGTTACCACGTGCCCCAGCTGGAATCGGGAGTCCCACATGGTGATAGATATGGTGCATGTACTAAAAGACACTGCCCTGTGTGAATCCACCTTAACCCAAATGGACAAGATGAGAGGAGATGGGTTGTAGTTGCCTGTTGCCTTGTGGCAGACAAGGTTTAAGATAGAGGCAGGTATAGAAACCAAATCTTCTGACTTATATTTAAATGATTATCAGCTAGACAATTCTGCCTGTGAGGAATGTAGCTTGCAGACTCATGGACTGATTTGGGATGGTCTTGAAATGAAGTAATGGTGACAGGCTTTTTGCTGGACTGTCTAGCGGAAAAGTGAGAAATGTTGTGCTTAGGGGACACTTAGAGAGGTTATTCCTTTTAAAAGGATATGCGGTCACATCAGAGGTGGCAGGAGAGAGACTCTAGCAATTGGTAAGCAGCCACTTCACCATCCTAGATGACTTTGTTAGAAATTCCTCCCTCCCCGTAGTGAACCACACATAAAAAAGCTGAGCGATGACTTGTGCTGGGACATGCCTTTTCTTGAGTGAAATCAAAAGCTGAAGCTGTCCTTAGGGAGCTGAGGTTCTGAGATCTGCAGCACTTATGGTCTGGGCCCTGAGACTGAAAACTGGTGATCGAACTAGTGGTTTGTTTGTTAATCCCAAACGATTTTGGCCCTTGCCAAGAGTCAGCCCTGCTTCCTTTAGTAGCCCTTGCAAGCTTTTGGGGAGCTCTTGTCAAGACTCCTTGAGGCCCTCAAATCACTTTTGAAGTTTCTTTTAGCTGGCAGAGTGAGGATTTGACCAAGCTTTGTCAGTAGTCTGATGTGAAAAGGCAGCTTTTGACCCAGCCCTGAACAATGCCTAAAAATCAGTGCTAAGACACTCTTGAATTCCTATCTCCTTGATTACTCTATGTTGCAGACTAGATAGTTCCTAGCTGCCAGAACCTTGATGCTTTTCTGTGCTACTTTAAACTATATTCAGGAGCTGAATAGGCATGGGGTGTTTTTTGTGCTGTTTACATTGCTAGAGCTTGGGCACTGGAGGGCTTGTGCAGCAAGCACAAAAGCATATACTTCTTGCTTCCTAATCTGATGAAAGGAGAGCACGTGCTGAACTGCAGTATTACCCAAATGAGCAAGAAAAGAAAGGCTGGCTGCAAATAGAAACAAAGCATTTCCCCTGTGTCCTAAACATTAGTGTTTCTCATCCATTTGATTTAACAAGGGCAATCGCCCTGCCACTCTAATTATCTCTGTCAGACCCACAGTGCACATAAAGTAGACCTCTGATTTTTAAGAGGAAGTGAGTACCCTGGTGGCTGCGTGCCTTTTCGTCCATCATGATGCACATTTTATCAGAGGAAAGCGTTTGGAGGTTGCCGTGATTACACAAGCAGATTCCTGGCATATGGCAAAGGGCTATTTTTTATTATTTACACAATTAATGGAAAGGAAACATTGAGTGTCTTTGATTAGAATTAATGATTCATTAGCCTGGGCTGTCATCACCTGGTAGCACTGTGGATCTGGATGGCAAAGTTGATGAATTATACTGGTTAGAAGAATAATAGTGGGGATAGGGATTCACAGAGAAACACTAGTATGAGTAGGGCAGCAAAACTGTGGAAATGGTTTCTGAGGGCAAGGCCTGACTCTGCACTCAGTCTGGATAAATGTGCACTTCACGAAGAGCTGTGCTTGTGGCAGATGCTACTGCCTACTACTGTTTTTCTTCAACGCTAAATGACCATTACTGCTCCACTGATAGAGCTTACCAATGCCTAAATCTGCTGACAGAGCTACTTGTGAGTTTCATTTATTTGTTTCCGTCAAAATAGGAGCAAATACTGAAACTGTTTCAGCAGATGATTTCCCCCCCACCCCCCCTCAAAGTGATTTGGTGGTACTCAGCCAGTGCCATGGAAGAGAGGAGCATTTCAGGAGAGTAAATCTCTTTCTTCCAGCACAGCTGGATCTAGACAACTTCCCTCTTGAAAACAAGTTGCAGGGGACAGAGATGCATTTGGACAATGCTTTCCCATCTTCTAAATTGAAATTCTGATTCAAAACCTCAGTGTTTGAAGACTAAACGTGCTGTGTTTACTGTAGTGGGCTTTGACTATTGAGCAGCCACCAGCATTGTTCCCAGGTTAGGTTATGTAAGAAGGAGGAAATGGTACCACAACACAAGTCCGGAGGGATTTTTAGCTAACACACAGTTCTGACGCTGCTGTTGGCTGTTTCTGTAATATAGTTGCTCTCTGTCACAATTTACCATGTGTAAGAGGGGATTTGGAGCATGTGTTTTATCAAGCTACTTCTGTGGTCTGGGAGACCTGTTGTTAGCCTTTTACGTTTTGAAGCAGGAACTGTCTTTTCACACCCCGCTGTAATAGAAGCTGTGGGTCCCAGTGCAGAGAATAGGAGGACCCAGGAGGTCCATGGACCAGGGTAAGGTGGTAAACCTGAAATCGGACCCGTGTTGAGGAATCTGTTTCACAAACAACCAAAACCTTAGGCTATTCTAATGAGAGGTTTAGATTTGGGTGTTATTTCTACCTGGGAATGTAGCTGGGGTGAAAAAAACCCAACCCTAAGGGATTTCAGGGATATTAGAGAGAAAAATAAAACTCTCATGGATGAATAGATCAGTCTGCAGCACTCAGAGCACTCTATTTTAGCAGAGATGGCTTTTCCTTTCCATGTTGGAACTGCTGTGAGAGTGGGTAGAGAGTTAATGTAACGTTCATAGCTGGTCCCCACAACAATGCAAATGTGATAATTTTCTCTCTAATACATATTCTTGGTATTAATAGCAAAGAAGCCAAAAACAAAAAGTAATCCATCACTTTCTGTAAAATTGCCTATATAGACAGAAAAAACCCCACTGCTCCCTGTGCTGCTTTTCTTATTTCTGTTTTATTGTTTCTATTTAATGAACTGGCAAATAAATTACAAAAATCTGTTTTATAAGCCAGTTACTTATTAATTCCATATTTTCTGCAACAGGTTCTTAGATTAATGAATCAAGGAGATGGAAAAGCCTGCTAATTTAATTACACAATTACCATTGCTGTAACATTTATTTTAAGGACGTGACATAGCTAATGGATGTTTTATTTATTTATTTAAAGTAAGTGATCTTAAAATTAATATTTGCAATTTTTTTTATTTCTGGCTTTTGGGATTTAAAATATTTTTTGTATTTTTTTTTTTTTTTGGTTTTTTGTTTTTTCCCCCCCCCCCCCCCCGTTTTTTTTTTCTTTTTCTGAGTTTAGTGAGTAATATTAAAAAAGAAGGATTGTTGACATGGCTAAAATAGCTACCTTTTTGTGGAGATCCCACTATGGTTACAAACTACAAACTAATTCTTGCTCTAAAAATGTCTTCGTTTAATGATGAGTGAAAAAAAAGTGAAGTAATGTTTCTGAATGAATACTGAACTCCACATGGCTAGATACCCCACAGCTCTATTAAAGATGCTTGTGTGCCGCCTCCGAATTAGATTCTTCGTACTTACCTGTAGCTGTAACCTTAGGTTTAAAAAAAAAAATAAAAAAAATCCAGTTCAGCCAAGGCAGTAGCAGTCTCATCCACTCCGTAGTGAGGACTGCCACAAGAATGGCATACAGAGATGCTGTATAGGTTTTGCTGAAACATCTGCCTAAAGAAAGTGTTATTTTGGTAAAACACAAATGTGTCTTTGAGAAACAGTTAATTGTGAAGGAGGTAGGGATTTTTACTGCTGTAGTTGTCTGCAAAAAGGTGGAAAATTAAGAGCTATATTTTTGCATTTGTATGGTTAAATGCTGTTCCAAGGGATACTGATGGGAGATTTTGCAGACACAGGAATAGGCATTTAGTTCCAGATCCAGTGGTCCTCTCCACAGGCTGCAGGTATCTGCTCGGTGATTGAGACCTACTTCAGGATGGGGCTAGAGGGCTGCATTTCCTCCAGTTAAAGGCGTCATCACCTTTGAATATTTTGAACATGCAAGAAATTTGCCTTTGTTCTACTCTAATTATATTCATGTGTTTAACCAAAAAGGAGATGGATTATTTCTATATATCTATATCCATCATGTTATATATAAACATTTAACACTTGATTCATTTCATACCTGTTTGAAGTTTCCCAAATGAAACAAGTTCTTAAAATGGGGCTTTGAGTAACTGTTTACTGCTGGTGTACACTAAGAAAGGAAACATCTCTCATTAATCTTGGGAGTGCAGGATATATTATTACTATTAATTCCAGTAATTAGGAGGAAAACATAACAAATTATTCTTAATAAGCCTTTCAGACAGGATTTTCTTTTAATCTAC
Organism: Pygoscelis adeliae; assembly: GCF_000699105.1. Classification (NCBI taxonomy): domain Eukaryota; kingdom Metazoa; phylum Chordata; class Aves; order Sphenisciformes; family Spheniscidae; genus Pygoscelis; species Pygoscelis adeliae. The sequence continues at coordinate 749,607 of NW_008824357.1, read as the reverse complement.
AGGCTCATTTGTATCTATTTATTTTTATTTTTCTCCCAGTGAAATTAGCATTCTCTGCACACTCTGAAATGACCTTTATTTGTTCACTGACAGATACAACACATAGCTTAAAATCAAAGTGGTGTTTGTTTGTTTGTTTGTTTTTTAACAATCAGGATAAGATACGGGCGGAAGATATTTTATTTTTTTCAGTATGTGGAAGGACTTCCACTCTCTCCATACATTTCTTCCTTAATTCTCTTAATATGGGAATATCCATGGTAAAAGACAAAGATCCTTCTTTGGGGCATCATATTCCCAGTAGTCTAGGAAAATGTGGACATTCCTCTTGCCTTTCAACCTAGGCAAAATGTTTCATATTCTCTCACTGATTTCAGTATTTTGGCTTGCATGATTTCATCTGTTTGTTTAGGTGATAGAAAAGTGAGGACTGAACTTTTAAAGTCCTGTTTGCTATGAAAATTGGACAGAACTTTGTTTCAATGGCTAGAACTTTATTGTTTCAATGGCTAAGAGCTTTTCTCATTTTACAAGCTATGTATTTTCCTATGCAGTTGTACAAGCCACAGTAGAAGATGAAATACTGCAGCAGGACTTTTCCACATACTTGTTATCCTCCCTCCTCCCTATTGAAGTCAGTAGTTACCATGACAGTGTCTGCAGAGATGTTTGTAGTTTGTTTATTTACACAATATACAGCCTAAACCAGTAACCGAGACTTGGAAAACAACTGTATTTTTATTTCTGTAACATCATAATCCTTGGGTTAATGGACAGAGCAGTGGAATTGTTCCTTAAGCCACCGAAGCATTGAAAATTTCAATAATAAACTAAATCTCTGCAAGTTTACCAGAACTATCAATTCATTTAGTCAAATTAGATGAACCCTCATTTTCTCTTTGTCAAACTTTTAAGCCATTTTCCAGTTTTCATTTTTTTTAAAGTTAACCTTTAGACCAAAGTATTTGTTGTTAACATAGAAAGATGCATGATGTTTTTATTTTAGTCTTGCAAGGATCAAATCTTCTGCAAGTAAGGTCTTGATAATGCTTTAAATTAGGATTCTTTACTGAATTAGTCAACCTAATGATTTTTGAACAATACAATTTTTTAAGTATTCTGCTTATGTCATAGGCTATCCAGAAAAACAGTTTTAAATATGAAGAATCTTATATATAATTTCTTGTGAGGCAGATGATGAGTAGTAAGCCTATAATCTTCTACCAATTTATTCACATTCAACAAAATACTGCATAAAGTGAACCGCTGATACAACTTCCAGTAACTTTAACTTTTTATTTTGTTACTTCTCAAACTACTTTCTAGTCATCGTTAGTGCAAAGCACAAAAGAAATCTTTCTTCAGCTCTCCTGTTCTCTGCATCTCCTTCTTTGGAATAGATGTTAAAGTGAGGAAGTTACTTTACTTAAAACTTAAACATTTACAGAACTGCATGAAATTTTCTTTTTCCAAATTTTCTCTCCTCTTGCTGACTAAAAACCTTCAAATTTTCTTAAGAAAATAACTTCTGGATGCTGAGATCCATGGTTTTCAAAGTACTTATTTTCATTTAGAGAAAGGCAAGTGCTGAGTCATTATGAAAATGAGGCCTTTTAAATCGCATTCAGGTCCCTTCAAGTTAATGTCATGGTTATTTATGAAAACCTGTTATTTTTTGAGACCCAGATATCTGTTCACAAGAAACTGGGCGATAGATTCTTTTTATTTATTTATTTCTGTTTTCAAGAGAAAGGTAACTTTTTACTAATCCTTTTCAGTAACCTTGTCAGCTCAAACTAACGATCTCTAAATTTGAAGTTGCTGCTCAAGACTTTGAGGGATCTCCTCCTGTTTATTGTTCCAGAAGCATTTTGGATGATAGAAAATACTTCAGAAACACAGCAAGTTCTGAAGCGAGTCAGTTCAGGCATCGTTTTAACACAACTCAAATAGATGACTACTTCATTTTTCTGGGAGCTCTAGCTATTACTAACCATGTAATCTGCCTCCCTAAGAGGATTTCCATGTGTAAATCTTTGTTTATCAAAACTGTGATAGTATTTAAATTTTTCTTTTTTTTTTTTTTTTTTTTTTTTGGGGGGGGGAGAGGGAACACTTGAGAGAGCTGTAGGAGACCTTTGAAAGAGAGAAATGCATGTTGAAAATGCCCTGATTTTTCAGAGTATGGAATTTTCATAAGCACTGTGGATTTTTGTCTTGTGGGACTCAGGTTTAAGATACTACTTTTGAAAATGGGACGTGATCTCCTCCAGCGTTTCAGAGCTCTCTTAGCAGTTTCCATTCAGTCTTTAAGGCTTCTGAGTATAAGCATAACAAGCAATTGTTTCCTTCTTTTGATTTAAATGTTTGTTTAAAATAGATAGTTGTCTGGAAAGTTTCTTTTCTGAAAGTTAAAACAAGTGCACACCACGGAAAAGAGCCTAGATTTCCTGGTTTCCAGTTCTCACCTTAATCAGCAATTACTTTTTTTAATCCCTTTCCTCAAATGTAGTAACAGTATTTTTCAGCCTTTTTTTTTTTTTTTTAGTATGAATGCATAGCTGCAAAAGTTTCTTGCACAGCTGGCCATGTTTGTCTTCATAACCTAATATTAAACATAGTTGCTGCTGATAATTTCGATTTTCCATGGGTTGGATTCTTTTCCTTTTTGGTAGCTTCTTCCTGTGGTTATCAGTTTTAGGTCAAGATCTGACCATAAGTTTTTGCTGTGCATTATAGAAGAAAAGAGAACATTTTCCTCCTGGTTCTACTGAAAAGGTTGTTCGAGAGTTGACGTGGAATATATAAAAAATAAACTTCACCTTGAACTCCAGACCTGTGAGCTGATCAGCCTGTTTCTTACAATATGAATGTTGTCTCTCAATGTCTCTGTAGGTTTTTTTTGCCTGTGTTATTTTTTCATCAGGCAGAATTTAACATTGTCTATTGTTCCACTTGCTTAATCTCTTCCTTTTATTCTCTGAGTTCTGCCAAAGCTCTTCTAAACTAAGAGGTTTATTTCAGAATCTCTGCAGCTGCTTCATTATTGTATTCCATTGTGTATTACCTGAGCATCTCATACTTTTTTTCAGTAGCATGTAGAGAACTAGTTCTGCAATGGTATAGTGTGGTTAGAAAACTTATAAGGTGCTTAGAGTGGTGAGAAACTTGGAAAGAATTAATCTGTTGCTACAGATGACAAAGCTACTAGCCATCTGGTTGAATCGAAGTTGATAGGCATCGCTGCTTTTAAATTAATAAGTACTATGTTAGAAGAGTAATTGGAAGTTGCATAAAATATGGATTTGGGCATTTGGATATAAATAATAGAGCATATATGTTTGATAAGAGCTTTAAAATATTTCTATAAAAAAATTCCATTTTTGTGATTACTGCAGTATTAAAATAGGTAATGTTTGTCATATAATCCCATCTGATGATTAGGATTAGTAGAATAGCATTATTGTCTAAACTGCCATGTCAAAGTTTCACCATTATTAAAAACTGTATTAGAGATCTGTCCTTTAGAAGTAGAGTTCAAATCCCTGTGAAATGCAGGTTACCTTACATTTGTTTTCCTGTTGTCCATGGCTTTAGAAAGGATTGCCCTAATTCCATCCGTACAGTAGATAGTCATAGAAAATGAACAGTGGTATGCATAAAATGTAAAACCAGAGATCTGACCGAGGCCAGAGACGTAACTGTACCTTAGCTTGGTAGTAATTAAACATAGTCAGGAATATTTAAGTTAATTGCTATTTATCCCTGTCAATACACTGAAACAGAACTATTTTACAGGAATGCAGGAAAAAGTTTTCAAAGAAAAATGTTTTGAGTTCAAGTTGCAATAAAACTGATGGAAGAGTGCTTATCAATGCTACGAAAGCTCAGGAGTTAAGGTTATCGCTTGGGGCATGGAAAAAAATTAGATTAATAGTCCTGTTTTGCCTGAGTCAGATCAGACTTGAACATTTGTTTCACCAGCTATGATTCCTTTCTTGATCGCTTATGGTACTTCTCTGCCAAGGCTTTTTTCAAGAAGAGCATCTGCTACCTCTTTTATGTCTAAGGTGGAGGTAAAGAGTGACAATGTTGTAAATGATTGAGGAAACCCTCTCCTGCGCCATTCCTTCATGCAGAAATAGGGTAGGTCACTCGCAACCTCTTTTTGTGCAATCCTGATAAAAGGAAGTATCTTCAGTGGTGGGAGGAGGATGTAAAGAGCTACTAGCCCAGTAAATTAACTTGTGTATAATTGTTTGCTCTTCTCACTTTTGAAGTGGCACAACCATCCACCTTTAGCATTATATATCAGCACTATATTAAACTGCTATAGTTTGCATTTGCCTTTGTATTCATCCTCGATATGTATTAAACCTTGTTACCATGCATTTAATCATAGCTACTTTGATTTAAGCATACTTGGTTTTCCAGTAAAACCTGATATGAAACAAAAGGGAGGGGGAGGAAAAGGAAAGCTAAGTTTGCAAATTGAATTGATTATAACCTCCCACGAGCTGCGTTAACTACTGAGAAACAATAACTCCAAAAGGGAGTTGACACAGCATTACTATTCCTTTACTACTTTTTTTTTTCTGTCAAACCCTATGAGAAATTTGAAGGAAAAGCATTTTACTACCTGTGAATCAGTAGAAAAGTCCAATTCCGTATAAATTCATGCTTCTTCTGAAAATCTGAGCTTCTGAAAATCAGATTCTCTGTTTCGGGTCCTGTAATAATCATGCTCACAGGCTCTCAAGCCCCCATCTGTTAAAGATGGATTGGCAGTTCATGAACGATAGCTTCTGGTAACTTAAAATGTGCTTCTCTATATTTGGCTTTAATTTACAGAACTTCATACTGCAACCTGCAATACCTAGCATGTTTGATATCATGCGATAATTTTGCAGAAGTCTGAGATGGCTTCAAAAGATGGTCCAGAGCTGGTTTGCAAATATCAGTGTTACTGTAAAATGTAGCTGCACAGCAAAAGCTCAAAGAAAATAATAGCAAAGGATAGAAAAGAATCCAGTCAGATAACCACTATAAATTGTATTTATGAAGGCATTTGCCTTTTCCATTCTGCTGGCTGTATTTCAGAATACATTCAGACAAATAGTTGCTATTTGGGCACTGGAATATGCTTTCCCCTTTAAGCAAATCACTTAAAGACATGTTTAAGGCTACTATAATCTGTACTAGCACTCAGAGATTTCAAGATCTCTAACATTAAATGCTTTCTTGGTCATGTTCCTTCACCAGTTATGAGAGGACATAGGCTCTCATTCTACACCTTTCTGTTTCTTAGCCATGGATGGATGCTACTCCAGTGTACGTGGGCCCTATGCAACAGTGTTTGCCTTGTACGAGTGTGAGCTGGAGATCTATTGCCATATGGGACTAACGTGGGGCACAGTCTTCTTAGTCTCCCTACTAAATATAAGTCACTTTAATATCTTTCTTTCCAGGTTAAATTCTCCCAAGGCGAAATACAGTAGATTTAGGAATAAATTCTATTGTACATTCCCCAAAAGTGGCAAGAAATTATCAGATTTAGGACTGGTTGCGCTTCTTTTGTTCTGATAGTTTCTTATTAGATGGAGCATCGTTCACTTTGGCTTTTTTTCCGTTGTGCATTGTGGACAGTTATACCACAATTATTTGGGGAGTGGAGAGATGGGGGTGTTTTTGTTTTTTAATTTGTGGCTTTTCAGGAGTGGCGGAGGAATGGAATGTGTCCAGGAAGTGGGCGGATGCTTGCGTTTCCAGTGAAAAACTTATTCCGTTTGTCATGGGGGTGAATTTATGTTACATAAACAAGGTTTTGTTCTGTTATCTCTGAATGGCACTGCTATGAACTTTAGAGTAGCTCCAAATACAGTCAAAAGCTTTACTTTTGAATAAAATAACGGCATGCTGTGCTGCAGGTTATTCAGTTTAGGATGCATCACAGTTGGTGCATGAGATATGCTGCGGAGCTTTAAAGAAGCCAGTTTAAAGCCCTTGCAAGTTCTTCATGGCTTATGATCAGAGGCTTCTACTTCTTAGTAACATGTTGCAGTATTTATGGACAGGAATAGAGTTAACATAACCATGTTGTTAGCTCCTTTCTAGCTGTTTAATTTAACACACAAAGAAATTACCAGCCTTTGTTAATTGGTATTGAAATTTGATCTAAGTCAATTTGTTTGGAATTTAAGATTAAATTAATTTAAATAACTTTTGACAGAATGCTCTTTTGAAAGGCTTTCCCTTGTAAGTTCCCCACCAAAGGAAATCACTTACATTGAATTATTTACAAGACAATTTCATAGGGAGAGCTTCAAAAACCCTCCAGGCAATAATAAAATGATCTTTGCTGTTATAGTCACAATTTGTTCTGGATAATTGGCTGCCTTTTCCCATTGGGGGAATAGTACGGTTTTACGTGCTAGGTAGGTGCCTCTTCCTGCCAAGAGGACAAGGTGGTGCCAATCATATGGACTAAGTCTGTGTCTGAGTTTTCATTAAAAAAAAAAAAAAGGCAGCCAAAACCCTTAGTTTATGCCACAAACCTGCCATTCAGATTTGCAGTGCATTGCAGAAACAAACTTTCCTGTTTTGTTTGCTTGTTTATTTTCAATTATTTTACCTCCCAAATGGGTAACTTACTGATAAAGGAATAGCACTTACCAGACCGTTTGTTCTGCTGTGTCAGGTGTTTAAATGTAGACTGTATGTTTGCAAATAGCTGTTTACAAAGCTCAATGGAAAATAGGTTTCTTTCTGGGGGGGGGAGTTAAATGTAGATTTCATAATTCCATTGAAGTACTTCAGGGGAGCTGAGCTAGTTCATGCTTATCCTATCCTTTTCATGTTCAGTGGTCATCTATTGCAAGCCACTGAGGGAAACAGCACTGTGTTAAGGAGAGCATTGATTTGAACTCTACAGGTGCTCTGATATTGTCTGCTCCCTCTCACTCCTCTACTCCTGTGAGCTGAGCTTTTTTGATGAGATTTCTGCAGGTTATTGGAAAGTGGTGTGTCATAACAATTCTGTTAACCTGCTGCGATGAAGAAGACTGAAGAGCACTTGCACCTTAGAGAAGGGAAAAAAGTTGAAGTATTATGGCAATACACAGTCAAAGTATCTGGATTTTTAGCCTAAGCGTTATGCCTTTCAACCATCTAGTGAAAAATTAGAATGTTCTAGAGCAAGCACACTTGTACTGTTGAAAAGTCAACCAGAAAAATTGTAAAAAAGAATTTCTTTTGATTGATTAAAAAAGCCCAACAACAAAAACCCCTCAGTTTCTAAAGTTCAGGCAGCCTATGGTTGGACTTTGACAATGTCTCTTGAAATAATTTGAGTCCTTTAGTGGGTTGCATGGCTTCCTTCAATGGTGGCCACCGGATTCTATCAGAGCAGTAGCCAGAATATAAAACACGTTTATCCCTAAATGTATTGCTTTCTTCAGTTCAGTGGAGTCTGCCCAAAAGCCTTCCCTTTCCTAGATGACTTTACTGCTTTAAATCCCCACATAACTTTGTAAGAGACTTTTCTACCAGAGTTCAAACTGTAACAGAAGGTGTTACCTCCTTGTTCCCTGTGTGACGTTCAGTAGCATTCTTTGCATTACAAGAAATTCTCTTCTGACTGGTTTGTGGCCTTTGAGAGGACCAAGGCTGAATGCACCGGAAAGAGTAATTTGCTACGGTGGAAGTTCTGTGTGTTTCTTGGCTAACCACTGCAAGCTTGACAGGGGTTTCTTTCACTGAGAAGGAAAAATGAAAGAGCAAACTTTGGATACTTTCTCTTTGCATCTGAATGATGTCCTGATGTTTTGTAGGAACGTATCTGGTAAGATTTGATGAAAGTTGTGATGTCAGAAATTGCTCATCCCTTAAAGAATTTTCTATTACATTTTAATTTTAACTAAGCTTTTCGGTCAGAATGGGGTTCTGTTTAAATCCAGCAATAACCTCTTCAGAGTGCCTGGTATTCCCTTGTGTATTGACTCTCATTTTGTGCTGGGTGAGGCCCTTTCAGTGGCAGAAATCCCTCTCCAACCCAGGGGACAATGTGGATTGAAAGTTGATGGCCTTTTAAACTGCAGGTGGGTGTTAAATCTTCAGCTATGTATATAATATGTAGCTTGAGTTCTTCTTTCTAATTTTTATCAGTGTTTGTTCTTTCCCCTGTTTTCATTGTAATTTTTTAATTTCTATTGAAGTAAAATCAAAACAAAAATTTTTTTTTAAAGGACACTTAAAAATCAGCTTAACGTTAGAAAGCAAAGAGGGAAGGGACTGGGAAATGACCATGCTGTTTTTTTCATTACTGTTTTATGCTGTGGCAAGTGTCATAATTCTTTTGTCTTATAGTTCTTATTTAAAAAAACTTTTATTCTTTTCAGAACCGTTCATGATACATGCAGTAATATTAACTTAGCCTCTCTTTCCTGACAGTCACGATGTTTCATAAAAGATCGTAACAAAGAAAGATGAATAAAATACCTTTTCTCTGATAGCTCATGAAAAGTCCTCCAGAAGACGATTTATTTAGTCTGGGATTTTCAAAAGATCCTGTGAACTGGGTGCCTAATTCTCCTAAACTACTTGAGTGAATCCTACTCTTCTTTCAATAATTCAACATAAAGGTTTGCTCAAAACTGCCAAAACTCTACGTGTGTTATATGCATGTAAATATTAGATCTAATATTTCAAATAATATTTTACAGTAATTTGGTTAAACTCTCTGACAGTGCTTATAACTGGTACAAGAATCCATGTTCCATACAGATTTCTCATTGTAATTTATCATTATTTAATGAAAGCTTAAAATGAAGTGTCCAAACTTATGTCATATCCCCTCCCCCAACATTTTGAATATTTCATCTTCACTGAATGAGCTGCATAGCAACTTGAGCACACTCTTTAGACAGATATCAGAGCATCCTGATGATTTTTTTTTTTTTCTGCCAATATTCCCAGCCTGCCTTCTGGCTCTGACCACTGTTGATAAAATTATGGAAAGGATTATAGCGTTTCATTCTATTAAATGTCAAGGTAGAGAACATAAAATATGTCTGCTTATGAGCAGTGCTCATCAAGGACAACCTTGATTATTCAGGTTTGTTTGAGCAACAATCCCCAGTCTTCAGACCACATTAGTGGATGTGTTTGTTTTCCTTTCAATGTTCAATTGGTTTTTCTTCTTTTTTGGGGAGCGAGGGTTTAGGTGTGCGAGTGAAGATCACCTAGATCATGCTATCCCAAATAACTTGGCACACAGAGTCTCTCCTGTTGTGTAAATATGAATGGTTCTGAAGGGGGTTTTGTCGTTGTTGAATATTGCCTAATTTGAAGTTTGTCATTTATGATTTAGAGAGTAACAAAGCCATTTCTCAGAATGTGTAGCATATTGCATCAGACATAGAATAAAATGACCTTGTGTGCCTGCATTCTCGTGAGAGCTGGGTGCAGCCATAACTATCAGCCTTCTGTGAGTTCTGAAGTAAATATGATGTTATTTTAGTATAATTGCTGTGACTTTATGCATTAGCATAGGTAAAATGCTGGGTTTAATTCTCAGGAGTAGCTGTATATTTGTGTATGTGTGCATGTATGTACTTCTGCGCAGAGGTTTGCGTTCCTGGTAAATATACTGGGAGCTGGCCTTTACGGGTGAGGTTATACATGCTGGTAAGCTGGAGCCTGAAACTCCAGGCTCTGTAAGAAATACTAGCAATAATTTGTAGCACATTGGCCATTCTTTGTTTATTTTAACATCTAAGTTACCTCAGATAGATGCATTTTCTGTTTCTCATGTACTGGTTCTCAGAAGGCATCTTGCAAATGCCTAAATGTGTGTGTTCATTTTCTAACACCCAGTGGAATTCTGAGCTTGTACGCAGAAATGTGGAAACCATCTTATATGTATGTTGATGCCTTTAGGAAAATACCCTTTTTTTTTTCTTTTTAGCGGAGAGTAGAATACTTGGGAATAATAAGAAAGTCTGAACAAAGAAATTCAACTTGTTCTAGAATTGTATCATTCTGAGTGGGTGGAGGACCCGGCCAGATGCGTCCTGGGAGAGCGCTCAGCTTTGCTTTAAACAAGCTCCTTTGGCTCTATTAAAGTGCTCATGAGACAAAGCTCCATAGCAGAAGAGAAAGCTTTGCATCAGATGCACTAAAAATACTCCATATAAGAAGATGCAGGTTGGAAACTGAAGAGTTATATTGCTGTTTACAAAGATCTTTATGGTTAGATAGACAAGAGGAAAAAAAAAAAATTCCCAAGAGCTTTGTTGTGTGTCAGCCGGTAACTTTTGCCAGTGAGAGATTTTAAAACCTGTAATATATTCATAGATGTATATGTTCATATACAGACATATCAACAAGTTCTATGATTCTTTACTTTGAGCTGGGGCAAACAAAAATGTTTTGAAAGGAGGTGGTGGTGTTGAGACTGAACCCCAGACAACTAATGGGGCATTTGAAGGTGAAATCTAGTTGCCCCTGAGAAATCTGTTACTTTTGGGAATCTGAAATGTAACTCAGCATGCAATGCTTTTTGACTAAGTATGACCTTTAAAAGAGGAAGTGGGGAAAGAAGAGAAAACCTGTGTGTTTGAATGTGAATTTCAACATCTGTTAGGATGTGTAAGAAAGTTAGTTGGTGGCATTTAGCTTCTTTCTGTTCTGCAGGCTTAAAAGGGCTTGTTCAAATGCAGCTGATGGGAAGAACAGTTTCATTTGCAGATCAGGCCTTTTTTTTTTGGCCATAAAAGGGTAAACAACAAACAACTTTTTCATCCCTCCCCTATCCCTTTTAAGTGGAAAGCTGTCAACCTTTTCAATTATTCCCACCTAGGAACAATTGCCCGGTTGCTTAAAAGTTGGCTCATCTTTTGTCATTTTGCTTTTATGTGAGTAAACAGTAGCTCCATGCCTGTGAGGGCTAATGAAGCCTCCTTTCCAGTGGCTCCGTGTCTTGTGATTTAACTTTTGTATCATAATTTAATACGTCTTATTTGAAGGTTGTATTGTGAGTTTCCTCATTTTTAAATATGGGAGAGTCTACACAGGAACAAAAATGTATTGATGTTTGCTCCTTATTAAACAAACAAGAAATTGCCTAAGTTACAGATGATGTGTTTGTGTCTAAAAAGTCATAATCTTCCCTTTGATAATGCCTGTTGTGTATGGATTCTTCTGTGTCTTAGAAGCTTAGAGGCACTCTGAATTTCTGGGTGGGATGGGGAAAAGGCATTAGCAGAGACTCCCTGCTCTTCTGTGGTCTCTTTCCTGTTGTGAAATTTGATTGAGACTGGTTATCAGTTGCTCTTTCTCTTGAAGGGAGGCAAGACGCGAGTGTGTACCCACAAATCATGATTACTTCAGCTTCTTCAGTCTAAAAACAACAACCTGAAAACTTCTTGAACTATGCTTTTTAGAAGACTGAATGGAAGGCATTGTGTTGAGTTTCACAAGAAGTGGGTTTGGTTCCTGGGTCTGTCACGTGAAATATCTATGCAGGTTGAGGGAAAGCGTAGCTAGTTTTTTCAGATGTGTTCAATACTACTAGTTCCCACTGACATTAGTCTTGAAAGTGTGCAGTAGCTCTGCTTGGTTTGACCTTGGACTCTACCTCCATCTGCTGAAAAGTAGCAGCTTTCTGCCCATCCTGGACACTGATCACACACCATGGCCAGGTTCTAGAGGCATCAGGATGCAACAAACAGTAGTTAATTATTTTGTTATCTTTCAGCTATTTTAACGCAGATGTTACTGGCAAAGTATTGTCAATACCCTTAAAGCCAAGCTTAGTTCCACACTTTGAACGCTTTTGTCTTATAGAATATAAATGGTTGTCTTTCCGTTTCCTCTTGTCTTCAGTTTAAGACATAAATTGATAGTTTTTCATTCCCCTATTGTGACAAGTATGTACTCCAAATGCGTTCATCTCACTGTCAACAGACCTGGAAAAATTCTCTGCTGGAATTGAATCTGAGACTTCTGAATCGAAATGTAGAAGCCCTCGCCACTATGGTTTAAAGATTCAATTACAGTAGAATAAAGGCATTAATAGATTCACACCCCTGGAGGGGAGAATGATGCTACCGGAGGCCAGTCTGTGTTACATCCTGTTCCACAGACATAATCCTTCAAAAGCCACGTTCACAGAAATGGTATAGTTTCGTTGCCTTATGTGTGAATCAAGCATACCCGCGTACTTGATTCTCCAGTGGATTTCTTGCTGTGCATTTCGGATCTGATGGAGTGGCATTAATTTACTATGCACTTAAAGTATTATCTTTCTTTTAGAAAAGAGGGGAAAAAAATAATCTTTTTTGGACGTTTGCTTTTGTTGAACTTGCTTACTACTAGATGGAAAAAAACCCTACACTTCCGTTCCTAGTTTGCTGCTGTTGTGCTATAATTATAGCACAAGTCAGTTGTTTCCTTAGCTTTTAGTCTTTATAGTTAGATGCTGGTTCCAGTCAAACGTTTGGATGGTTACAACACAAGAAACATCTTTCTCCATCTGAGAGGTTTTGGATGCTACCTTAATATAAACAATAACATAATATTTAAGAAAATAATGCTTCCAGGAGTTCATCTTACCCTTAGTGGGAAACACTGGATATAGCAGATTGGGTGTTTTCTTCAAGACTGCAAGGAGTTTATGTGGAAATATTTTTAGGGATATAATTTGAGAGAGAGAGATCTTGCCCAGTAACAAACAGAAGGGGCGCTTAGGGCAGGAGGCAAACATTTGAGACCTTGCTCTGCCTGGTTCATTCTCCATGCAAGTGTACTGATTGATCACCATTAGGGGTTCTCTTATTTGTTCCACAACAAAGCACAGTCACAAGAACTCTTCTAGGACAAGAAATCTGGCTTCAGAGCATCCTGTAATGCTCTGACAGGCAGGAGAATGTCACCTCTCAATTCGGTGTTGCATAACGGCATTGGTCAAACATTGTGTAACTTATTTTAAGTAATTTAATCCAATTAACAAGCAGCTAATTTAGCATGACATGAACTGTAGCTGTGCAACTCTACTCCAGCTTTGTTCGTTAAATTCAACATGAAGTCATTGTCTTAACACCCAAAAGATGTATAATCAGTCACCAATTAATTAGCATCAGTATGTCAGGTACTCATTAGAATAATTGACTAAAGTCTGTCTTGTTGAAAATGGCTTTTTCCTTAATTTTATGCACTTAGTGAAATGGAAAATACAGTCCTAAAAGATGTAGACAGATCTTATAGGTCACCTGCATAATTTGTTTGCCAGGTTAATTTAGGTGCATCCTCCAGTGCTTTCTGTAGCTTAGCTGACATAGCTTAGGCAGTAAATTTCCACCACTTCTTTCAGAAAACGTATTCTGTGTTCTTGTTAGGTGACTGTAAGTAAAAACTGCGTGTTAACTCTGACTAACCTGAAATATCAAAATAGTTTAGTTCGCCAACTTCAGAGGAAGGAATGTATTAGGAGAGTAGTCTGCACAAGTCCTCCTCAGACGGTCTCTGACAAGAACTGCTTTTGAGTCGGGTTTTGCAAAGACAGATTATCCTTCTGTTTCACGCTTTCATCCTCCTTCATTGTGAGATATTTTTTGCTCTGTCTGTGTTGTATGTGACTGTGAAGCTAGACTCAAGACACGATACGCACACAAGCATAGACAAAAGGTGAAAGGTGAAATAGCAGTGTGCAGGGGAGAGTGTTGTGCCAGAAGTGTGACAGATTGGGCAACTGAACTCAGTACTCTATATTATTTATATGGTATATAGGTGCACAGACATTTAAATTGCTTTATTTATGCGAAGGAACTTTTAAGAGACTTCTTAGCTTGAGTGTAGAGCCATGTAAGGTGATGAGAGATCTGTGTGGTTCTGTAGTGATTCATAGTTACCTTGGCTCTGGTTAACCGAGGAGTCTTCACGCTGCATTTGACTGCAGGAAGCTGGTAGCTACATCAAGTTTTGGAACTTGTGCGTGTTTTCCTGCATTGTTGTGCTCTGTTAGGTGTCTGCCTCTCTCCTCTATTCCTGTGAACCTCGAATCGTTACACCGAGCGTTATTATCCAGGTCTAATGTCTAGATCTGGCACTGTGCATCTGCAGTGAGAAGGGGGAACTGTGCCAAATTTTCTGAACCAAGATGGGCTGGTGGCTGCCTCTGCTCATCACCCTTCACAGAACACACTGTTTGCTTGACTATGGGCAGTAAGAAGACTGGCAGTGTTTGCCCATTCTCTATCCCGTGTGGTCACAAGCGCTCCCAGAGCTGTGCAGTTCAGTTCTGAGCACTGATGAAATGCAGCAGACATGTCACAGAAACGTGCTGAGCAGCACAGGCTGCAAATAATCTCTTATTTTAATACTTCAGGGGCCTCTCTCTGAAACAAATAGCGCATGTTCTGTTTCTTTTTGGCTAGCGACATACTGTCAGCTTTAGTTTTAATCTATGTTAGAGGAATTAGTATTTGGTTTGTTGGTTTAATTCATTAAAGAAATGACTTCTGTAGCTTTGCTCTAGTTCCAGCAACATCCATCACTGAAGATGATTTTCTTCAACGCTGTGAGACACAATAGAAATGTGTTTGTTTATTTTTATAACCATCCACAATGATGTGTGTTTTCAAGGTGAATACCAATCATGCAAATGCCCACGTTTATTTTTCCTGAATTCCCCTTAAGAAAGGCAGAGAATTGTCTGACAGGATCAGATGAACAACCTCTTTAAGAATACTAATACCATCTTATTTTCATTCATAGACCTCAAAAAACTTTTCAAAAGAAGTTAATAGCATTTTATATATAACATGCGTATAGTAAATAAATAAAACAGTGAGAAAAGGAAGGGAAAGTGACCTTCCCTGAGGCCACCCAGTAAATAACTTTGCAGCCTGGGAGAAGAGTTCCTGTCACTTGAGCTCCTTTTGCCAGAAATATAAGATTGGAAATGGCAGAATTTGGAATAGAAGCCTCGGTTCAGCGCTTTATCCAGCAACCAACACGGGGGTCTCAATTCCAAGAGTGGAATGAAAATCATGCTCTGAGAGATGATCTAAATATTAACTATCAGTTTTCCTAAACTCTGAATTAATGGGTTTGGAAAAAAGCTGTTTGAAAGCTTTTGAGGTGATGGACTGCCAGTGTGTGTTCGAAGCATCCTGCACTGCCTGACAGATGATTCCTTTAGGAAAAAGGGTAAATAAATTTCTGATTTACTGGGAAGTGAATCTGAAGAAGAAGTAGGTGTCAAGCAAGGCTGGGAAAAGGAACCGTGAGAAGAACCACTTAAGGGAGAATATCGAGATGACCTTTCTTACTCTGGGTTCCTTTGTTAATGAAGGCAAAGTCTCTTTAAAGGGCAGGAGGTCTGAACTTCTGTGGATGGGGTTTGCCAGTCTGGGAATTGGTCTGTATCTTCTATTACATGAGCCTTTCTATGAATTGTAACCTTTAAATATTAAATATTTAATTCTAGGTCAAGATAGCCTAGTTTATGAGGTGGATGGTACAGTGAGAGAAGAGTAAATACCTGCATTTTATGAGTGTAATTTCAATCCAAATTCCAGGTTTGTTACTCGTGCCAAAGATGTTCATAAAATCACTATAACAATCAAAACATGAATCAAGGCTCATAAAGCAAACTTGAACTGTTAATGAAGTTTCTTTCAAGGGTTTGTTGCCACTACCAAATCAGCATCGTCGGCTTTTTCACAGCCTAGAGGACAGACTGCTGTAACAAAGAGCTGTTGCGAGTTTTAGTTTTACAAGGTGAATCACTATAACTCTGAAAGCCTTTTCAGGAGTAACAGTATTCATTGGAATACCTTTCCTGGACATTTTCTGCATTTAGGAACATTGCAACATGCATAAAGAGAATGGGAACTTTCTGTGGCTGAACCAATGCTACGTTTTATTCAGACCCAACAGGAATTCAGAAATGCAAAAAGAGCGCGATAGGAACAGGCATTACAACTTTGTGAAATATTTTGAATGGGTAAGATTTGTAACTTCAAAAAACGTTATTTGGGGTAATCAAATGTTTTTATAAACTTGATTACAATTCAACAAATGGCTATCAGATTAGTAGAAATGCTTTGATGGGAAATAAGATTTCAGTTTTCTTTCCTGAAGTGCCATTGAAAAATAAAATTTAGTTGAAACAAGGGAAATAATTGAAATTGGGATACTTAATTTTATTCTGTATGCTGTTATTCCAGGTTTTGTTTAATTAAGTTTTACCGACCAAATTACTTGTTTTTCAGATCAGTCACAAAGAAAAAGAAGCAATTACTCACACTGACTTAATACTGCCTGTAAGAGGAACATAGTCCCACTCAATCATAGTTGCCTGGTTTCCAGAAAACGAAACTGGATTTTGCATTCCTTTAAAAGACATTATTAAAAGTGCCCAGTTCTAAATGCTTTAATGGGACTAAGACCGTAACCTGGCAAATGGAGGGGGTTGAAGAAAACTCTGCTGGAACTAATTGTACCAAAAGAAAACTGCAGAAACCTGTGGTCCACTGTTGGAAGTGTGTTCACAAAGTCTGTGTATGAATATGTGCATTGCAAACTAACTCGCCAGATTCCATTAAGGGAAAATATATTTAAAAAACATACAAATAGAATTTGAAAATATTTGCTGGGAAAAGAGAGATAAAGAGGTATGGTGGGGAAGGAAGAAGTGGGCTAACATTATGAAGCTTTTGATGCATCTTGTGTTTTAACCATTGTGCTTCCATTAACTTCAGGAAAAAAAAAGTTTACAGAAACTGAAGTCCTTTCTTACTGTTCTGTCTCCAAGGTACTGATTATCCAATAATGTTTTGTAAAATGTCCAAAGAAGTTCTTAACTTTTCTGGCACTTACAGAGTGTCTTAGAGAGCTCTGCAGTCAAACGAACAAAGTGTTTCTGTTAAATCTATATATCTGTGACTTAATGCTTTTGAGCTAAGCGGAGTCTGTTAAATTTTGCTTCTAATAGAAAAGCAGAGAAAAAATAATTGCTGAATTCCCCTGCAGAAAGTAAACACCTTTTTTTTTTTTTTAATTATTACATGGGGTACTGGCATGAATAATGCAAATCTGAAAGTGATGTTCTTGGTGGAAAAAAGTTCTCAGGACACTTGATTCAACACTAATATTCCTTGTTTAGACCTGGCGATGTTGTTCTTGTTAGCATACAGAACAGTCATTGTTTTCTGTGAAGATCATGTAAAGGTCTATTAAATGGCTTGACAGCTGGAACAGAAGCAATTGCCTGATTTGCATTTTAAGGGAGCTGTAGAGATGTGCTATCTGAATGTGCTTCCTCTGCTATATTCCTGATAGATGAATAAATACTTGATGTGACTGGAAACATCCAAACTTTGCTTGTGCACAGTTAGCTGCTCCTAAAAATTTCAAATAAATCTTAGAATTCAACAAGGGTAAGATTCCCTGTTAATCTAATGCATCTTTTAAGACTTTCAACAAACTTCCATTTTTCTCATTTTTGTTTATAGTTGTTCTAAATGTTTAAAATAGAGATTTTTCTAGTTTTCCATGACTGGTGTTTTTTGCAGCTACCTCTTTGTTTCTGGGACTCTGGAAGTTGAGCAATCCAAAGAAACTGCCCCTTATGCCAATGATGAAGAAAACATTGCTTTGGTTAACAGCAAATATCCAGATGTAGTATGCTTAAAGATAATGCATTTGCTGTGGTACCTACGAAAAAACCTGTCCATTGAAGATATGTTGGAAGTCACTTTAGTGACAGTCAATATTGTCTTAAGGTTTCTTTGTATTGCCTTCATCTGTCTCTTGTCTTTATGGTTAGATCATAAACTCTTGGAGTAAACAGTATCTTTCTGGTCATGTGACAAGCGTGGAAAGGTACTAGTTTAGTTTATGACAAATTTTTTTACAACCTTGTAAGATACTAAACTTCAGGCTGGAAGGTTTACGCTATGAGACAGTATGTGATCCCAGGTTTAGTCCTGTGCAGTAGTTCCGAAATTCCTGGTGTTTGATATGAGAACATTGTGTTAGAATGAGCTATTAAAAAATTCTCAGATATTTTCCCCCGGTAATCCAAATACCTTGAAATTTTCTCTTTTCATTTCTATCTCTGCTCAGTTATTTATTTGCTTTGTTTCACTGTGGGCAAAACAACTTGACTTTGGCATTTTAATGGTCTCATGTGCTTAACTTTTAGGAGTGAAAATAATGATGTGGAAACAAAGCAACATTCTTTGAAATATTTCTCCAAATGAATTCAGACAAAATGAAAATATTTCTATGATTTTTTTAATATCAAATCAGCTTTTCTTCTCTTGGAAAGACATTTGACCAGGGAAAACAAAAGTCTTCAAAGAAGTTCTTTCAGAGGATGCTCTGAAAATCAGAGAAATTTTTTACGCTAATCAGTAGGTGCAAGTAGGTCAGCCACTGAATGCTAATAAAAAAGTTTTTAAATACCACATTTAAATTTTCAACTCTATGTTAGGTAGTGAGTGACAAAGTTAAAAATGGAGGAAGAAGCATAGCATGGGTAGGAAAATGCAAGCTCTTCCGGAATATTAGACCATGTTCTAGAGGGACCTGTTTGGTAATGACCTTCATTTATTTGTGTCACTGTGTTCTGTATTGCATTTTCCTTATGCCTTTAAATGTTGAAATCTTTGTAGATGAAATCCATTGTTGGGCGTAGTACACTTGCTGTAGAGCACTAATATAATAGCAAGAGCTAGATAAATTTGCATCAAAAGGTTTTTTTTACATAGTGAACCACTCTTTTTGTGGATAGTATGTGGTTCACATAAAATAACTGGAAAAAGGGAAAAAATGCAGTTTTGGGAGAAGATGGAAATGAATATATTAAAAACAATTTTGGTCATTTTTGTAAGGTTGTCAATTGACTGATTTTTAACTGAAATCAATACATGGCCCCACCCTTTCTATCAGATGGGAAGTGCCATATCAAATAGTATACCATATACATTGTGCCCGAGACACAATTCCAGTGTTCTGTGAAAAGCATGCAGCTGCTTTGCTAACTCACATTAGTAACTACGTCAGTGACTTTCTTTACCCCCAACTTGTGTGTAAAAATTTGTCAGGACAGATGGTGCTGACAGGAGAAAGGTCTTGCAGGAAGGAATTTGATCATTTTTAAGAAGCGAAAGAAGCAGCTGTGGTTTTGATTATTATTAAGGTAATTATGAAAGGGAGTATTATCGGCACGGAGTCACTCGGTGCATCTGTGACAGAAATGGGTCTTTTGTTGTGCTTCCTATTGAGCCAGTGATGGCCAACATCTGCCCTGTGGTAGAACCTGGGTGATAATGCTTTGTGGTCACCGAGATTTATCACCTCTGGTTTTGGCACCTGAGTCTTCTCATACATGTTGCAATTATAAGTCTTCTGTATTTGAGCAGTGTGTTTCTCGTTCTGCCTTTTGGAGCCATGCTTAGCTCACTGCCTACCATGAAAGCTACTGCCACGGCATTTCACACATCTTGTTTGCTCAGCAGTGAAACAAAATCCTGCATACCGCAACTGGTAAAGCAGAGCTAAGGCTTTGCAGATTGGTATTCTGTAATGTTCAGGAAGGAAAATCGGTGAGTTTCTTGCATGGTGTCACACCGTATGTTAACGTCATCCATAATTTTATATCAAAATCCTTCGAGCTACTGTTCATGTAGGGCCAAGACTCAAGTTTCTAGAGGTAAATGGGTCTATGTTACGTAGAATAAAAGTTAATCAAGTGGGCAATGATGCTGTGGAAAGCAGCGCAAAAATGTAGATGTGCATTGTTGAAAAAAACAGTGATGAGAAGTCTTTCTTCAAAGAATTAGAGGAAATAAATACCGTGTTTAGTATATAGAGAAAAACAGCAAATGCATAGTGAAATAGGGACGTGTATGACTGGCTGTGCCAGGCGAGGGGTGGCACACAGAGGAAGGGTCTGTCACCACTCATGCTGTTTTATGGCAGTTTAAGCTGGAGGAGTCCTGAGTGTCATGGTCACTGATGGAGGTGATCCAGCTGAAAAGTAACCCTTTTTCTGATTTTCTTTTTTTTCTGTTAGGTTAGCCCTCAGCTTCCTAAATTGTCTTGCTGTGCTGCCACAAAGGTGTTGATACCAGTGCCAGGCTACGCGTGGGAAAGTCAGGTCTGGCAATCAGGGGGTGGGCCTGTATCAGCCCAGGCTTAAAAGTGCCGAAATGGCTGTGGAATTGCAGTCAAAGGTTCAGCCAGTTGTGACAGGCTGAAACTTTCTGCTCTGAGAGGCGTCTGTTGCTGTGAGTGAAGGTGAATTTTTAATGAGTGTTTTCTTTGGTCTCAGATGCAGTGATGTCCAGGCATATCCTCGGGGTAAAAAAGAATATCCTTCTAAGATTTCTGGGAAGTGTGGAAATGATCTGGAGAATCACTGGGAAGTGATTCTGAGCATCACTTCAGGGATTGGCTGACTGCACTCCAGAATGATTATGTGACTTTTTTTAAAACGTTCACATTGAACTGAGGAATGGGAAATCTCCCAGCTTATATTCCTGTGATTTAAGCACTGTTGCCTCCAACTTGCAAATGTGTGGGAGTCTCCTCAGTATGCAAAAACATCGATCTTTCAGTGGTAGTGGTTCTCAGGTAGTATCCTGTCCTGGACAGACCTTATCTTTGTATTTTATTTTCTCTTTTTATAAAAAGTCACTCATAGTCATATTTTTGATGCAGCACTACTAAGCTGGTGTTTGGTCAGTAATACCCAGTTCAGTTCAATCATGGCACCTATTTTGTCAGCGGCTGCAAACGAAGCCCATAATGAAAATGCCACTTGAACAGTGATTCAACAAATGCGGCTTAGTGGTCTTCTGCTTAATAAAAAGTATTAATGGATCACTCAGAAAAATATAGCTGTAGATTTGGTTTACTGAAAATCTTTTACATGATGCTGATTTTTCACACTTTAACATTTATGGGAAAATTTAGGCTCTCTGTGTATATAAAATAACTCAAACTGAAGGAGCACAAAGGTGCAAAGGTAATGTGCCTCAAAGTCAAACACAAAAGGAGGCTGGTGATAGACAAGCTGCTTTTTATCCTCTTCAGGTATTTTAATATTTCTCCTTCACAACAGTGTAAATTCCATTTGATCACACTGAATTCTCATAATTGTTATCTGTATGGCTGATGGAAATGTCAAGTTTCAGGGTGGTAACAAAGCTTGGTGCTGTAGCTAGCCTCATCAGCATGTGGTGTTCAATCATCATCCCAATCGCATCACAAAGTCTTCATGTTGTCTTTGATCATTTTCATCTAGGGCCTTGAATGACATTACGCACGTAAGACTTGATTCTTATTTGCGGTAACTCCTCTGTGCACACACCTGAAGGGGGAGCAAATTATTTACATGGGTTTTAAGTTCTTTCTTTACATTAGTGGGGTGGCATAAAATAAACTTAATGTAAATAAGTGTGACTACATGTGACATGCCCCAGACCGATGAGTCTGTGGTACAAAGCTCAGGAAATGAGTCCTGAAGTCTGGACGCATTCACTATTTAATCTGCTGCTATTCTCGTGTTATAAGGTTGGTTTTTATAATGTGTGCGAAATGCGGTGGAAGGTGGAAATGCGCATGTTAGCTTAGGGGCAGGCAGCAGGATGGATAGTCGTAGTGGGAATGTTGTTATAACTCCATCCAGAAGCAGAGCATGTAAATGAGGGTCAGGACCACTATGTTACCACTGTTGTACCTGTGCACTCGCTTCAGTGTTTCTGTGTGGTACTGCACTCTGCCGTTTAGAGGTACCTGAAGTGTCTTCTGGGACTGCTGATGGGCTCGTGTTTTAAAAAATGGCGACCTACTTGAGAAGGTTGTCAATGCAAGAAAAAGAGACCGTTTGATATACACTGTGCAGGCTGAATAGGGATTAGAGGCATTTAACTGTGAATCTTGTATCCTTCAGGTTTTATGGCCAGATCCTTTTATTCTTTTTAATCTTCACAGAATAGAAGGGTAGGGGGAAGGGAAAAGGAGAGGAAATTATCTTATTACAACTTTAGAAACTGTCTTTGTAACTGAGAATAAGAAACTCCAATGAAACGGGAATGAGACAATAAATTGTCCCTGCTTACATGTTACTAACTTGCCGTTATTTTCATTAAACATTTACAGGCACAATTTCAGTTACTTAAATCAACATGATGACCTACTTTAAAAAAATCAGTTGGAAGAAAATATACCTTTAATTATATTCAGTGATGGCTTTATAAACTTTATAGAGTATGTAAGTATGTGCATATAAGGCTCCCACATCAGCAAAAAGGCCAGCAGAATGGCGAGGGGTGTCTGTAGTCTATGTATTCTTTTTGTGTAGGTGACTTAAAATACCTTTGCATCCAAGTTACAGTTTAGGGAAAACAAAAAGAAGTCCCTACATCAAGTGTACTTAGGCACACTGTTTATTATAAACAATACACTTTGGGGAAATCATGTTCCCCTTGAAGCTGGTGATACAGTTCTCTTATTTTTGGTGGGGCCAAGATTTCAGACGTTGTTCTGGCTCTGAGAAAATTCCAGGTAAAAGTTCAGTACCTGCAGTATCTTCACCGGTCATTGGGAATAATCCATGTAGTATTTTTTCTTGCAAAAGACTGAGCAGTGTAATTCTAATCCAGAAAAGTATTTGGGTCAGGTAATTAACTCACACAATTGTGTGAGTACTATAATTTAGTTGATTCGGAGAATCCAAGTATTGTTTTATTACTTGCATTCACTCCCTGAGGACGTAGAATAGGAATGTTTCGAATCAGTTCTCATTTCTGGTAATACTGAACCAGCCGCTTCACTAAAGATAAGAAACAAACAAATGAGCAAGCAAACAACTAACCACTAGTCCAATTCGTCTGATGATGAGAAGGTGAATAAGCTCAGGTCTATCATAACATCTTGTATCTATGCTGAAGTTAAAAAATTGTCTAGAGCACAATCTCACTTTCATTTTTATTTTATTTTGGCTTACAGGCAGGCTGATTTCATTATGACAACTGCTATTCTGCAGAAATATTAATAATCTGTGTTTCCTATGTGACAACATAAATTTTATCAGTTACCAGTAACAAGCATCATAAAAATAGTTTGCAGTAGTTCTTTCTTGGCAGCTTGATAATCCACAGTGCAGAAATAAGATATTCTCTGGGGCTCCTTTTCATCACTAATGTAGTGCATGAATGCAGAGCTTTTATTTTTAGTGTATCTTAGAATCGGGCAAAGATTTTATTTGGCATTATCACAGTACAAGTGCTCCTTGTTCAGGCCTGCTCCGATTCCTGTAAAACACTAAATCTTGCCTTCTTAATGCGTGATCATACCTTGCTGTAATAAATGTTAAAAACAAATGAAAAAGAAAAATTAAACCACAGCTGGCGACTAAGCACCACACAGCCGCTGGCTCACTCCCCCCACAATGGGATGGGGGAGAGAATCGGAAGTAAAGACAGTTTAATAGGGAAAGCAAAAGCCGTGCATGCAAGCAAAGCAAAACAAGGAATTCATTCGCTGCTTCCCATGGGCAGGCAGATGTTCAGCCATCTCCAGGAAAGCAGGGCTCCATCACGCGTCGCGGTGACTTGGGAAGACAAATGCCATGACTCTGAACGTCCCCCCCTTCCTTCTCCTTCCCCCAGCTTTATATGCTGAGCATGACATCGTATGGTGTGGGATATCCCTTGGGTCAGTTGGGGTCAGCTGTCCTGGCTGTGTCCCCTCCCAGCTTCTTGTGTCCCCCAAGCCTGCTTGCGGGTGAGGTGAGAGGCAGAAAAGGCCTTGACTGTGTGTCAACACTGCTCAGCAGTAACGAAAACATCCCTGTGTTATCCACACTGTTTCCAGCACAAATCCAGCACACAGCCCCATACCAGCTACTGGGAAGAAAATTAACTCTGCCCCAGCCAAAACCAGCACAAGTTGAACTCCTGAGACATACAGCAACAGCACTTTGACCTGCACTTCAATTCTGCACAAATAGCTTTCTATTTTAGTGCTTTGCATTTATGAAAAAAACACCCCAAAGTTCCATTTATATTGAAGATGCAAGACTATCATAATGCAGCTAGATTAGTTACTGTCATGTATCTTTTATACTGCAAGCCCTGTTGGCAATCCATGTCAGTTACAAATTAAGTTGCATGGAGGTATAGTTCTCAATAGAAATCAATTTTCAGCACAAAATGCCTTATTTGCAGTTTTATGGCTTAAAACTACTTACATGAAGTGATTTATTGTTTGCAGTTAGGAGGTAAGGCTATTGAGGGGATGACTGTCTGATTTTGACTTTTTTAGTCTTTATTGGTGGTGTGTGCTTTCAAATATTAAATGTAAAATAATACTTTATTAAATATAAAATTAGTCTCAGTCATTACAGTATACCAATCTGTTGTTGCATGGGAATTTGCATAATATGCAAGATTTTGCCCAGTGAATGGCATGATGTTCCTCAAATTATACGAGCTATATTTCAAGCTGCCAAGGAGTGGAAAGGTGAAGACCAGGGGTTGCTGAAGGTAATGCAAACTGAATCTTAATTACTGTATTTATTTATAAATAATGACGGTAGCGGTGCCGTGGAAATACAATAAAAGGGTAGCTGGATTACTGTGTAGGCCCGGTCCTCCGTAGCCATAAACTTGTTTCAGTGAAGGGGTGCCATTTGGCTTCAAGTTAACATAAACTGTCTAGCTTACCTGACGCTGACTTCTAATATAACTGTATTTGTAGCCTGAAGTAAGAATATATCTTAACAGAGGCAGTGTAACAGAAAGCTGAAATGGAAGTCCATTTCTGTACTTTGTCTGCACTTGAAATTAACCTCTTGTTCATGGTATTAGTAGGGATTTAAGACAAATTTCCTTTGCAGAAACAGAAGTCCGCTCTCTTTAGCGATCTATTCCTTATGCACAAGGAGAACAACAGCAACAGGGACATAGGGCTCCACAGAGCTGGAATGTGGGTGTGTTGTGCAGTGTTGGACACACACTCCTTTGGAAAGCAATAATGTCACTTCAGCAACAGCTTCCGAAGTTTGACCTCACATTGATTATACCAGTGTTTTGCTGGTGAGGTTTGGGCTACAGTCAGGCGTTTGCATTTTATGCTTGCCGCCTTAGCAATGTTTAGTTCTGTTTGCGTTTCCAGTTTTGTAGAGTAAATGTCTGGTTGTATTACACATTGCCTAATTGTGAGAGGTAACACGAGTAGCTGAAAATAATGGGGAAAATGTACCAAATGAAATGCATCCTGTCCTAACATGACTGCATAGCCTCAAAAAATGAAGTACTCTGAAGGAAAACAGCTCTCTGCAGCCATATGCTTCCAGTTTTTCATAGGCTTGTATTTGACAGCTTCTCATATACCACAAGACTATTTCACTGTCATGTGGTCACTCACAATCAATACAACAGAAAAGGCTTTTCTACTTTCTTGTGCTTTTAATTTCGAGGCTATTCATTACTGTCTTCCAGTGCTGCCTAATATCCATCCGTTCATCCTCGTTCAAGTGGCTTTTCTTCTTAAAAGATGGAAATGAGAGACGCCTCTATATCTTGATTAAAATCTCCGCTTTTTTACTTTTTAACTACCACTCTGTATTTAATAATCTTTGCTCTGAAGCATTGATTCCTTAATATTGTGGAAACATACTTTAAAAATTACTGCTTCATCATTCTTCTTGTTCTAGTGTACAACATAATTTCTGTGCACCTGATGAGGACTTCATCATACGTGTAATCTAGTTGAATGACCCTAGTGTGGTAGGTGAATTTACTGTAATAGCATCCCCTGAAATAATTCCTTTATAAAGTCTTATGCTGGGACTCAGTGTTGACGAGCGTTGTTGCATGCGATGTTGTTAACTGAACTAAATATTTGATGGACATGGTCACGATAAGCGGTGTTGACATTCTGAAGCTGAAGGCTTGATGATGTAGTCGCTAAGTTTATTAGTGTTATTTCATTAGTGACACCTACAACTCACTGTAACAGGCCATGAACCCCTTCCATTACGTGTTGTACAGACAGGGTAGAAAGGTGGCTCTTGTTGAATACAATCTAAGTAGCGGTATTACCGCCCACCGCAG
The DNA here is from genome assembly GCF_000699105.1 of Pygoscelis adeliae. NCBI lineage: Eukaryota > Metazoa > Chordata > Aves > Sphenisciformes > Spheniscidae > Pygoscelis > Pygoscelis adeliae. The sequence continues at coordinate 723,475 of NW_008824357.1, read as the reverse complement.
AAGCACAGGAACAACATACCTTTTAAGAAAACAGACATTGTCATCTGCTGTGTGCTTGGATCCAAACCAGAGGCAAAAACAGAGGTTTCTGCCTTAACACAAAGCATGTTAATCTCAAGCTGAACTTTTAAGTGTAGGAGTAGCATATGTTGAAGAGAGCAATGTCACGTAGGGAAAATTTAAGGCATTAAACAAAAGGCTACTCAGTAAGGTAGAGACTGTTGTCAAGCTTATATGACTGTGGATTGTTGCAGCTGGGACATACGTGTGGGAAGGAAGGAAGCTGAGATGCGAGAGAAGAAATTTAAGAGCATTTTTAGGACAAGTGTAGTGAGTTGTTTGTTCTGTCAGTGTGTGTGCTATCTGCTTCTCCTGTGCTTTATGGGGGAGGTGTGCGAGTGCCTGCATTGGAAGGAGTACTGAACCCCATGGTAGTATACAAAACTGGCAGGGACTCAGCTTTTTCTTACACTTTATTTAAGTTTGTCAGCCTGTGAGATTTGCTTTTTGTTGTTTACAGGCTCTGTTTTTCTCTCTTTCATTACTTGCATTTTATTTTCTGCAAAGATAATGTGCCTCAAAGTCAAACACAAAAGGAGGCTGGTGATAGACAAGCTGCTTTTTTATCATCTTCAGTGAATTACTGTCATTTGCTAAATATGTGACCCGCTCTCTTTTGCTCTTTTTGCATCTTGGAGACAAATATGTAGTGCAGCTGGGAATCAAAAAAGTTGCCTTGACAAAAACAAGCTGGTATAGTAGCTGCAAGCTCTGTAATTGCCCAGCCGTATTCCTCCATCAAAACAGCTACAACTTGTGCCTTGGTGATTATCAGGAATGTGTGACAACTGCCACTAAGTGCATTTGATGTGCTGGGTCTTCACTATTTTAAAAGCATCTTTGAATATGCTGTGTTCTGCTAATTGTCATCAGTTAAGAATTTGGCACTTATGGCTTCTACCTTTTCCATGTATTTATCCCTACGGAGTCAGGAAGTATTTCTTGAAGAAACAGTGTGTTGTCTTAAAAGCCTCTTGCATGTGGAAGACACAACACACCAGCAGCTCTTTGCTCTGAGTTCTGGCAGAATGCAGGATATTTGGATCCTTTTTCTCTCTTTATGGTGTTTATTGCTGGCAAGACATTCATAAATGTGTTGCTGAGGTTGATATAGGCCATGTCAACATTCCCTGCAACAGTGCAGGCAAGGAGCTGAAACAGCATAACCCTTGTAAGATAGACTGAAGCTACTCAGCAAGTGACAAGAGGTTTGGGGCTGGATTTGCAAAGGTGTTTTGGTGACCGTGCGGTTATCTGAAGTATTGTTTATCCCCTAGTGTGCTAGGCACAAAACAGAGTAGTCTATTTTTCAAAGCATTAATAATCTGAATATAAAACAGAAGGAAGCAGATGGGTATAGACAGATGGAATTGAAGGAAACTGTAGAACAGCATTGGTCTCGGTACATGTGTCAAGATTTTTTTGTTGCCATTGCAACAAAAAAGGAGTGTTAGATGAGAGTTTGAAGGGAAATAGGATGGCTCCTAACAAGGGCTGAGGTAGCATGTCTCGGATTTCCTGAAGGCAGCTGGAAAACTTAGCAAGTTGGCAATGAAGGATGCAGCTGTGAGAAAAGGCAGGAATTGACTTCTTGGTACTGGAGGAAAAAGATTGCGATACGTGCATAGTGTGTGTCACTGACATGGTGCAGGCTCATGCAGAGAGACACAGATTTTATATAGAAATACCAAGCTATTCTGTAAGTAACTCAGGAAAAAGAAAATCAGATGGCAAAAGAGAAATACTTAGACACTGTTGCTTTCTGCCAATATCTAGTATTCTCAAAAGTTTTGTCCCATTGAGACACCAGAGTCACTGCCTAGGATGTTTTGACATTAATTGTGATGGCACTTGCTATACAAGGTGAACTTGTAGCTTGAATTTTAGCTGACAGGAGGAGCTGACACTTGGGGGGGGGGGGGGCCGGTGGGGGGGGGGGGGGGGGTTGCTGCCCTATGCCCCCTCACCCTCCCTAATACATCAAATGCATATAGGATGAGTAATGTATGCGTGCACAGTTGGTCTCTGCCTAAAAGAGCTTGCCATTGGAAGATAGGTAGCAAAATAAGTATTTTCTCTATATAGCAGGTATGGAACTGAGTTAAAGAGGTGGAATGACTTGTCTCGGCTCACAGGATAATTCTACAAGGGAGTTCAGACCTCTTGAATCTTCGCCCTCTTCCACAGACACCACATACTGGTTTTTGCCTCAATTACTTGATAGTTTCCTAATTCTCTCAAGTATCCTTGGATAGACAGATCAGCTTGTCTTCATCAGAAAGGAAAGACACTTTTTTCCCTTAGCAGTTCACTGCATACACAGAAGTAACTGTGGCATTTGAATTTGTTGCAGTCTGTCCTGGCAGATTACCTTCTCCTCCTAACTGGCAGAATGTTGAGCCCAGTGCAAAGGGGAGAGGCCACCAAGAAGACATCACTATTTCCTCCTCCAGGCTTGCCCCTTTAAATCTATTTACATTTGATATTTCCTCAGATTGCTTCTGAGAATTATGGAGGTCATTAGTGACAGGAGGTAGGAGGAGGAATCGAAATAATTTTGTGCTCCAGAGAAAATTCCCTGGGACTTTGAAGCATGTAAAACCCCTCTGGAGTCCATATCCTTAAGGAACAAGTGAACCTGAAGTGTTGTATCTTGAGCTGGACTCCTTAATAACTAAATGTACACTGTATGTACAGAGCTGAGGGAGAGGAGCATTTAAACCCTGGCTTTAAAATTTTATTTCATTTAATCTTTTTCAGAACATGCTGAACTTTGTTTCATTTAACTTTCAACATGTTGAACCTTGTTTCTTGCCAATACACTGATGTTCCTTTCTGGTCGTGAAGTTAAGGTTGATGCTGGCAGAGTCCTTTCTGACGGTGATGTTCCATTTCACTAAGCAGGAAGAGCATCAGAAGATGCCTTTTCAGTCTCCCTGACTAAAGGGGGAGAGAGTTGGGTTTAATGTCCGAATACTTTGTGAGGATTCTTTCTCCTTTCGCAGGTCATGTGTTAAAATTACTCTGCTTCAGACCTCTTACCCTGAGAATTACTTAACTGTATTCTCTTGCCAAAATAGCAAACTGAATGTCATTTTTCTCAGCCTTATTTACAGTAAGCTCCCTTTATTCAACACAGAGGCAGGAAGGGATTCTTAAAGTGGACATAGATCACATTTATGTTCACTTAATTCCCCTTTACTCTGCCAGAATGATGTAAATCAACCTTAGAACAGACCACAATCAGATACTCTCTATCAATGATTTTGCAGTGGGAACTGCAGTAAAGCTAATTCATTTAGCCTTCCTTAATAGTAGGTCACTCATTATTTACACAGTTTACAAGTCATGTGAAGTTATGTTTTATTAGCACCAGAGCCAGAAAGATGATGCAGGAGGAACATTTCCATCTATTTAGATGTGCCCCAGTTTACTCAAGGCAACATTTATATTCTTCATTTTCACCATCTATACCTGCCATGTTTGAGCTAAATTCTGGGGGTGGGAGAGATCTTAGGAAGCTATTAGGAAGTTCCAGTTGACCTAAATGAAATAGCTTTGAGACATCTGTGTGAATAATATTCCTTCTGCATTCATTGACTTATCAACTATTCCTTTGCAGAGAACCTACCCGGGTACCCTCATGAATTCAGGTCCCATTTAACCCTTCTCAAGCAGTGCCATTGGTCCCTCTCTGTTTTGTTTGGTTTGTTTCTTTCTCCCTCCTGTGGAGGATTTGAGGGTGAAAATCTGCCAAAAGCTGCCTGCTACAGAAAGAATATGTGATACATACATGCCTCTCTACTGGGAAAGGATCTCTTTAACTAAACCACCAACTATTGCTGGCTGAGATAGTTAGCTGACCAGAAATGCCACTGAGAAATGTCTCTCAAGTGTGATCATACTGAACAACAATTTTAGTATTTGCTACAGGTATATTCTGGTACAACTTTATAGCATTAAGCAGTGTGAGAACATAGTGTAGAAGAAACAGCTAAGAAATATCACTGGCAAAGGCTTCTGATATTAGCCTACTTGGCATTTGTGTAAAACATGTTCCCTCTGCCCTAGCTTCTCTAGCATTCTGTGAAATGAAGAGGATGATTTTCTTTAATAATAGTTAATAACACTTCAAGATCCTGAATAGCTCATTCCAGGTACAAATGATCTTATTGTCCAATTATAGAGCATGCAAGTGCTAGGAGAGGAGACTAAAAGGAAGAGAAGTGGAAAAAGCACAAAAGAGACATGCTCTCCTCAGGATTGGGCAATGTACCTTCTTCTGTATATCAGTTCTAAAAAAGTAAGGGATCATTAACTAGACTTTTTTCCCAAACCTTGTACTGTTAGCAATTCTATTAATAATAAGCACTCTCCTATTAAGCAAACTACCCAATGATTAATCCATTAGCAATTCTGTTGCAGAAAAATTCATTGTAATGTCTATTCAGACAGAAGGCACATTCTTGACAGACTTTTTTTTTGGGGGGGGGGAAGTATTGTCTAATTACGATTTAAAAGCTTGGCTTCCTAAACTTAATGAAGAATTAATGAGTTGCATTATTCTATAGTACTCTAGCAAAATCTGCTCACAAATTAACTGTACTTCCTGTTCTCTGCCTTTAAAACTTCTTATGGCATGCTCAAGCTTTCTACAGGTTGTTCTCCTTTTTTGTTAGGAGCGGCAAGATTATGTAAGAAAATGGCAGCAATTATGATATTAGCATAATGGGAACAATTAGTACAGCAAAATCCAAGTTTTAATTGAAATCCACTCATGTCTTTTTAGGTCTTTGTCATATCTTGATTTACCTTCTGGTTGTTATAACGTTCTGCTTTCTATTAAGCGGGGATGAAAGCCAAATGAACGCATTCAGGCATAGAAGACTCTAAGGAAAAAATATGGAAAAACAGCCTTGTAGCTTTGATATCTGACAAGGGCTCAGTTATAGTGCTCATTGATAATTTTCCCTTGAATCCTTTTGGGAAGGAGGATTAGGTGTTCAAAAAAGGACATCATGGAACCTGTATTTTGTCCTGGGAAGAAACCCTTGGAAAACCAAAAGTTTGATTGTGAAAACTTGGGTGTGTGGAAATCTTCGGTGTCAAAAATAAAACCAAAACTGTTTTCACATCAGCTCAGCTGAGAGAAATATAGATCATGTTCCCCGCTCTCTCTCCCTGTTTGCTTTTTCTAACTCCAGACAAGGCAATTTATGTCTTAGTAACACTGTTTTCCACACGGAGAGGGATTATAAATATTTCCTTACAACTCAGGGTGTTGTTAAGTGTAAACAGTGTGTGGTACAGGAGGCTGGTAGTGGGATATAAGCTTTCTAACCAACTTTATTAAAACTTGTATTTAATTTTATTTGAGCAAATAGCTACATTTGATTTGAAACCTTTCCTTAGGTGAAAAGGGAACTGGAGAATGTTTCTTTTTGTTTTTATTTTATTATTATTTTTTTAGATCTACTTTTGCTCTTTCTCAGGTCTTTCCCAGAAAAGAAGATCCATTTATCGTAACTGATTATAACGTTCTCCTTTTCAGTTAGTTGGCTCTTTGCACTGCATTTATTACTTGCTGCTGTGAATCCTCTAATTCTCATTTGGAAGTAGAGGAGCCCCATCTGCAATGCTAAGCAACTGTAGGACAGAGTTGGAGGCGCACAGCTGTCTGTCTGAATCTGTCTGTCTGAAGCTGGCTGTTTATCCATATAAATTGTCTCTTTTGCCCATGCTTCCCTCAGGCACCTGAGTGAGGGCAGTGCTCCCTCCCCGCTCCATTCTTCTATCTGTTATATCACTAAATGTCATGAGCTCTGACAAACAACTGATTTATGATGGGCACTTTAAAACTCCCTAGGAAAGTCAGGAGCTGTTTGGAAGAAAAAGCAGAGTATTAACTTGAAGATGTTAAACTAAAAAAGTCCAACAGTGTCCATGTTTTGGCATTCCTCTAGTTAAAGGATGCTGGAAGGGATTGTTTAGGTCCAGACACATTCAGTCCTTTATGATTTAACCTTCTGTCATACGTTACAGATACATAGGTTTCTTTAAAGATAGAGATAGGAGTACAGTTTTCAGAGGAGTGTAATTCCCATTTTTATACTTGGTGTAAGTACTTAGCACCCTTTGTGCAAGCTGGTAACATTTCTGGAGAATGAATATGACTTAGGTACTTACCTACTGTACTTAGTTGTTTTAGAAAACAAGAATTTCCATCTGTGAATCAATGCCTTACAGAGCAGAACAGTGTTTGAAAATCCACAGCAAGTTGGTTTATAAGCCTTTTTCTTCCCACCCCATAGAGAAGTTGTTCCTTCTTGGTTCTGGTTTTTACTACTGGATCATTCTGGGAGGCTGGGGGATATTCTGCATCAAAAGCATTTGGCTGACTTCAGTAATGTTTAAGAGAGTTTAAGGTACTGTGAGTAGCCTTTAGTGAAAGAGACTGAGATATGTAGATTATGATGATTAGATGCATGTTTTACAATTACAACTTACCTACTGAATTTTTAAAGAAACTGCAGTAGAACAGTTGACAAGCATTTTCTCTGTAGCTCTAGCTTTTGATTAACCAAGCAAACTATGGGTTTTTTCCTTATTCTAAGAGTTAAGATTAATAGATTGTTCTGCACTTAAATGACACTGACTCATTTAGGAGGTGAAGTGCACTGTTATGTCCTTTATTTTACTGTCTAAAGTACTTTTTTTTTTGAAGATACATAATTGTTTTCAAGGGATTTCATTTCCTAGTGTTATTAGTCACAGGTAAATGGAATTAACACCCGTATCATCTTTAATAATGTGCAAAGAACAATTGCACTAAAGTATTCTCACCAGCTAAGAGGACATCGCTGCTTTATCTTACTAGTTGACCTTTCTCACTAGACAGGTTAGCTCTTATTTTGCAACTAAGCTGTTGCTGCTGTGGTTTGTATAAAGTCGGTGGCTTACAAATATATATGTCTGTAGTTAAAACCCTGGTGTGGGTGGTCACAATCCAGAAAAATTAATCCCTAATCAGACAGCATTTGCTAAGCTACTTGGTAGTTTCACAGTAGAAGACTCCAAATGCCCCACAATAAAAAGCCCATGAAAAGAGTGGTGGAAGAGGACATAGTCCTGTGAAAATGAACGCATCCTCTACATGTGCAGCAAAGCAGGAAGAGGACAATGACATGTTTAGATATTTCTCACTGCTTATCCAGTGTGCACAATTTTGTCTAACTTGACGTGTAGGGTGATTTTAGTTAACAAATTATAGTTAGTCTGTTATAAAACTAATAAAGGTAGCATTGTTTTCCAGTTTATGCAACAAACCCAAGTTAGTGTAAAGAAATTCATCCTTTCATGTGGTAATAAGAAACCTCTCTTTCCTCTCCCCACTAAAAATTTGACTTCATAATTCCTTAAAACTTAATTCTTAAAAGTGACTTTTCCTGTCTTTCCTTCCTCACCTTTACTTGCAGCCTTTTTAATAGTAGCATGATAATCACATATGGTTTTCTAAATAAAGAGTTGGAAGAAGAAACACCATTTTCTTTATCTGTATGCTAAAATTCCTGTATACCTAACACCCTTTTTTATGCTTGTGTTACCTTATCTCAGAAAGTTAGACTGGCAGGGGCTTTTGGCAGCACAAATTGAATCTCTATACCTTCTTTCCCTGGGAAGTTAATGGGATTTAGCTGCGTACTTGCTGTTTGTGCCTAAGAGAGGATGTCCTAAATGCTTGAGCAAACATAATCTTGAACCATCCCACGTGTTTAACAAGAAATTGCAGTCACTGCAACTCTGCAGTGTAGGTCTAGGCAAGAAAAAGACCTCATTGGTATACTGCAACCTGCTCTCAAGGAAATCGGCGCCAAACCACTGGGTCTATGTTTCACGTTGACATATTGAGGTTTTAATACCTTTCAATCTCTAGCCCCTTAGTGTAGGCTGATACCCCTGACCTCAGAAATCACTGTAGACCCTGTGTTCTGTAAGCTAATTGTGCAATGCTTAGAAGTGCTAAAAGGTGGTGAGAAACGTGTGAGGGTATGGCTCCTCACTAGGAGAAACATAGCTTTAAATTCAGCATCAGCCAAGATCTGTGGCCTTGCGTGAGGACAAGAAGTACCTGGTCACCCGCTCCCAGCAAGAGCGTGGCTTCCCCCCCGTAGATGCCTGGCTGGCAAAGCAGTGGATCGAGCTGCAGCACAAATTGGAATTGATGGCGAGAAGTTGCCATCAGTGAGCAGGCTGGCAGAATTTTATCACTGTGTGAAGCAGAGGCTCCCACGCCTGATTTGATCAACAATCCCTGTGGGACTTCAGAGAGAGCAGGAGCTTTGCCAGAGAAGCCCATGAGCTAGATTCTCTCTGATGTCCTGCTGACGCTCCAGTGTGTGCCATCATTCCAGGTATAGTTTCTTTGCCTAAAAAAAACCTGAGGATGTGTGAAACTGTTAAAAATGGCAGCACAGAAAACTTCTGCTACAATTTACTTTGATTAATGGATAGCTGAAGGAAAGTATTTTGCAGAAAATTTACAAACTGAAAAGTGTTTGTTTCAGAATATCAGCAACGTTTCAAAAATGCATTACAGCATTGTCATGAATTGATGCATTCCATTGATCATCCCCTTCTGGACAGAAAATGAAATAAAAAAACCCCACCAAGCCATTTCTTCAATCACAAATGGGCATAATAATGAGCATGTTTCATTTTTGGGATGTTTGGCTTCTCACATTTGAAAGATATAATGTCATGTACAGAACTTAGAAATTGTAGCTGGTATGGGAGTTATGATTTGACAGCTGCTGACTCCAAACATTTAATTAAAAGTCAAGGTGGAAAAGTAATAATTTATCAGTACTATAAAAGGATTTGTCTTATAGTTAGAGGCATTTGGGGGTCAAAGATCCTAACCTTGCTCAATAAAAAGGGGCTTGGTTTAGTGATCACTGATTCAACATCATTTAAATGTTCAGCTGAAAAAAATGTAATGGAATGTAATGGTACATAAATTCTCCAAGGAGAAAATAAAGTCTATATGTATGTCTATATTTTATATCCTGAATGTTCTGCAGTTTGACAAGGACATGGATGGAGTTATCTTATGCTGGTGGCAGTAGAACGTTGATTAAGAGCCCAGTAGCAATTATGAATTGGCTGGTGCCAGCAAAACTTTATAGCCCACTAGTCTCATGTGGATGCACTACCTACATCTTTAACTAACCGGTTAGCTTCCAGAGAGGAGAGCTTTCTGCTCTTCAACCTAACATTGCTAGAGGGAAGCCTGGGGGCGGCACGCCAATGTTGAGGGACAGTGTGCTAGTGAGGTCTTTTGGTCTGCCATCTCAGTGGAGGTACTGTGGATGCACTACCTACATCTTTAACTAACCGGTTAGCTTCCAGAGAGGAGAGCTTTCTGCTCTTCAACCTAACATTGCTAGAGGGAAGCCTGGGGGCGGCACGCCAATGTTGAGGGACAGTGTGCTAGTGAGGTCTTTTGGTCTGCCATCTCAGTGGAGGTACGGGATGGAGATCCGTGAGGCAGCAAAGACAGAAGGGTTATGGATGTGTTAGAAACCACAGAAGCGCCTGAGACTGGTCATGTAGGAATTAGGGCTTCTCCCCCCTAAAAGGTGGCGGTATCAATAGCCCAACTGAAGTGCATCTACACCAATGCACGCATCATGGGCAGCAAACAGGAGGAGCTGGAAGCCATTGTGCAGCAGGAAAACTATGATATAGTTGCCATCGCGGAAACATGGTGGGATGACTCACACAACTGGAGTGCTGCAATGGATGGCTATAAACTCTTCAGAAGGGATAGGCGAGGAAGGAGAAGTGGTGGGGTAGCCCTGTATGTTAGGGAGAGTTTTGATTGTCTAGAGCTTAATGATGGTGATGATAGGGTTGAGTGTTTATGGGTAAGAATCGGGGGAAGGCTAACAAGGCAGATATCCTGCTGGGAGTCTGTTATAGACCACCCAACCAGGATGAAGAGGCAGGCAAAATATTCTCTAAGCAGCTGGGAGAAGTCTCACAATCGCTAGCCCTTGTTCTCATGGAGGACTTCAACTTACCAGATGTCTGCTGGCAACACAGTACAGCAGAGAGGAAACAGTCTAAGAGGTTCTTGGAGTGTGTGGAAGATAACTTCCTGACACACTGGTGAGTGAGCCAACTAGGGAATGTGCCCCGCTGGACCTGTTGTTTATGAACAGAGAAGGACTTGTGGGTGATGTGGTGGTTGGAGGCTGCCCTGGGCATAGCGATCACAAAATGATAGAGTTTTTGATTATTGGAGAAGTAAGGAGGGGGGTCAGCAGAACTGCTACCTTGGACTTCCGGAGCACAGACTTTGGTCTCTTTAGGAGACTGGTTGACAGAATCCCTTGGGAGGCAGTCCCGAAGGGCAAAGGAGTCCAGGAAGGCTGGATGTTCTTGAAGAAGGAAATCTTCAAGGCACAGGAGCAGGCTGTCCCCATGTGCCGAAAGACGAGCTGGCAGGGAAGAAGACCGGCCTGGCTGAACAGAGAGCTTTGGC